>NC_134530.1:310581943-310883193 GCF_050624435.1 Tenrec ecaudatus
AGAGAGAGAGAACATTTCAGCCCACCAAGCCCTGAGGACAACTCTCCTGCTTGAAGTACTGTACAGAGAGTACTGTAGCGCTGGCTCCACCATGAGACATGACATCCCCCAAATGGCCCACAGTGCTTCAGGGGACAGCCCTGGAGATAAAGTGTGGGAATTGTGCCAGGTCTGACACACACACATTCCACCCCACCCAGACACACACACATACACACACATGAAGGGAGCAAACAGAATGAAGTCCCTGAGGAATCCCCAAAATAAACTTGAGACTTGGAGTGCAGGGTTTGGCACCTCATCAGACTCCATCGTAAAACATACATAAGGGTCAGCAGACAGACTTGGAACTATTTATAGGCCATTTCTTCTTCTTTTTCATATCTATCTAAATAAGATAGGCAAGATAAACAATCTCAAGGAGAAAACAACCAAACTGACAGTTCTGGGGGGACAGGGAGAGGGGGAAAGAGTAGAAAGGAGATGGGGGTCAACAAACAGGGGGAAAACAAGAGATCTAAAATCAATGACAAAGAGGGCACAGAATGCCTGGTGGGGTTCGATCAAGGGCAATGTAGCCAAGAGGGATCACTGAGAGCTGACTGAAGGTGGAACATGATAGTGGGACAGGAGAAAAGGAAAAGCAAATAGAGGAAAGCACTAGAAGGCAAAGACATTTATAGAGGTATAAATATAAGCATGTACATATATTAATATGTAATAATAGGGATGTAGGCCTATTGTACATATATACATATATTAAGTATTAAGAAAGCAGATGGACATTAGGCTTCTACTCAAGCCTTCCCTCAACACAAGAACACTTTGTTCTAATAACCTGCCATTCTGTGATGCTCACCTTCCCTACATAATCACTGAAGACAAAATGGGCGCATAAGTAAATGTGGTGAAGAAAGCTGATGTGTCTGGCTATTAAAAGATATAGCATGTGGGGTCTTAAAGGCTTGAAGTTAAACAAGCAGCTATCCAACAGGGAAGCAGCAAAGTCCATATAAAAGAAGCACACAAGCCTGTGTGATCATGGGGTGTCAATGGGATCAGGTATCAGAAGACCTAAAACAAACAATTATATTGATGAAATTGAGGGAGGTTGTGGTGGAGACCCAAAGACCATCTGTAGACAATTGGACATCCCCTCACAGGAAGGTCACAAGGAAGGGACAAGTCAGCCAGAGTGCAGAGTAGCACCAACAAAACACACAACATTCCTCTAGTTTTGTAATGTTTCCTCACTACCTATTATCATGACCCCAGTTCTACCTTACCAACCAAGCGAGACTGGAACATGCACACTGGTAGAGATAAGAGCTCTTGACACATGGAATCCAGGACAGATAAACCCCTCAGGTACAGTAATGGGAATAGGGATACTACGAGATTAGGGGGAAGGTAGTGGAGGAAGGAGTAGTGGGGGAACCGATTGCAAGAATTGATATAAACTCCCCCACCACAGGGGAACGAACAACAGAAATGTGGGTGAAGGGAGACAGCAGACAATGTACACAATTCATTGTGTCAAACACATTTATACATTTGCTGCCATCATCATTCTCAAAACTTTGCTTTCTACTTGAGCCCTTGATGTCAGCTCATTTCCCCCTCCCTTCCCACTGCCCCCTCCCTCATGAGCCCTTGATAATTTATAAATTATTTTGTCATATCTTATACTGTTCGACTTTTCTGTTGTCCATCCCCCAGGGAGGAGGTTATATGTAGATCCTTGTAATCAATTCCCCCTTTCTACCTCACCTTCCCTCCACCCTCCTGGTATACCACTCTCACCACTGGTCCTGAAGGGGTCATCCGCCCTAGATTCCCAGTTCCTATCTGTATCAATGTACACCCTCTGGTCTAGCCAGATTTGTAAGGTAGAATTGGATCATGATAGTGGGGGGAGGAAGCATTTAAGAACTAGAGGAAAGTTGTATGTTTCATCGTTGCTACACTGCACCCTGACTAGCTTGTCTCCTCCTCACCCCCCTTCTGTAAGGAGGTGTCCAGTTGCCTACAGATGGGCTTTGGGTCTCCACTCTGCACTCACCGTCATTTACAATGATGTGATTTTTTGTTCTTTGATGTCTGATACCTGAGACCTTCGACACCTCATGGTCACACAGGCGGGTGTGCTTTTTCCATTTGGGCTTTGTTGCTTGTGAGTTAGATGGCTGCTTGTTTACCTTCAAGCCTTTAAGACCCCAGACACTATATCTTTTGATAGCCAGGCACCATCAGCTTTCTTCACCATATTTGCTTATACACCCATTTGTCTTCAGTGATCTTATTTGGGAGGTAAGTACGCAATATGATTTTTTGTTCTTTGATGCCTGATAACTGTTCCCTTCAGCACCTAGTGTGCTTCTTCCATGTGGGCTTGATGCTTCTGAGCTAGATGGCTGCTTGTTTATCTTCAAGCCTTTAAGACCCCAGACGTTATATCTTTTGATAGCCTGGCACCATCAGCTTTCTTCACCACCTTTGTTTATGCACACATTTGTCTTTAGCAATCATGTTGGGAAGGTGTGCATCATGGAATGCCAATTTAAGAGAACAAAATGTTCTCGTATTGAGTAAGTACTTGAGTGGAGGTCCAATGTCCATCTGCTGCCTTAATACTAAACCTAGAAATATATGCACATAGATCTATTTCTCCATCCTCCTATATAAATGTTTACATATGTACATGCCTGTATTTTGACCTCTATAAATACCCTTTGTCTCCTACTTCTTTCTTCTATTTCCTTTTACTTTCCTCTTGTCCCACTATCATGCTCAGCCTTCGTTTGGGTTTCAGTTATTTCTCTGGGTTACATTGCCCTTGCTGAATCCCTACCAGGCCTCTCACACCCTCCTTGCCACTAATTTTGGATCACTTGTTGTTCCCTTGTCCCTGGGTTGGTCAACACCACCTCCTTCCCCTGCCCCGCCTTCCCCTCCCCCATGTCCCCCCAGAACCGTTGGTCCTGTTGTTTTCTCCTCTAGACTGTTCATCCAGCCTATCTTATCTAAATGGATGTGCAGAGATAATAATATGCACCCCAAAAAAGGCAAAGCAAGACTAAGCAACAAAGGAGAACACAACGATGACAACAAAAATGAAAACCAATGAGCCAGAAAAGAATAAATTAATTTTAAAAAGAAAAAAATTTAAAAAGAAAGAAAACCCTGTAAATAGATCAAGGTCTGTTTTTTGACCTCTAGGCGTGTCCTCCAGTCAAGTCCGATGGGGTGCCACACTCTGGCCCCTGAGACTATCCTTTGCACTCCCTCGGGAGCTCCCTGCTCTGCTCCTCCGATACTCTGCCACATGCCTTTAGTGTTTTGCCTCTGTGTTGCAGGGTCAGTCTGGGACAATCCAGACACTAAGTCTCCAATGTTGTCCCCCATAGGGCCATGGGTGAGTGAGTGTCTATGAGTGTCTCATAGTGGGATCAATCATATGGTCCATTCTATGCATTGGCTGTTCACAGCGGGGATATCGTCCTGCAGGCCTGGTGGGCTAGGATGTGCTCTACCCTCTTTTCCTCCCCATTCATTTGCTCCCGTGAAGAATAATAATTTATAATTTATCAAACATTCATGAGGATGGAAGGAGGGAAAAATGAGAAGCTATCATTGGCTCAAGTAGAAAGGACATGTTTTAAAAATGATAGCAGCAGATGTACAAATGTGCTTGATACAATTGATGTATGGATTGTTATAAGAGCTGCAAGAGCCCCCAATAAAATTATTTATAAACAAAATCTCTCTCTCTGTAACATAAGACATAGACTCTCCACACGCCACTGAAGTTACACCTCAGTGCAAGTAACTTCCTAGCACAATTCAAAGAACCATCACATGGAGAAGCATTAAACTGAAAATCGGAATTTTGTCCATAGCTTTGTTGGTAGTTACATAGAAACCAATCAACTTGGGCTTCGTGTCTCTTCATCTGAGATTGGGTTTGAGTGTATAGTCCAAAGCTATAGGATTCCTGCCAGTTTATTTAATATCCTAAAATCTGAGGCACATACCCATTTCCAAGGGGATGCAAGTGGAATGAATCTAGTAGTTTTCAAATTCCCAGAGGCATGTGATATACATCCATGTTCCAACTGAACCATTCAAGATAGAGGTCAATAAAGCTGTGTTCTTCAACCACCTACTGATGAAATAGAGTGAAGAGAGTGGGGAAAGACACTAAGAACAGTGCTTGACAAATAAGGAACAGTCCCACACGCGGGAAAAAATTGGCAGTCTCATCAAAGAAGGGAAGTTCTAGGATAATAGAAATAAATATTATCTGGTGAGAGGGAAGGATCCTAAATTTGCACAGGAGATATCTTACAGTAAGGTAAACAATGACCCTTCCCTCTTCTGCCTCCTCTTGGCATACTTCTTCACCAAGGGCAGAGCTGAGGAAAGAGAAAAAGTTGTCTTATCTTTGAGGTACCCAGAATTTCCAGCCTAGCAGTTAATGTCTACCTTGGAGCAGATGAATACAACCTGAAGTACTGAAAGATAAGATGTATGCCCTAGAGTAACTTCTATAGACAAAGAAAAGCACAGTAGCTGGGTTTAAATTCCTATTTCCTTTAATGTGTGAAGGTAAAAGGGTTGGCTCTGGGCCAAATCTTTCTATACTCCCAGGTGATCTGAGGCATACAATTCCACCTAGTTGTCAACTTTTTTACATGTGAGAAGAGTCTACAGGGAAAGTGGCAGGAGCCCCCATACTTCCTCCTGAGGGTCAAAACTCAGCTTTCTGAAAAATTTACCTCCGTTTGTAAAAGGAGGTAATAAAACCTATGAAGAGCCTTCATGGAGTCACCACGAGTCATATCTGACTTGATAGCAAGAGGTTTTGTTTTTTGTTAAAAAGCATTACCAGTACTTGTTTTTTCTCAAAATTTTGTGAACATGAGAGGTTAAAAGATGGCAAACCAAACACCAAACTCACTACCATGGAGTCAATGCTGGCTCATACGTAGTGATTCCTGTGGGTTTCCCAGAGTATAGCTGTTTATGGAAGTAAAAAGCCCAGTCTTTCTCTGGAGAAGCTGATCACAGTCCAACGAGTAATCCATATACCACCATGGCTCCTGAAGATGACACGGTATTTTGAAAATAAGAGCCTCATATTTAACCTAAGCTCACCTTACAACATTAATTTGAAAACTGGGATGGTGTACATTTGAGGACCACCATCTGTCTGTCAGTATTTCATACTTGGCGGGGGCGGGGGGTTGTTTGTTGTCCTGGTGCTGAAAACTATACCACTGATATTTCAAATACCAGCAGGGTCAGTTACGGTGGACAGATTTCAGTGGTGCTTCTAATCTAAGGCAGGCCTAGTGAAATGCTTCCAAAAATTTGCCAATGGGAACTCTATCGAGGGCTACAGAATACCATCCATTAGTGCTGGGAGATAATCCTCTTAGATGAGAAGTCACTCAAAAGACACACTTGCCACAACAGTGGCTTTAAGCATAACATGAAGATAGTGCATGACTGGGCAGCATTTCATTCTGCTAAACGTGAGGCCACCAAGAGCTCTCTCACTAACTGGGTGGCAACTAACAACATTTTAAGAAGGATGCCCTCAGAGAATTTTCACAAGGCCCTTGAGAAGTAGCTGACTCAGAGCACAAGGTGCTTTCTTTTTCCTGGTTTTGGAGGATGTACATGAATGGGGACAGATGGGCTCAAAGATGTGACAGATGCCTCAGGGAGACCTCCAAACATATTTCAGAGAAGCCAGGAGGCCAGCATCTCCACAAGGTCAAGGCCCCACTCTTACCCAAGTTCATCCACCATGATGTGGGAAGTGCTCTCTTCGTTCTTCCTCACATTTTAGTTATTTGGGCCACCTCTCCCTCAGTGCTTTATAAATCTACATCTCTGCTAAATCATTATTCTATAAGTACAAGAATCACCAAGCACTGCAACACCAGCAGAGCCATCTGCTCCTTCTCTGACCGGTCAGGCCCACCTTCTGTTACCGGAACAATCTCACCTGAATTTCTTTTGACAGTGCCCCTTCCACCCATCATCAGTTCCTGATCCAGGAAGGAGTCTCCCTTACTTCCTCCTCCCTTCAACCTAGCTGCTGTGTGGGACTGGTGGCAGTGAGCTTGAGGTTTTCTTGAGTTCTCAATCTGGAGAAGTGACCTCATTTGAAAGGCACCAGGTTCTGAAATAGCCCTTCTCTCAGCTTGTTTAACTAGGTTGACTGTTTCCCGGACCCTTAGCCAAATGTATACAGGAATCACCATGAAGGCCTGGCTTCCTCCATTCAATCATGCTAGCAAGAGTTTCGACTCTACCAAGAGGTGAGCTTCAAACAACAGTGCTCATGTAAATTGCTTCAAAATAACAAATGCACGCATAAAGGTACACATTATTTATTTGTTCATGCATTCGCCTGTAAATAACACCTGAAGTATTTAAGTGCCACCAACAACCCACTGGCATCAGAAACATAAAATAAAGGCTAACACGAAATAACAGCTCCATAACCTAACGCTTTATAGCGAGGGTCGCTAAGGGTCAGAACTGATTCCACACGGTGAATTTGACATGAGTTTGGAACTCACGCAGTCTCGATGCCTTCTCCGTAATTTGGAGAGGCGATTGCCCTACATTATCTCACGGGGTTTGGGCGAAGATTAAATACATGAAATGCATGTAAAAACTCGAAGCACACGGTGAGCACCTGGGCACACCCATCCTGAACCCTCCTTCGCCTAACCGGAGGGCTGCGGCACGCACTCTCGCTCCCGGGCACACCTGGGGGGCTGCGGCACGCACTCTCGTTCCGGGCACACCTGGGGTCTGCGGCACGCACTCTCGCTCCCGGGCACACCTGGAGGGCTAGCGGCACGCACTCTCGTTCCTGGGCACACCTGGGGGGCTGGCGACACGCACTCTCGCTCCCGGGCACACCTGGAGGGCTAGCGGCACGCACTCTCGTTCCGGGCACACCTGGGGTCTGCGGCACGCACTCTCGTTCCTGGGCACACCTGGGGGGCTGGCGACACGCACTCTCGTTCCGGGCACACCTGGGGTCTGCGGAACGCACTCTCGCTCCGGGCACACCTGGCGGGCTGCGGCACGCACTCTCGTTCCTGGGCACACCTGGGGGGCTGGGGACACGCACTCTCGCTCCGGGAACACCTCGGGGATGCGGCAAGTACTCTCGCTCCGGGCACACCTGGGAAAGCCAGCAGGGGTACTGGGCAGGGCCAGCCGGCCCGCCGCAGGCTACTTGCTGTCCGGAGACGCTGCGCCTCGTCCTACCTGGGGAGGCGCCCCTCGCGCCATCTGTAACTCACCCCCCGCCCCCGTGGCCCGCTCACGCGTCTCCTCCAAAGGAACCGGGTGCTTCCATACCTCAATCAGAGCCTCCAGGCCCGCCCCAGGCCCTGGGGCCTCGGCGCCCCGGCCCATCCCGGCCCGCGCCTGAACCTGCGCCGGGGACGGAACCCGAGCGCGCCGCGTCAGGGAAAGCCGGAAGGATTAAAGGGGAACCCGCGCCTCCGCCCGCTGTTCGGCTTACGTTCACCAACATTCCCAGGGTCGGAGCAACCCTTCCACGCAGAACGTTGGTCATTCCCGTCTCCATGTGGTGGCCGGGTCCTTCATCGCCCGGACGTGACAGTGCCGGCAAGGTTGACAGCAGGGGAGCGTCGAAACCGCAGGTCCCGGTCGGCAGGCGAGGCTGTGCGCATGCGCCTAAGCTCCGGGCCGCTAGGCGGCGCTCCGACGGGCTTTCCTGGAGGTCTTTGCAAAGCCCTGGTGGCGCAGGGGTTAAGCGTGGCTACGAACGTACAAGCGGGCGGTTCAACACACCAGATCGCTCCTACGACTGTTGGCTTCTGTAAAGACTTAGAATAATTAAATTAAATTTAATTTAAACAAATAGATTTAGAACTATGGATAACCTAAGGTCCAGTTCTACTCTGCCTGATCTACAGGATCCTACGCCCGAATCACTCCGCCATAGTGGATTTGTTTTGTTTTGATTGCGTGCAAAACTGCGAGATTAGGGCTGGAGGCTTTATGCGCTCTGCAAACGATAGCTCAAAACAGTGGCTTATAAAAACGTGGTTTTTTAAAAAAACAAGAAAAAGAGTAAAAGATAGGTTTAAAGCTTAAATAGGCTTAATTTTTTAGGTTTACTAAAAATTGACAAATCTAGTTTCCACATTACTGCTCACACCCAACATGCCCTTGATCTCAGTTGCTAAGATGAGCCAATACCTGCAACCATGTAGGGGCACCTCTCTGTCTCTTTTGAGTCTGTGGACTCCACTTTCCACCTGGTTGTTGGCCCTCCTTTGAATCGGCTACCCTGTTTCCCTACAATAAGACAGTGTCATATTAATTTTTGCTCCCGAAGATGCATTAGGTCTTATTTTCAGGGATGCCTTATTTATCCACGAAGAAGAATACAGTACACAATTATTGTTTATTGTTTTATTAAAAGAGACCTCGCACTTCCTGTCTGCTCTGGCTGCACTGTGGCCAACAGTGAGCTGCGAGGTGGCAACCACCGCTCCAGTCCAGAGTTATGGTAGTTTGGGGCCTTATTTTCCGGGAGGTCTTATTTTCGGGGGATGCCTTATATTTCAGAGAGGCAAAACTATAAGTAGGTCTTATTTTGGGGTGTGTCTTATTTTCGGGCAAACAGGGTAGTATCGGTCCTGAACTCTCCCACCAACCCCATCTTTGCCGCCTTGCCTGCTTTCCAGGGATAGTGTGTACTGTCTGAGACTGTACTACCCAAACCTTCCCTTTCCCTCATGAAAGTGACTTTGATTACAAAAGTGCTTCTGTTGCGTGAACACTTTCAATGTTGAAAAGCAAGAACTGGAGAAAACCATTCCAGAAACCTAACAGGATGAGGGGCATTGGAGTGGTTTGGCTTAGAGAAAGTTTAATGCAAAGTAGAGCGAAGTGCAATCTTAAAATGAGCTAATGAGATTGCAGTGGGCAAGCCTGTGCACACTGTTTTCTAGCTTTTTACAAACCACGGAACTGGGCTATATTGCAGCTATGTTCAAGTACCATGGAATATTCCAGTTCTACTGAAAGTTGTAATAAGAATAGAAGAACAGGGGAGTGCGGAGTGGGGACCCAAAGCCCATCTGCAGGCAACTGGACATCCCTTATGGAAGGGTCCCGGGGAGGAGAGGAGCCAGTCAGGGTGCAGTGTAGCAATGATGTAACATACAACTTTTCTCTAGTTCCTAAATGCTTCACCCCCCACCTCCCACCCCCACTATCATGATTCCAATTCTACCTTACAAATCTGGCTAGACCAGAGGATGTACATTGGTACAGATAGCAACTGGAAACACAAGGAATCCAGGACGGATGATCCCTTAAGAATCAGTGGTGAGAATGGCGATACCGGGATGGTGGGGTAGAAAGGGGGAACCGATCACAAGTATCCACATATAACTTCTGCCCTGGGGGACAGACAACAGAAAAGTGGGTGAAGGTAGATGTCGAGCAGTGTAAGATATGACAAAATAATAATTTATAAATTATCAAGCATTCATGAGGGAGGGGTAGCGGGGAGGGAGGGGGAAAATGAGAAGCTGATGCCATGGGTTTACTTGGAGAGCAAATGTTTTGAGGATGATGAGGGTAATGGATGTACAAATTTGCTTTATACAATTGATGTATGTTTGGATTGTGATAAGAATTGTATGAGCCCCCAATAAAAATGATTTTTAAAAATAGAAGAGCAGAACCCAAAATATAACACTAGAAGGGTCCCTGGATATGAAATCACATCAGGCTCCATGGATCTGCCGATGCTCCAGGCATTTTGTCCACTTTTGTTCATTAACTGCGATATTTTCTTAGAGTTTATGGTGAATTAACTTGCTTTATCTGTTTCCCTTTACAATTTAGGGATTAATGTACTTTTATTGGCATTATTTAAGTAATGGGGAGTATTAAACATATGCATAGTAAAACAAGTGAAACGGGTTAAGAATTAAGATTTTTATGATTTCGGTATGGTATGTTTAACTTACCTTCACAGTAAGAATAGAAACAGATGAATAGCTTCTGATTTTAGGCCAGAGAACAGGAGTGCTTGTTAAAGAGTGACTAGACTAAAACTAGCCCCAGAAAAAAAAGCTGTAATCAACTAAAGCAAGATGACCACTAACCACCAGAGCAGAATGAAGCATGAGGAAGAAGACATGATTTTTATTAAGCAATGCCTGGTAACTTGGTTTATATTCATGTAGCTTTCCCAAGTCTCTCCCTTTATTATATGTATAAAAATCACTTCCTTACTTTACTTACAGAAGCAGAGGAAATACCCTTCTGCTTCCTTTGAATTATTGATCTTGAAACAACAACAACAATCCTGCCTTTCTCCTAACCATAAACGTGTTGGGGTTGGCTTGACTTAACTAGACTTGACTTGAGGACTTCTGGCAACCCATGGAGACCTGGTGTTTATGGGAACAGATATCTTATCACTTCCTTTTACAATGGATGTGATAAAGAGTTAAAGGACAATCCAAGAAGGGGGCCTATTATTAAATCTGTGTTCTTTAAGGGAGAAGAATCAATTCGATATAAGGAGCTTAGCACTCATGGGAGAGTAATTGATTAGGTAATTAGGTTAGGTAATTGGCATTTCTTCTATACAATTAAAAAAAATTTTAAAGACAGGAGACATGTTGTGATGATACTTAAATGGCATCTTTCTATGTGATCTCTCTGGGGTTTTAATTGTGTTTTAAAATGTTAGGCTGTGGAGACACTTGAAATATTTGATTCCATTTCTGGAGTGAGATTTCTGCAGATTATACTAAAGTTTGTCTATTTCTATTAATCAACTATGAAGAATGATAGTGACACATCTAACTGTACTGCCTATTGAAGATGACTTGTCATGCAGATCAGTATTTCTAGTCACTGGAAGATTTACAGAATCCTGAAAAGTAGAAACTTTGATGTTACTCTTTCATTAATTACAGCAGACTAATCTGTTAAGTTTTTTTCTGGTCTTTTAAAAAATAGGTGTTTACGACAAACTGAAGTTAAACTATCAATTCATTATTTTAAGATTACTTTAAACTACAATATGAAAGGACTTTTAAAAGTTCGTTTTTAAAATTATCTTTTAATTCTATTTTCTCATGAACTTCTTAAAACCCCTCATATTTATTTATTTTTACTAACAAAGCATCGCTTCTCGGCCTTTTGGCTAAGATCAAGTGAAGTGTACTAACATAGCATATGAATATATATACATATATTTCAACAAGAAGTTTAATATAGGACATTTCTCTTTAGCTCATTATTATTTGTTCCATTTCAGAATTATTTCTGAAAATAAATTTCTCCTGCTGGGGGAAATTTTTTTAAATTATTTACTCCATATGTAAAATATGATTGTGTGGGAACCAAGTTATCTTGCAAAATAACACCAGTGGTACAAACTTGAGACTATTTGGGGTAATGCAGTCGATTCCCCCAGCAAGAGAGGCCTAGGAGAAAAGAAAGCATCCCATAATTACCCATGCATCCCATGCTCCCTGGATCCATGTGGCACCGCTCCCTGAAATGGTTGAGACCCATCAGGGCAACTTCTGGAATGGTCACCATGGAGAAGTGTGTTAGTCTGGGTTGACTAGAGAAACAAATTCATAGACACTCGTGTATATAAGAAAGAGCTTTATATACAAGAGCAATTGTATATTGGGAAAACACCCCAGCCCTGTCCAGATAAAGTCCATAAGTCCAGTATTACCCCATATGTCTGATACCAATCTACAAATTCCTCTTCAGACTCATGCAATGACGATGAATGCAGAAAGATCACAGGCAAGTGAGTGGAAAGTTTTTGGATCCAGTGGCAGAGAAGGCATCTCAGCGCTGGCAGGGACCTCCATGTGGCTCCTCAAGCTCTAGGGCTCTAGTGTACCTCCATGTGTCCAGCAGTAAGATGAAGCAAAGAGTCTGTTTGTATCTGGCCTCCAGTGAGCTATTATGTCCATGGCCTCCAAATGAGGTCATTGTGCTGTGACTTGATTGACAGGCTAGACTCCACCCCTTCATAAATTGACACCAGATTATGAGACTACCACAAGATGCTTCCCTCCCTTCTGGGCATCACAGAAGTGAGGTTCACAATCTTCCTAGAGCCTCTGTGGTGACATTTCTCATGGCCAACCTTTGTTGGGGTGTGTTAAGTGGAAGGTTACTTGTCTGCGGTGACATTTCTCATGGCCAACCTTTGTAGGAGTGTGTTAAGTGGAAGGTTACTTGTCTAGTGGTGGTCGCCTGGCTAGTGGTGGCCCAAGTCCTGATTTGGGACACATTTCCTTTTGGGAAAAACCAGTGATCTATAGAGAATGCCCCGTCCTTGGCTTGCAGGTGGCTCAGAACGAAGCAGTAATAACTTCTGGAAGGGTCACAATCGGGGATGGCAACCATCTCCTGAGCCTTTTTCCAGTGTCCAGGTTTGTCTGGGCCTGGCATTCGCCGATTACTGTCTTAACCCTTCTTTTTTTATTGTTTTCCTAGAATGTGGCCTCAAGTCTTTGAACCTCAGGAGTTTAGATGATCAGAGCAGGGAACACTGCCTTTTCTTCTTGAGTGATGGGGCCGGAGCATCCTTGTTCTTTAATAACAACACTGTGCGCCATCTTTAGATCCTTAAAATGGGCTTCACAAAATCACCTAGATATTCTTAGGACTCCCTGAAGAAGGAAGGATTTGGAGGTGGAGGTTGCAGGATCCTTCGTTTAGCCAAGGGTAAAAATGCTGGTTGGCCAAGTCTCAGGATTTCAAATCTGTGCTTCGCAGCCAGAAGCACAGATCCACAGAGAGAAGACATAGAAACTATTTTTCAAATAGAAAAATATCAGTGTGTAACATGTAGAAAGTGATGTGTTTTATAAAGACTGCATTCTCATGCGAGTACAGACTATACAATGTTTATTGTTTGTGGATATAAAGAAATATCCCTGTAATAACTGGGCTGCTAACTGAAAGGTGAGGGCCTGCAGTTTAAACCGCCAGCTGCTCAGTCTACTTCACTGAAGGTTTGGAGCCTTGGAAAACCTATGGGGCAGTCTCCGTTGTCCTCTAGAGTTGTTATGAGTTGGAATTGACTCCATAGCAGTGGGCTTGGTGTGTGTGTGTGTGGGGGGGGTGATAAAGGTATTCAGTGAATCACATGTAGTTCCATTAGGAAGAAACATATGAGACTCAGAGATCACTTTTTGTCAGAATTTCAGGAGCTATCCTTTGTAAAGCAAAGTAGAAAAGTGACTCCTGGAATTGCTGGCTGATGGCCGAGACACACCCGATCCGGGTCAATGCTGTATCCTCTCGAGGAAGATTAACCTTTGGATACGGACAATATCCAGAGATTAGGGAAAATGCAGTGACTAGTGCTTTACGAACTTAGGTCAGGTCAGTTATTTCATAGAATGTCCCTCAAAATGTGTTTGTTGGATGTTTTCCTCATTGTTAGACTGGGGTTATGGGTTTGGGAGAAGGAGACTACAGAGTTTAAGTCTCATTGTCAATGCAGACATAGCAAAGCTACATGTACTTAATATGACATATTACTGTGTATATCAACATTTAATCCTTTTCATTGCAATGGAATAATATATACATTTGATATGTGTTACCGAATATGCTGTTTTGTTTACATGCATTTTGAATATACCTAAATATGTTACAAAGCTCATTCTTTTTAAATTTTTCATGTATTTACTCAGTAATATAACTCTGGAGGTTGCTCTGAATATATCTAATGACCATCAACCTATCATATTTGTCCCAATTTTGAACAGATTGCATCCAACCCCGCACCAAATCACCCTACAATGGAATCATTGTATATTTCTCTATGGACCTTTGTAAGAGTTTCTTTATTCTATATCACAACCTACTCATATTAATTACATCCATTAACTCCTTTCCCAGTTATTTTTGACACCATGAACTAACTTAGCTCTCTCTGTTGTCTTATCTCTGTGACATAGTGATGCATTTTTTAGAGGAAGATAGTGACTGAGTTATGTGTAGACATTTGAGTCCCTCAAGTGTTGTGAGAATGGTTATTCCATTCTTACAAAAACAACAACATAAAAGTAAACTATTGCCAACAATACTGCAGCTGTTTAGCAGTCTCTTGCTTCAGCCTCAGAGAAAAAAGGGAGTATTTGGCCAGCACCCCTCTAACACTAGCTGGGCGGGCTGTCTGTCCCCCCAGCATGGAGAACTGGCACTTTTAATTGCTCTTCCTGGTGTCTCTTGACTCAGCCATGGAGAGCAGGGAGAGTATGTAGACAATGACACTCTAGTGCTAGTTGACTGGCTATTCCCTCATTATTGGGGGCTCTGCCCTCAGACACAAAAGGTAGCTAGTGCTGTTTACATGGTCTCTTGCTTTAGTCATGGAAAGCAATGGGGAATATATGTCACCCCAAAATATGTATTGTAACTTCTAACCTCTAGATCAACATTCAAAAGTTTATTTGGGAATAGATTTTTTTCTTGCTATAGTAATAAAACAGTATTTATTCAGAGTAGATCTTAAGTCGGTTAATTTCTCCTGAGCTATAAAAGAGATGAGACAAGGAAATGAACAAGTTGAGAAAGGGGGGAAAAGATGCGAAGTCACATGAATATTACAAAAGAATAAGAGCACACACAAAAGGGAACTTCCTCCAGAGCTTCTTTTATTATTCTTTCTAATAATATGCCTTTAATCATGTATCTATAGCTAAATAATCTTTTCTGGTGTTTTGTGTTTTGTTTTGCTATGCCACTGGCTTTCAACCACGAAAACCACAAGGTCAGTAGTTCAAACCTACAAGCCACTTTGTGAGGAAAAATTACCAAGAGTGGTAATTTTCTTCAAGGGACACTAAAAGGCATTTGGGACATGTGGGGATGTTTTCTGGATAGAGGTGCCACTAGAATTTATTGGAATTACCTAGAGGTGTTCAACATTTTACAGTGGATGGGACATCCCACATAGTGAGCAACTGCCTCATCCACAATATCCTGTGGGAAGCTCTGCATGCTTTTAACTTAGCTCTGCCTCTTCAGCCCTTGCCTAATAACTTCTGGGTGTGCCTGTTTTAATTATGTAGTGCATAGTGGTTACACATTGGGCTGCAACACACAAGGTCTGCAGTTAAAACCACCAGCTAGATGGTGCCCAGCTATCAAAAGAAATAGTGTCTTGGGTCTTAAAGGCTTGAAGGTAAACAAGCGGCCATCTAGCCCAGAAGCAACAAAGCCCACATGGAAGAAGCACACCAGCGTGTGAGATCACGAGGTGTCGAAGGGATCAGGTATAAGGCATCATCAGAAAGAGAAAATCTTACCATAATGAATGAAGGGGGAAGTGCAGAGTGGAGACCCAAAGCCCATTTGTCAGCCACTAGAGATCCCCTCACAGAAGGGTCTAGGGGAGGAGATGAGTCAATCAGGGTGTGATGTAGCACCGATGAAGACTACAGCTTTTCTCCAGTTCCTAAATGCTTCCTTCCCCCCACCTCCACTATCACGATCTGAATTCTACCTTGCAAGTATGGATAGAGCAGAGGATTTACACTGGTGCAGATAGGAGCTGGAGGCACAGGGAATCCAGGGTGGATGATCCCTTCAGGACCAGGGGTGTGAGGGGAGATACTGGGAGGGTAGAGGGTGAGTGGGTTGGAAAGAGGGAACCGATTACAAGGATCTACATGTGACCTCCTCCCTGGGGGATGGACAAAAGAAAAGGGAGTGAAGAGAGACATCGGACAGGGCAAGATATGACAAAACAATAATTTATAAATGATCAAGGGCTCACGGGGGAGGGGGGAACAGGGAGGGAAGGGAGGGAAAAAGAGAACCTGATGCAAAGGGCTTAAGTGGAGAGCAAATGCTTTGAAAATGATGAGGGCAAAGAATGTACAGATGTGCTTTACACGGTTGATGTATGTGTGGATTATGATAAGAGTTATATGAGTCCCTAATAAAATGTTTAAAAAATAAAACAAAACCACCAGCTATTCTGTGGAGAAAGACCAGGCTTTCCAAAAGAGTCACTGTCTCAGAAACCCACTGTCCCAGGGATATTTCTACCTTGTTAGGTAATGTTGCTATCAGTTGGTATCAACTTGCTGGCAGTGAGCTTGGTTTGTTTGTTTTTTAGTTTTATAACAAATACTACAGGGGTCGCTTTAACAGAAATTTACTTGATCACAGTTTAGGAAGCCAAAAGTTCGAATTCAGATTCTACGGGAGGCGTTCTTTCTGTGTCCGCTCGGGGGGAAGTTCCTTTTGTGTGTGCTCTTATTCATGGGTGATATCCATGTGGCCTGGCATCTAAATAGTTATAGGCGTGTTGGCTATGGTTTGCTGCAAATAAAGCTTTAAAAAATATTCCCCCACCCTCCCCAGTGCTTTGGAGTACTCAGGAACCAATGGTCTTTGTTAGAAGCTAAACAAAATCTGGAACCATGAGGAAAACTCCTCTCTGGGACTGAACATTAAAGGGAGCCTGTGGGCAGGTTAAGATGCTTGCTAGGTGACCACCTGGATCTACTGGTTGAGTGGAAGTGGGAGAAATGTAGCAATAAAGAGATGGGTTTGGCCACTGACACCTGTGGACTTGGTTTACAGGAAAAAAAGGAGAAGATGAGAGCAGGTTGACTGGTCTAAAGTTCATTGCCTCACACGAGGGGGCTAGGCTTGTTGAGTATTGGTGAGAGCCCATGGTCTAAAGGCAAGGCGACTAATGGGCACCCTGAGGAGGCTGAGTGAGGCAGCCCAGATTGAGTTGACCAGAACCTGACCAGATAAAGAGATTTTTGAGCCTGTGAACTGGTGCATATTGTTGCTGACTTTATGGATGGCCTGTCCTGATTTGATTTTATTTATGGATGCAGATTTCACAACGTTCCAACTGGAATGAAGATTCTTCATGCCGAAAAATATGATTGTCTCCTCAGAGCACTGGGTTAATGTAAGTGGGCAGTATAGAAATTGGATACCCAAAATTGGGGGCACAAAGGCATGAAGTGGTTGGCTTACAAACTTTCATAGGTGAGGGAATAGATTCATAGGATTAAGGTGTAGGTGTTACCTAGCTGCAAATTTAGGCCAAGTAATTTTGCACAGGTGCCAGGTAGACAAGGGGTGGATTGAGATAGTTAAAGTTTATTGTGCCGACCTGGCTGATAAACACGTGGGGTTAATGGAAAGGTGGAGAGATAAATGGCTCGGTGAGCCTTGCTTTTCTACTTCTCAGATCTCTTGCTTTTTGGTGGTCGGACCAGGGTGCAGCTGCATTAGTCAGTTCCCTGCTTCAGCTTGTGAGGCTCACTTCCTGCAAGACATCCCTAAGGAGACACCACATGGACCTACCCTGATTCAGCCCTGGGTGCTGGGCAGCCTTGTGGAGACTCTTGCCAGTGCTGAGATACTTACAAGCTCACTGATTTGGCTTCCTCCTGCAGTCGGCATCATTGTGTGTCTTTTGTGAGATGGAGGAGGACTTTGTGGATTTGTGTTGGACTTAGGGGCTTGGGCAGCACTGGGTCAGTAGGCTTTCTTAGTGTACACTTACCCTTTATCTAAGACTCTCTTTTACATGTGAGTTTCTGTGGATATCTTCAATGTACCCATACTCACACAATTTCCAAGGGGATCTTCAGGACAAATTAAATTCAAAGCAGAGAGGTCAATTCAGAAAGTTATGGGGACTCTTTCTGTGAACATTGAAAAGGAGTCATCATAAATAGATTTTCTTAAAGGACCCAGGACCATCACAGGGCTTTATTACAAAGAAGTTTTAAGAAATTCCAAAGCAGCATTGATGAGAATTTCGTAGGAAATTGTATTCCATCCAACTTTGGCCTTTCAGATCTTTTCTTGCTGAAAATCAAAGAAGTTTCAAAGGAACATCATTCAAGTTACTCAAGGATGTGAAATTGGCATTTTGATGTAAGAGGGCTAAAATGCATCTGATCCAAGCCATGGTGTTTTCATTCATCTCATATGTATGTGTAAGTTTACCAATAAATAAGGAATACCAAAGAATTGCTGCGTTTGAACTATGGTGTTGGCCACGCATGTTGAAAACACCATGCACTACAGGAGAAGAAACAAATCTGTGTTGGAAGAAGTACAGCCAGAGTGCGCCATAAAAGTGAGTATGAAATGACTCAGTCTGGAATAGCTGGGAAGTGATGAGCCAGTCAGGGTGCAGTAGAGCGCCAATGAAACAGACAACTTTCCTCTAGTTCTTTAATGCTTCATCCCTTCTCCCCCCACTATCATGATTGCAATTCTACCTTACAAATCTGGCTAGACCAGAGCATGTACACGGGTACAGATGAGAGCTGGAAACACAGGGACTCCAGGATGGATAGACCCCTCAGGACCAATATTGAGTGTAGACATACCAAGAGAGGAAGGGGAAGGTGGCGGGAGAAAGGGAAAACCGATCACAATGATCTACCTATAAATCCCTCTCAGGGGAACGGACAACAGAAAAGTGGGTGAAGGGAGGCATCGGTCAGTGTAAGACATGAAAATATATATATAAATTATCAAGGGTTCATGAGGGAGGGAGGGGAGGGGAGAAGGAGGAAAAATGAGAAGCTGATACCAAGGGCTCAAGTAGAAAGAAAATCTTTTGAAAATGATTATGGCAACAAATGTACAAATGTGCTTAACACATGGATGGATGGATGGATGGATGGATGGATGGATTGTGATGAGTTATATGAGCCCCCAATAAAATGATTAAACAGTAAATTAAATATATAAAAAAATAAAAGACTTAGTCTCACATATCTTGGAGTTGTTTTCAGGAGGGACCAATCCCTGGAGAGGGCTGTGATATATAGTAAAGCAGAGGGTCCAGTAAAAAGGGAGATTCTTCACAAAAGGGGGATCGACACAGTGGCTGTACCAATGGGCGCAAACAAAGAAACCACTGGGAAGATGGTGCAGGACTCAGCAGTGTTTCAACAGCACCTAACAACAACAAAGCAAAGGGAAGATTTCGTTGGGCAAGGTTTAGATAATAAGAACACCTTCAAAAGCACATGACCTAGATGGAAGGTATGTCAAGAGACAATAGCTTCACATCGTGGTATTGTTTTTCTCATAAAGATTTCTATTATTTTATAACAATACTTTATATTTTACTTTTAGTGTGAATTAGATGACGGCTTACAGACAAGATCATCAGTCTTACATTCAACAAGTCATATACATTTAAAATTTTGAAATATATATTTTGGTTTTGCCATATAGAAATATGTGATTGTAGAAACATTTACTTAGCTTTTCTTTTTACCCAACAGTTTTACTGGCAAATAATTTACACATCGTATAATTCAATAGTTCAATCATTCAATCATGTCAAGGAGAATTGTCCAATCACGCCACAACAAATATTAAAGCATCCCACTCTCCATGTTTCAATCACCTTTAAGATGAATTATGCAACCACAATCTATTCTAGTGTTCCCTCAACCTGTTTTCCTTATTTATTCCCGAAATTCCCTTTCCCTTCCCATCATCCACCCCTGTATTCCCTATATCCTCTTGTATCAGTTACTATCATTATGCATCCACTCCTCCTGTGCTTCACAGCTGGGAGACCCAACAATAAATAAGAAACCAAATCACGCTAAGGGTAAAACATAATAGTATACAGACAAAAAAATACAAATAATGTGTAAACAGGAAAAGCCACCCAACAACATTCAAAAATCCAGAGAAGAAATTTCTGTCACGGAGCCAGTAAGAGATAGTTCCACACAGAACAAGTTCGGGTCTTGTCTATAGGCAGATCGACTGGACAAGTATTGAGTTCAAACCAGCATAATCAAAATTACAATGGTCTCTGCCTCATAGTAAGGAAATTTGAGACTCTTGCCTGTGGCTAAAGCGGATCTGCCAGTGTCTCCGTCTGACTAGGTAGATGGATTTGGGGTTCCCACCTTCCCCCATAACCCTCCACAAATTGGGTGTTCAGATCATACACGCTTTATTTCAACTCACCCATTTCAATCTCCTTAATGTACCACTTCCTCTCTGTTTCCTGTTTACATCTCTTCTTTTCTATACCTTTGTTGTTTGATGATTCCAAAATGAGAGTGAGTTCAGGCCCAGACCAGAAGAGTGACTAAGGGCCATGGTTATGGAAGTGCTGCATCTCTCTTGACCATTAAACCTGGCCTCTTTTATGATTTTGGCTTTTGTTCCATGATTTTCTCCTATTCAGGACATTCTAATATGATCCTTTCAGAGCAATTGGCAGTGGTAGCTAAGTACCATCTAGTTCTTCTGGTCGTAGGATCATGGAGGCAAATATTTTTGTGAACTATTAGTCTATTTAACTAAATGTATGCATTTTGATTTTCATCATTGTTCTTTCCTATAGATAGAGATAAGCCAATAGTTGTACCTCATATGTCCACCCACAAGCTTGTAAGCCTCTAGTCGTTACTTACCCAGGTAGAACATAGAGCATTGTCCTTGGGAACTATGTTATAACAGTACTGTTTTACTCACACGATGAAGGTTTCTCTACAGTCTAACATTCTGCAGCTCCAAATTAATTTCATAAAAATTGAGATAAGTGAGTGAACAATGAACCTACTATTCACTACAAAGTAAAATTAGGATATTTCCAGGAACATCTCTGCCACTTTGAAGAGGATACAATAGAGGGCAATTATATGCTCATATTAATCCTCTTAAGGAAAAAAAAAACCTAGGAAACTTAAGAATGATGATAACCCGGAAGCTAAAACATCCTAGATGCAAATACATCCAGAACTAGGACAAGATTGCTGCCGAAAAATATCAGATTGCGGAAATCTGTCAAATATTTAATGTGCCTGAGCTTTTGTACTGGGAATTCATGGAATTCTTATGCTTTTGTGTTTCCTATGATTGAACCACTAACTCAAGAAATACTCGTATTAATGCTTTAACTGCTGGTCTTTTATTCCGACACTGTGTCTCTAGTGTTGTCCCTGTAGGGCTATGGGTCAGTGAGGGACATCGTGTCTAGTGTAAGAGGCCTGGTAGGGATTGATCAATGGCCATGTAGCTGAGAGGAGTTACTGAAACCCAAATGAAGGCTGAACATGATAGTGGGACAAGAAAAAGGAAAAGTACATAGAGGAAAGAGCTAGGAGGCAAAGGGCATTTATAGAGGTCTAAATATAGGCATGTACATATGTAAATATATTTCTATGTGATGATGGGGAAATAGATCTACATGCATATATTTCTAGGTTTAGTATTAAGGTAGCAGATGGATATTGGGCCTCCACTCAAGTACTCCCTCAATGCAAAAGCACACTGTTCTGTTAAATTGGCATTCCATGATGCTCACCTTCCCGACACGATTGCTGAAGATAAATGTGTGCATAAACAAAGGTGGTGAAGAAAGCTTAAGGTGCCCAGATATCAAAAGATATAGTGTCTGGGGGTCTTAAAGGCTTGAAGGTAAACAAGTGGCCATCTAGCTCAGAAGCAACAAAGCCCACATGGAAGAAGCACACCAACCTGTGTGACAAGCCAGTCAGGGTGCAGTGTAGCAATGATGAAACATACAACTTTCCTCTAGTTCTTAATTGCTTCCTTCATCCCACCCCACCCCCACTATCATGATCCCAATTCTACCTTAAAAATCCAGCTAGACCAGAGGATGTGCACTGGTACAGATAGGAACTGGAAACACAGGGAATCCAGGACAGATGATCCATTCAGAATCAGGAGTAGAAAGGGGGAACTGATTACCAGGATCTACATATAACCTCCTCCCTGGGGCACGGACAACAGAAAAGTGGGGGAATGGAGATGTCGGATGGTGTAAGATATGACAAAATAATAATTTATAAATTATTGAGGGTTCATGAGAGAGGGGGAGCAGGGAGGGAGGGAGGGGAAAAATGAGGGGCTGGTACCAAGGGCTCAAGTAGAAAGCAAATGTTATGAGAATGATGAGGGCAACAAATGTACAAATGTGCTTGACACACAGCAGATGGAAGTATGGATTATGATAAGAGTTGTGTGGACCCCAATAAAATGATGTTTTTAAATGCATATGTGAAATTAGCAAACATCTGGTATTGAACTCTATGGCAAAAAAATAAAGCAAGGAGGTATAGCAAGTATACAAGGGACATGGAAAGCTCATGGAAAAAATGGAATTAAAAAGTGGCAGAGTTTTTCCACAAACTTTTAAAAATACCGACATACAGAGTAAAACACTGATATTGGGTTGCTTCTGACTCATAGCGACCCCACAGAGCAGAGAACATCAGCCTTGTGGGTTCCCTAGCTGTAAAGTTGTATAGGAGCAGAAAGCCTCAACTTCCTCCTGCTTGGCTTGAACAGTCAGCTGATAGTTCAGTTCTTATCTAACAATGCCACGAGGACTGCGTGTACACTGTACGTGCAAATCATCAGAGAGGGGTGTCCTGTTTCTTGGGTAAAATCACATTCAATTGTTCAAATTATTTTCCAACTGAAAAATATTCAGAATGTGTCTACTATTTTATTATTATTCTCTTCAGTAGCAATGAAAGGTAGCTAGATTAGGGTTAAAGGGGGTTACCTCCACCCAATGCCTGTGCTCAATGAAAATCAGCTGGCACTGCCACCAGAAAGAGGTTGGAAAGAAATCAGGCACACTAAATAGACACCTATGTGGAAATCCAACCTGGGCCCACACACAATGTTAGGCACCAGTGACATGACATTACACAGATGTGCTTAAACTCAGCCAATAAGATCAGCCAATACCCTCAACCAGCCTCCCTAGCCAGTAGGGACAGGGTGCAGATAAATACCAGACGGAGGGTAGGCTCCTGCTCTCTTGCAGGTCAGAGGGTGAGATTCATCCCCCCCACCCCACCCCCGCGAGATTCCCGCCCCCCCCCCCCACCCCGCTCCTGTTCCTATTTTTTTGCACTCCCTTGAAGTGGCCATTTTCAATCTCAAACTTTCTCATACCCCCTCGCCCCACCCCCCACCCCCCACCATGCTGCCTTGCACACTTACCAGAGATAGTGTGTCCTTTTTGAAACGTAATACCTGAAATTTCCCTTTCCTGTATGCATTCTTTCAATGTTGAGAAGCAAGAACGAAGTGAACCACCTCAGAAACCTAACAGCAAGGTTAAATCATGAGAAAATTATGTCTAGACCTCACTTCGGTTCATTTTGAGACAGACCCTGCTGTACTAGGACACAGCAAATGATGTCTCTGTGTGGGCATGGTCTCCTGAGGATTCTGGGAACTCCTGTCTTCCTCTCTGGAGGCAGAACACACACTCTCTGTGCCTGACATTCCTGTTCACAAGCCACATAGAGCCACATGGAGACACACTCTAGTGCTGAGATGCTTCCACCACCACTAGATCCACAAGATTTTCCATCCACTGGGCTGTGATCTTGCATTCAGCACCATTGCATGTGTTGCATGAGTCTAAAGAGGAATTTATAGACTGGTATCAGACATCTAGGCTTATATCAGATTTATGGACTTCATCTGGACTGGGCGAGGGTGTTTTCTTAATATACAGTTACTGTTTGATAAACAGTTTTTTCTTACACATATATGAGTGTCAATGAATTTGTTTCTCTAGATGACTCAGACTAACACATTATGCCACATGCAAAAAAGGGGATTGTAGATTTGACTGTTAAGGACCTTGTGATAAAAAAAATCATTCTGGATTTACTGAGTGAACCCAATGTAATAAATGACAAAAGTCCTTCTAAGGAGACAGGAGGGGCAGCACTAGAAAAGGAAACAAGACAATAGAAACAGGAGGTCAGAGTCATACGGCCATTCAGTAGCCTGGCTCCTGCAGCAGATTTGAGCTAAAGGACGTGAACGGTCTCTATTGGTGGTGGTGGTGGTGCTGTCCAGTGGGTTCTGACCCATAGCAGCCTCAAGTCCCACAACACAAAACATTGCCCTGTCCTGTGCCATGCTGACCATCGTTGTAAGGCTTGAGCCCATTGCTGCAGGCATGGTGTCAGTCCATCTCTTTTTCCACTGACTTGCTACTTAATCAAACCGGATGTACTTTTCCAAGGAGTCGTTTCTCTTGATAATATGTCCAAAGCACGAGCGATAAAGTCTCACTGTCCTTGCTTCCTAGGGACACTCTTGCATTGCTTTAGTTTACTCACAGGGAGGGGTTCATTCTTCTTGCAGTCCATGTTATAGGCAACGTTCTTCTCCAACACCATAATTCAAAGGCATCGCGTCTTCTTTGGTCTTCTTAGTTATTGTCTCACTTTCACACACACAGGGGGCAATTAAAAAGACGATGGCCTACGTCAAGCACATCTTAGTCCTCAAAGTGACGACTTTGCTCTGAAACACTGTAGAGAGACCTTTTGACCAAATGAGGTACTCAGGTTCATTTCTTGACTGCTGCCCCCATGAGTGTTCACTCTAGGCTCAAGTAAAGCAAACTCTTCAAAGACTTCATTTTCTTTCCTTCTTTGAAAAAAGGTTTATTAGCACTTCATCCACAAGCCATACAATTAAATAATTCAATCACATCAAGAAGAGGTATACAACTATCATCACCACATTCAATTCTAGAATGTTTTCTTCTTCTTCGTACTCAGGTTATCCACGTAATTTTTTTTTCTAAATGTGGAAAAAGTATGCACAACAAAACATTATCCAATTCTAAAGCCTCTACATGTATCTGTGTCATTGATTAAACTGTGCTGTACAACAATTATTGATATCATTTTCCAATTTATTTCACCACCATTAGCATAAACTAATGCCAAGAAACAATTCTTTTTGTATGTTTTATTAGCACTTAATCCAACAAGCCATACAATTCAATAGTTCAATCATATCAAGAAGAGTTGTGCAAATGCCACCATATTCAATTTTCTTTCTCCCCATAGTCTTTGTTGTTTATGTAATTTTTTTCTAATTGTGGCAAACATACACAACAGAGCATTTTCCATTTGCATAACCTTTACTCACATGATTCAGTGACATTGATTATACTCTTGGTGTTGTACAACTAGTATTGTTATCATTTTCCAAATGTTTGTACCACCAGTGACATAAACTCAATGTCCCCTATGCAACAGCTTTCCCCTTCACCTATGGTGACCGTTGGACAAGTTCGCTTTCTTTTCTTTTTTTTTTTTCCAGTAGTTTTCTCGATATAGGATTCACATATCTTCACTTCTAGGGTTAACTCACATTTTAAGAGAGCTGTGTACACATTATCACAATCTGTTCTAATGTTCCCTAGAAACTCAATTTTCTTCTCTGTTTATAATGACTATTTATTGGTGTCCTCCAAGAGCTGGAAAGGCAAGGAGTGTCCAGAAAAAAATGAATTCGGACAGCATTTTTAATTATGTCTCATAAGACCTATTTTAGACTTCTGACCTCTAGAATTGTTAGATAATAAATTGCAGGTGTTTTCATCCATTTAAATTTGTGGTAATTTAGAGCAATAGAAATAAGCAGCTAGCCCAGTTTGGTATTAATTTGTACATCTTGCTACCAAAAACAAAAAAAAATGATAGAATTCTTGAAGAACTTGTGTACAGCGAGTTAAAAACTATACTTTCAGGGATCGTTTCTACAGTTTTTTTTTTATTATTAACTGAAGGAATTTATCCGATCCTGTGGAGCACTGAAAGAAGAAGATTCAGGAGATTCCCACCCTCAACATCTTACACGTGACGACAATGATAAACAACTGAAACGTAAGAAATCCCCCCCATAAAAACCAAAAACTGGCTTTTCTTGAAATGGACTTTGGTTCTTGCTAGTAATTGATTCTTGCTAATAATTTGATTAAAATTGTTGAACTTGATTAAAATTGTTGGACTCAAAGCAAAAAACTACACATTCTTCTGTGCCACAAGCTGTTTTCCGAAGCCAAACATGTTCCATCCAAGTCTAGGCTGACTCTTAGGAACACGGGTTTTTGAGACGAACCATTACTGGGAGAGCAGTTCACCCGCGGAGCTGCTTCAGCCCAACTACTTTGAGAGCTAGCATAGTACTTGATTTCTCAGGTGATTGTAGTGCAGCCCAAAACGACTACATGCCCTCTCTGAGGCTCGAACTCAGGACCTTCAGATTATGAGACTGACGCGCTGCCTACTGCGCTAAGAAGGCACCTGTGTATGCTATAAAACTTTATTGTAAATGTCGGTGTTGGAAAGATTTCATTCGAAATTTCTGAAATGTTATGAATGTATGCGCTTTCCCTACCCCCAAAAGAACCGGTGCCATGTCTGACCGAAATCTGTTGTTGCTCTGAGTTTGTCAATGTAGCCTGGATTGCGGGGACACATTTCTGGACTTTATCCTTCAGAACATAAATACAGAGCTTGTGATGTTTGCCACCTCACGTTCAACATCACCTGCCGCTGGGTAACATCCAACACGCTGCGTCTCAGCTCTCATGATGCCTAATATTCTCCATCAGGAAAATGGAGATCACTGAGGTAAAAGTCATGATGCCAACTTGAGACAGTCAACGTAAGGCAGTACATGACACATAATAAGTTTCCGATTAGCTTTCGTGTTGTTTATCAATGTTTGGGACTGATACTCCGTGAATAAATAAATATTGTAGGAAGAGAACGAGGTGGAAAATATTCTTGTGTTTTTATGAGTAATATAGATTAAAGAGGCCTTGTGTGTGTGGTAGCGTGGCCGAGCGGTCTAAGGCGCTGGATTAAGGCTCCAGTCTCTTCGGGGGCGTGGGTTCGAATCCCACCGCTGCCAAGTTGTGTTTAAATTTTGATCTAATTTAAGAATTTAGTTTTATAATCTCGATGGTAGATTAAAGAGCAATTACAGTCTTTTATGTAAAATCACACTGTTTTCTGAATCGTCTGAATTACTAAGAACAGTATTTCTTGCCCAAGACAAAAATTTATATTGTTAAAGTGCTTGTAATGAGATACATGTAGCTCCCCAAATTTCTGAATTATATAAAAAGTAAGAATTTGTATACAATGAAAATCTTCTCTTCTACAATCCTCCATCTCCCGCCCCCTTCCACCTGCACCGGATTATGCTTACTGCAGCCACTACATTAGTCTGGGATTCCCCGCGAGAAATAGTTTTATTCCTTGTGTGAGATGAACTTGCTTGTGACCAAAGACTCCAATTTCAATTTTCTTTTTAAAAGCCATTCAAACTACTATTTAGACTTGAGGGATAAGGAATCGGAAGGGATTTTTGTTTGTTTTGGTTTTTAAAGAAGCACATTATCTCTATATTGCACATCCCTCCTCAAGAAATGAAATCAAGGCTTTCGGTGGCAGGTCTGGGGAAGGGGCAGCAGGCGCCATGTCGGGCCACGAAGGTGGCAAGAAGCCCCCGAAACAACCCAAGAAGCAGAACAAGGAGATGGACGAGGAAGAGAAGGCTTTCAAGCAGAAACAGAAGGAAGAACAAAAGAAACTGGAGGAGCTAAAGGCGAAGGCTGCGGGGAAGGGGCCCCTGGCCACAGGTGGAATGAAGAAATCTGGCAAAAAGTGAGCTGCTCTTGGTGGCTGAGGCAATGATGGCCCTTGATTCCGTTCCTGTGTAAACATCTGGATTCCCTGCTAGAACTTTTGTTGCCACTTATAGTTAGAATGAAGTGTTGTCTTGGAGCCTGCTGTACATTTAAGAATAAACTTTTGTAAAAAAGAAGAAAAATCATACAATGTTTAGTTCTTCTCACTCAGCCATTTCTGTCTTAGCTGTGAGGTCAGAGTGAACCCAGCTGCTCTTCAGTCTTTGTGATGCCCAGAATTCTGTACCATCTGGAATTAAAGCAACTCGTTTGAAATTTTAAAAAATGTAATCAATAAAAATATCCCGTTAAACACTCCACCTTGTTCTTCCCTCTCCCTCACCTCTCCCCTTTCCCTATTCCTACCCAGTCCCTGGACTTCTCGAAGCCATCAAAGTCTTAGTGACTAAAACACCTACCAGAAATATTATTTGCACAAACTAATAGCCAGGTGCCCTGCCTCAGAACAGAAGTAGGCTCCACACGACTTTCAAAGGTTGATTTTGCAGAAGGAGATCTCTGAGTATCTCCTCAGGTGCCTCCCAAATAGACTTAGGCCTTCAATCTTCCCAGTCAGTGACCCGCCCTTCCACCCTCCTCCACCCCGCCCCATGCCATTTGCACCTTGCAGGGACAACTTGGCCAATAGGAATGTCTACCTTTTCCCTACACTTTCTACTTTCCAAACCTACTCATTGAATATTAGGAAAATTAATATTTCACTCCTACGCATTCGTGAAATTAGAAATACTTTCCCTAGGTTTTACATTTGAGATTTTTCACTTTGTTCTGTTCAATTTTGTTTTGTATTCTTTTGTCTGAAGAAAATGGAGATGCATCTGGGCAAAATTTATTTAAACATGATGAATTATGTCAAACTGTCAGAATTTCTACATTTTGTGTAAATTTGCTGATTTTTATATCCCCAAATCATAAACATTTTCTGTCTTGACCTTTTCAGTAGTTAGATTTCATTTTGCTTTTTATTTTTAAATTTCATACAGAGTTGGCTTCTTTGAGTACCACTGGTGATCTGTTGGTCTAAGCGGTTATGTTTCTAGATGACTACCCAACTAACCCAATACCGTGAAGTCAATAACCTGCCTAGAGCTCTTGATTTGAGTTGCCACATTTATGATATTTTCATTTGCATATTCGTTTTGATTCTATGAAAATGTTAAGCTCATCTGTGCATCATTTTGCTGCAGCTGTTATAACGTGGGGTGTTAAATAGCTTTTTATTGCTTGATTTCTGGGTGAGTCCACTGCACCCCAGTCTGACCAGGATTGGGGTGGTCTACCAATGACAAATTTTTTCTACATTAATGGCTGAATGAACCATTCACCTGAGGGCTCTGTTGATATCAGGGCTCCTGCGTGGTGAAAGGCGTTTCACTTCACTACTAATGTATGGTTGGTGTTCTGGACCCACACAGTGGTTTTGAGTTTAAAGAGAAACCTGTCAATCAGCTTATACTAAGATTACAGCCCACCTCGCGCACACTCCCTCAATACAATAGCACCTTGCTCAGCTAAATGGTCATTCCATGATACCCACCTTCCCGGCATGATCATTGAAGACAGACGTGTGCATAAGCAAATGTGGTGAAGAAAGCTGATGGTGCCTGGCTATCAAAAAGATATAGCGTCTGGGGTCTTAAAGGCTTGAAGGCAAACAAGCGGCCATCTAGCTCAGAAGCACAAAGCCCACAGAGAAGAAGCACACAAGTCTAAGTGAACACGAAGTGTTGACGGGATCAGGTTGCAGACACGAAAGAACAAAAACCATCATTGTGTGATCACCTTCCCCACATAAATGCTGAAGATGAAAGTCTGCAAAAGTAACTGTAGTGAAGAAGGCTGATGGTGCCTGGCTATTGAGAGGTATAGTGTCTGGGGACTTAAAGGCTTGAATGTAAACAAGCGGCCATGTAGCCCAGAAGCAACAAAGCCCACATGGAAGCAGCACACCAATATATGTGATCATGAAGGGCCGAGGGGACCAGGTTTCAAGCAACAAAGGTGGGGAAAAATTATATCATCGTGAATGAGTGGAGTGCATGATGGGGACCCAATGCCTATCTGTAGACAACTGGACATCACTTGCAGAGGGGTAGTGGGGAGGAGATGAGTCACTCAAGGTTCAGTGTAGCAATAATGAAACTCACAACCTTCCTCTAGTTCTTAAACGCTTTCTCCCTTCCAACTATCATGATCCCAATTCTGCCTTGTAAATCTAGTTAGACCAGAGGATGCACAGCAGTACAGATGGAATCTGGAAACACAGGGAATCTAGGACAGAGGAGCCACTCAGGACCAATGGTGAGAGTGGTGATACCAGGAGGGATAGGATTGTAGAAAGGGGGAACAGATCTCAAGGATCTACATATAACCTCCTCTCTGGGGGATGGGCAACAGGAAAGTGGGTGAAGAGAGATGCCGGGCAGTGTAAAATAAGATAAAATAATAATCTATAAATTATTAAGGGTTCATGAGGGTGGGGGGAGCGGGGAGAGAGGGGGAGGGAAAAGGAAAATGAGCTGAATCCAGGAACCCAAGTGTAAGGCGAATTTTGAGAATGATGAGGGCAACGAATGTATAAGGGTGATTTAATCAATTGATGTATGTATGGATTGTGATAAGAGTATTATGAGCCCCAATAAAGTGATTTATAAAAATTTTCTTAAAAAATAAAACAAAACATAAAGATTACAGCCCAGAGAAGCCTGTGAAACAGTTCTACTGTATTCTGTGATGCAAGCGGGGTGTGTGTGTGTGTGTGTGTGTGTGTGTGTGTGTGTGTGTGTAAGGGGGAGGTCAGAATCAGCTGAAGACAATGGTTTATTATTAATTTGGTATTAGTAGTGATTGTTATAGGAATTGTATGGCACACTGCTTCAGCAATATCACGTTTAGGAAGTACTCACCCTCCTGGAAATGGCAGACAAGGGGTAGCGTTTATTTCAGCAGCTTATGCGCAAAATATGTAGTATGATATCTTCATGAAATTCACTCGACGCTGCCAAGCAAAGAAGGGAGACGCTCTTTCAGTATTGGCTTGGGGACTGCAACAATTTACAAGAAGTGGGTGGGGCCGAGGGGGTGGGGAACACCAGGAATCGGTGGAATGCGTTTGGATTTTCTTATAAGTGGAAGAAATGATATCCCCAAGAGGATACACAAGAAACTATGTTTGTCCGTGCAAGGAGGAACTGGGCACCTGGGGAGGTGTCCGTGAGAGTCAGCAGTGAGACTTACACTTTTCGGCAGCAGAGAGTTGGGACTTGGTTCATCAAGTACAGAGCTGAGCTTCACCTCCTTTATGAGACTCGGATATCCTAAAGTGTAGGTGCAACCAAAGAAGAAATAAACGAATCTTGAGGACATGATTGAAAGTCACCGGGACGCACGCAGCCTTAGGACCATGAGCAACAGGAGGCGCAGCTTAATCTCGGGGTGTGTGTGTGTGGGGGGGGAGCAGCCGGAAGTTAAGAGGACCCCACCGCCGCCCACGCCCACCTGGGTATCTGGTCCTACAAGAGGGAGGGCGACAGTTTGAAAGCCGGAAGAAAGAGACAGACAGACTTGGTTGTGCAAAAACACATCTTCCATTTTTTGCTGTGTCGATGGTCTCCATTCTCGGTTGGCATTTGATGAGTCCCCGCTCCTGCCCTGACGGGACGCGTTCAGCCGGCTCTCACTTCACCAACGCGGTCCTTCTGGACACGGTCCCTGGGAGCCCCCTCTGTCGTCCAGCCTCCCGCCGACGCAGGGGCCCAGCACCCTGCAGCCCCACCCCGATTCTCACGGCCCTTCTGCTGTCCCTCGCGCGACCCTCGTGGGGGGCGAAGAGCTGTGCTCAGGCTCACAGCCGGCTGGCCTGCTCCTTTGATCGCCTCCAATGGGAGTGAGGAAGTGGGTGCAAACAGCCTGGAGGTGGGGTGGGTGCCTGGGGAAGAGCGAGAAGTCCAAACTTGGTGTGTCCTAGACCTACCGCGCTTGAAGTTTGGCTGCCAAGATGTGCTGGACCCTGGCTCCCAGCTCTGGGGGCTGTACGGGGGTCCTTTCCGCCTCTTTAAGAACCTGGCACCTCCACTCGCCACATTAGCTCCTAATAGCGCTCGCTCTTGGTTTGCTGGGATTGTAAGGAAGTGGCGATTTTAAGGGGGGAGACTGTAGCGGAATTCATCCCTTCCCGTCTTCTCTTCCCTGCTGTCCTCACGCCTCCAAACAGTGGTCTGCGTCCTTCCGTGGAATTCCTTTGTTAAAAACTTTACTAATCTAAGTGATAGCAACGTTGGTTTTCAGGCATCTTTATCTCATTTGAAACGATTGAACAGCCTGGACTTTCCGCGAAGGCTGTGATGGGACTACACAAAGCACTGACGTTCCCTGCTGTATTACTTCTACCGCACAGGTAAGCAAGCAAAGCGTCTTCTAGTTTGACCATTTTTGCAGGAAGCTGCTTGGATATCATGTAGACTGTTAACAACAGTTCATCTAATTGGACAAGAAAGCAATATTAATGCACACAAGCATATTGGCTCTATGGCTTAGTTGGTTAAAGCGCCTGTCTTGTAAACAGGAGATCCTGGGTTCGACTCCCAGTAGGGCCTCAGTTTTTCGTTGATTCTGGAGTTCTGCTGCTGGTTCAAATCAAGTCAGTTGATATGTCTTGAAGCACAAAACTATCACCCATAGGATAACATCCATGGGCCGACAAGGAAGGCTAATTAATTAGTGTTAATGAATAAATATACTGTGGTCACTCTGTGTCTTTGGGGGAAATCTGTCATGATTAACCTTTGCAAACCATCCCCACCCCTGCCCCAATCTTGTGATGGGACTTCTCTGCCTTGAATTGAACTGACCTACCAGATCCCATTAAAAGTCACGGTTTTTATTGGATCTGACTTTTGTCGTTGCTGTTGCTTTTAGCTGCCTCAGGTTAGTTCCTACCCATAGAGACCCCAAGCACAACAGAACCAAACAGTGCCGGGTCCGACACCATCCTCACAATTGTTCCTGTGTCTGAGCCCATTGTCGCTGCCACTGTGTCCATCCATCTCCTGATGTCCTTCTCCAGAGACTGGTCTCTCCTGACAGTATGGCCCACACATGTAGTCTGAAGTCCCACCATTGTAGCCTCCAAGGAGCTCTCTAGCCATACTTCTTGCAAGACAAGACAGACTGATCTGTGCTTTTAGCAGTCGTTGGTGCTGTCAGTATTCTTTTCCAGCGCCACAATTCAGATGCATCGCTTCTTCTACAGTCTTCTTTATTCCATGTCCACCTTGTACAAGCATCTGATGCAATGGAGACTACCAAGGCTTGGGTCAGCCATTCCTTAGTCCTCAAAATAACGTCCTTGCTCTTCAATGCTCTAAAAAGGTCTTGTGCAGCAGAGTTACCTAATGCACCTCTTCTGATCTTTTTTTTTTTTTAATTTTATAGGAAAGGCGAGTGGCAGCTACAGATACTTTGCTGACCTGAGCTGTCAAAGTCTCTCCACATTGCTCTCGCATGCAGTTGGAGATCAGATGGCCACTCTTCTGATCTTTTGACGGCTGCTTCCATGAGCATCGATTGTGGATCCAAGCAAGACAAAATCCTTGACAGTTTTCGACCTTTTCTCTATTTATCATCATGTTACTTTTTTATGTACTTGTGAGGATTTTGGCCTTCTTGACATTGCCTGCAATCCTTAATCTTCATCCGCAAGTGCTTCAAACCCTGAACTTTCAGCAAGCAAGGTCGTGTCATCTGCACATCTCAGGTTGTTAATAAGCCTTCCTCCAGTCTTGGTGTCACATTCTCCTTCATATAAGCCGGCTTCTCTGATGAATCGCTCAGCATACAGATTGAATATGCATGTTAAAATGATACAACCCTGCTGCACACCTTTTTAATTTTACCCTTGTACAAATTCCACACGGGCAAAATGTAATCTTCTGAGAGTTCCATTCTTCTCATGGCTGTCCATAGTGTTATGATCCACACAGTTGAATACCTTGGAATACTCAATAAAACACAAGTAAACATCTTTCTTGTAGTCTCTGCTTTCAGTCAAGACCCGTCTGACATCATAGTAGTATCCCTTGTTCCACATCCTCCTCTTCTGCATCTGGCCTGAACCTCAGACTGCTCTCTGTTAACGTACTTTTGCAACCATTGTTGGATGATCATTAGCAAAATTTTGTTTGCATGTGACTTGTTTTTGAAGGTATTCAACTTAGGCTAAGTGAATTAGCAACAGAATCTGTCTTTGGCCATCATTGGTCTCAGAGACATGTCTGATCTGGAACCCTGGTAGTAATGTTTTCCAAATTTCACTCTTGTATAAAACTGTAAAAACCTACTACAACCAAGTCAATTCAAATTCACCTTGGATATAAAGTATTTTTTAATTTAAATCATTTTATTAGGGCTCATGCAACTCTTATCACAACCCATACATACAGTAATTGTGTAAATCACATTTATACATTCATTGCCTCATCATTCTTAAAATTCGCCGTCCTCTTAGGTTCCTGGAATCAGCTCCTCATTTTCTTTTTCTTCCTCCCCTCCCTTCCCGCCCCCCCCCATGAACCCTTAATAATTTATTAATTATTTTTATCTTATCTTACGCTGCCTGGCGTCTCCCTTCCTTCATAAAGTAGTTTTTTTTAATGCACTTGTGTGTCATTATAGACTCAAATTCACTTTAGTTTTACTTTTCTTCCTTTTTGAATTTATTATTTATTTATTTGTTACTTTTTTTCCTTTTATTGTCATTCCAACTAATGATTAGACTTGAGGAGTAAGGAACCTTTCTTTCTTTTGTTTTTTAAAGGAAAACATATTCTGTATAGTTGCACAGCCTCTCTCAGGGAATCAAATTGGTCATAATATTGTGTTAACCCCCACCCCTCTCAGTCCCTCCCTCCACAATATCCTACCTCCCCTGATAGTCTTCAAAGTCTTTTTCCCTCAAAGTCTTATCCTGTAGTGTGAAAACCACTTTTCTTTATCTTTGTTGTTTTATAATAATGGTGTCATTAAATCATTGTCTTTATAACACCACTTTGCTTAGTTTAATGTGCTCTAGTTCTGCCCATGTCTTTCACTGCTTATGACGTAGTTATTTTGAGAAAATATCCTTTACCAACAGGATCAATGAAAGACTTGATTTAGGAATTGATTAGTATGTCTTTGGCAAGTAGCTAAAATGAGTGCACTTCAACTTCTTTATCTGTACTGTGAAAGACGCTGAATTAGATAATTTTTTAAAATATTACAGCTATGAAGTGGCTATACAAATAATTTTTAAAAGGTGTTTGTATGGATGTGTGTGAGCCATGGAAAAGTCTGACTAAAAGTAATCCTATCTGGATTGGAAAGAGAAGTGACGCTATCCTTCCATTTATTTTTAGTCATTAACAAAGCCCTGTTTGTATGAGGTGATAATTTTGAAAGCATTAACTTCATTCCATAAAAATCTGCAGTATACGAGGCTATGGGCAGGGAGAAGCAAGGAAACAAACTGGGTTTTATAATCCATAAGTGAATACAATTAAATTTAGTGATTTATTATTATAATTATTCCTGTGGTTGCTTGGACTATGTGCCTCTTCTAACTGGGTATTCCCACTCTCAAATTATAAACTAAGAAGTTAATTGCTTCCCGCCGCTATAGATGATGCATACTGATATTGTGGAAGCATCTGGTTTTCCACTTCTTTATCTGTAAAATGAAGGCTTTCTAAAGCAATCTGATCCACAGTTACCTGCCCCCAATCCCCATGAAGATTCTAAAGGTTCTCCTGTTCCCAGGCCCTATGATTAATGGATGACTTGGTTTAATTCTACCCTAAATCCATTTATGAAACAAATTTTCCCTTAGTTTGGAGAAACAATCACAAACCCCCTCCAAGTCACACGCATGTGTCCATGTTACTGAGAGGCACTGGGCTGGCTGGGGGCCAGGATGGTTGTAGGAAAGGTAACCCAGGGCTGAAACCCTAAATGGGTCCTTTCAGGTCTGCCCACAGGTAGAGAGAGACTCCTTTCCTGGGGGTGGCCTCCTTCTCTCTGCGCTCCCTTTCTCTTCGAGGGTATGGAAAATATGTCCGAATCCAAGGTTATCCTTATCCCGGTCTTGGCTTTGGGACATCTTTCGCGGAACATCCATTCCCCCGTGGCTGCTTCAGGAAGGCCGCAATAGAAAGGCTACTTCAGAAGGAGACGCTGTCGGAGCAGAAAATCCAAGTTGGCCAAGGGATGGTCCGCGAGGTCTCCGCTCCCAGGGCGCGCGCGTTTGGAAGAGGCCGCCGGCTCTGGCTCTGGGGTCCTGCCCACGACTTGGGTCCTGCCCACACCAGTGCGGATCCCCGAAGGTTCGGGACCAGAGTCCTGGGCTCTGTCAGCAGCCCTCCACTGTGAAAAAACACCCTGCAGATATCACTCCTTAAGTTTTAGTGTGGACAGAAAAACACAGTAGGGTTTTGGGTTTGTTTGGCTTTTGTTTAATTAAAAGCAGTCGTGTTAATAAGAGAAATCCCTATGTAAGGTTACTACGAACAGTCTTCAAGGGGCAACACCGGTTTGTATTCCCGTGTGGGGAGACGTCTTAAAAGTCCTGATCCCTTGTACACTGGTACAGAAAGGAACTGAAAACACAGGGAATCCAGGATGGATGATCCCTTCAGGACCAGTGCTGAGAGTGGAGATGTTCGGAGGGTGGGGTAGAAAGGGGGAACTGATTACAAGGATCTACATATAACCCCTTCTCTGGGGGAAAGGACAACAGAAATTGGGTGAAGGGAGACGTTGGACAGTGTAAGCTATGACTAAATAATGGTCATTTATAAATTATCAAGGGTTCATGAGGGAGGGGCAATTGGGAAGGGAGGGAAAAAATGAGAAGCTGATACCAAGGGCCCAAGCAGAAAGCAAATATTTTGAGAATGATAAAGGCAATGAATGTACAGATGTGTTTTACACAATTTATATATGTATGGATAGTGTTAAAAGTTGGATGAGCCCCTAATAAAATTATTTTTTTAAAGAAAAGAAAAATGGATTAGATACCAAGGGCTGAAATAGAAAGTAAATGTTTAGAAAATAATGATGGCAACATATGTACAAATATGCTGGATGCAATTGATGTATGGATTGTTATAAGAGTTGTAAGAGCTCCAAACAAAATGGGCTTATTAAAAAAAAAAAAAAGTCCTGATCCCTGACATCGGCCAGACGTACCATGAAATCCGGTCGGAACCGTGGTCCGTGTGTCTGTGGATCAATGTGCTTTATACGCTATTCCAAGAAGCACCAATCCATTTGACAATTCTGGTTTCCTTGCAAGCAAGTAAGAAACGTCCTCTCTGGTCCAAATGATAGTTTGCTTGTTTGGGGGTGTTTTTTGGGTGTGGTTTTTTTTGACAGAATAAAAGGTGTTAACACAATTCCTCTCCACTGGCCGCGGAGTTGGAGGCTCAGCACCCCGGGTTCCACCCCTGGAGTGAGTGGCCTGCAGGGCGAGAGCTCAGTGCGCTCCTCCTGGACCCTCTCTCGGTAACGAATTCCTGGGGGAAGGAATTCCGAGCCGGGACGGCCTTTTGCAAAAAGGAAAGCTACTGATCGGCAGGAGATGCGTTGGGGTCAATTGAACGATAAAAGAAATCGGAGACAACGGTATGAAAAGGGAAAATAACCACATGCTGAATGGTCTTCTTATGGACAAACTGATCATGAATTCACCATTGAGTAGACAATCATTCACAATGCCGCAGCAGCCAGCAGAGTGGCGCAGCGGAAGCGTGCTGGGCCCATAACCCAGAGGTCGATGGATCGAAACCATCCTCTGCTATGCCTTTTACTACTTTCCGTACGCTAAACTGCATGAAAACTGACACCTAGCAACTCCTGGGAGTGCTCTGCAGTTTCTTCAAACTGTACATCTGTAAAGAAGCAGGAGCAGACAAGCGACATTCATCGATTATGCAAATTACCTCAAACTCTATGATGCCCATCTTCCACCGTCTCAGAGGTCAACCGAACCCAGAATTCATTTGTCCTGGGGATTCTGCAACTTCCTACAGACAAATCTAATACCCGTTTTCTGCTTCGCAGATGGACACAGGGCAGGACATTACAAAATCCTTCCTCCGGGTATCCAACAGAGGAACAATTAAAATACTGAGTCAAAGGCACCTCCTCAGTCGAGGGGGTTTTGTGTGCAATTTCATGTAGAAGCTGACAAATTTGGCATTGACATTTGGTGTCTCTTCCGGCAAAAATTTTTCTAATTTTTTATCTATTATATTGTTAGATTGATCATATTATTAGTAAATAAATTACAACTTAATCCAGAAAATGAAACTAACATACAGATTTGTGGTTCCAAGGAATGGAAGAAGCCCTAGTAGAGCAGTGGGTCAAGTATTGGGGTGCCAAAGAACGCTGCTTTGTGGGGAGAAGGTGTGACAGGCCGCTTCTGTAAAGATTAAGAGTTTTGGAAACTGTGGTGCAGTAGTCCTCTGTCCTTTAAGGGAATTCTGAGTTGGAATAAACTGGACCACAGTGGGGTTTGGGTTTGCTTTTTGGTATAGTACAATTGATACAGGAAAAAGAGTTTACATGGAAATGGCAAATAATACAGTAAAAATACAAATGCAAGTAGGAAGGGGACCAGTATAACATGTCCAACTGTTAAATGATTCAATTTTTAGCAGCGATATTGGCAGCTATGAAATCATGAGTGTTGGAATCCATTTTACACATGAGTGATCTGGACCTCCAAAAATGTTGAAATATTTACCATGGCCCAACCTTTGCATCTTTTGTCAGTAGCTAAACTCACAATAGAATGTGATTTAGTTATCCTCTGGCCAAGTAATAAGTATGTGATACATTCCAAGTTGGTCGACATCATTTAGGAGGTGAAAACATCACCAAACTAGTGACAGTGATGGCAAGCAGGAGGCAGGGGGAGTTATGCTCACCAGGATATTTCCTGCTTAGGGAGTGACTTCCTTATTTTTACATCATTAAATACCGAGGGCAAATATTATAATTCTAGCTATTGCTTTCAATTTGTTGCTTTCCATTTTTCCTCCTTTGCTTGTCATTACTTGTATTTTCTATCTGTGTTACCAGAAGGTAAAAATTTTTTATGAATAGAACAGTTTACGTAGTACGTAATAAATGCTTCATAACTATTCACTCAAGGCAGTTATCTGATTTCATCTTTGATTTCCCTCTCCCTCTAAAAACTGTGTGTATGTATGTATATATATATTTCTTGTGCTGTACCATTTACATTCTTTCTACAGCATCTCTTTGAAGACATAGTACAAATGGGACAAATGACATAGTACTGGGGAAAGTCAAGTAACACTCAGAATGTGTGAATAAACTTCTGTTCAATAGATTGGCCTCACAGAATTTAAAACATTTTCATCTATGTCTCCTGAATCCAAGAAATATCATACTGTACATCTCCATCATTTCTTTCTCTTGCAAGTTTCTGCATCTCACATCCTTGTGTGATCTAGGTTTTCCTAGATTTTCTCAGAACGATGCTGGTTCACGTTCACCCAAACCTCAAAGTGAGAGCTCTGTGTATCTTAGTGGAATGTGCTGACATAATTTCTATCCTTATGGACAGCGCGTGGCAAGTATTTTGGGAAAACAACTTTCTCAAAGCATCTGTTGCTCCTGCTAATCAGCTAATCCTGCTATCATCAAACACCTTGTTTCTAGAATTCTGGATCTGAAAATCAAATGAGGGTAAAACTTTAAGTATCTAGGTTAAGATTAGTTAGGAATTAGAGGCAGATCTGAAATAAATTTCCTAGGTAATTTTATATCATCCAAGCATTACCTTTACACATACTAGAGAATCAAACTGGGAAAAAACTACCTCATGTTCCTAGGCTTTTAGAGTGCTGTGACCCTACTTGTAGTTTATAATGATGAGGTGGAAACATTTTTCTTCCATAAGTACTTATGAATACTTAAGTGATATCATAGTATACTTGAATATTTTGTTCAAGATTTTCCCCCATTTAATACTTTGGGAACAATTTATTTAAAATACATATATTTCTACCTTTCTCTCTCTCTCTCTCTCTCTCTCTCTCTCTCTCTCTCTCTCTCTCTCTCTCTCTCTTTCTCTCTCTCTTTTGCCAACTGCTACCTCTTGGTACTCTTTTTAATTGACAATAATGGAATAGACAATGAGGGAAGGGGCATGATGAGGTGCAGATTCTGAGATCTTTAGAGTTTATTGTGCCAACCTGGACGGTAAACACATGTAGGATTAATTGAAGGGAGGAGAGATAAATGACTCTGTGAGCCTCGCCTTTCTAGTTCTCAGGTCTCTTGCTTTCTGATGGTTGGTCCAGGGTGCAGCTGCCTTAGCCAGTTCCCTGATTCAGCAGGCAAGACTCACTTCCTGCAAGACATCCCTGAGGAGAAGCCATATGGACTTATCCTGATGCAGCCCTGGGTGCAGGAGCAGCTGCTTGGAGACCCCTGCCAGCGCTGAGATGTTTACATGCTCACTGATTTGGCTTTCCTCCTGCAGTCTGCATCATTGGGGGTGTTTTGTGAGATTGAGAAGGACTTTGTGGATTGGTTTCAGACATATGGGTTAATGCTGGACTTATGGGCTTGGGCAGCACTGTATTGGGATGCTTTCTTAATGTATACTTACCCTTTATATAAAACTCTCTCTCATACATATGAGTTTTTGTTTCCCTAATTTACCCAGACGAACACAGATTCTTTTGATCTGCAGGTACTTCAGAGAGAGAGAAGCAATTTCCTTTCATTCATACTGCACCCTCCCACTGACACTGGTGCTGGGGGTGACATCAGTCACCACCACTATCATCAGTGTTGTCAGAGAGGTTTCTAGCAGACATCATGGAATCAGATAGCTTGCTGGTGATTTTATCTGTGCCTTTCGGTATCTTTTTCTTATTCTTCAGGACAGATGACCTCTTATAAAGGGTCCATTTCCATGACCCTCTACAGCATTGGGCAGTGGTCCATTGATGTCTACCATGGTGCCATTCCTGGGGTGGTGGTCAGCATTTCATTTAGCCCACCCCTTCTGATGCGGGTTTAGGTTGGGATGATAACCAGTGGTATTGTCCATCTTACACACGGTGGTTCTTATGTCCAATGGCATCTGCTATTTCCATCATTGGAGAATTGAACTACTTGACCTCCACTTTGAGTGAATTCACATCACCCAACCGCTCATTAGATTCTCCAGTGGCCAAGCGTTTCATAGTGTCTTCGTTAGCCTGCCCGTATCTTCAATGTCAAAGACCCCCCCAGCATCTTGTTAACAAAAGTGTGGGTGGATGGCGGTACTGTATAAAAGCTTATCTTACCACTCATCCAATAGCCAGGCCACTTTGCTTGTTCCTGACTGTGTATGCCTCCTCTTTTCTTCCCCAAACGATGCGCCAGCACAATAAGAAAGTTCTCAGTGGAAACCCAGAGTTGCCATACTATTTGGAAAGCTCTCCCAGGTTGTCGCATTGCTGGATCATCTGCAAGGGTGTCACGGGGTTTGCTTGCATCTGTATCCGGATGCAGTTTCTCAGGTTGGTGCCCGCCCTGAGGTGGGTCCTGGGACAATACCTGGAGCAGGTAGCAGCCTAATGAATTTGTCCAAGTAGGCTTTCTGCATGAACGTGGTGACTCCTGGCACAGCTCCCACACTGCAAGACCAAGTGCACTTCAGGCTATTGATCAGACTGTTTTCCCTGACATTAGGAAGGACCACAACCCCCACACCGATGTGGATGCACACTTCACCAAGGCAACAATAGTTCCCAAGAATCCTCAGGAGATTTTCAGCTCTAAAACAGGCCTTGCTTTTTCATCAGGGATTCCAAAGCCTGTTCCACTAGCACTCAGCAATGATTCAGATATTTTATCTGATGCTGGTACTGTCCTCGAAGGCCAAAGTTGGCAGCTTATTATTAAGGTCATCCAGTCACTTCTTTACAACCTCCTTGGGAACCAAATAAATTTTGTTCAATACCAAGACCAGTTTCTTGTTGCCTTCTGCCTGCAGAACTGCTCACTCCATTTGGAAGCAACATCCCAATGGATCTCTGGCATCCAGGGCGTTCAGAATCACATCAGCATATTCCACCACTGTGGTAGTTACACACTTTCATGTCAACTTGAAAATAAGTGTAGGGGTGGAGGTAGCCTCTCAATCAGGTCACAACCTGATGGTGCCTCTTTGTGGGTGTGACCTCCTCATATGGAGGATCCTGGAATGCCCTTTCTCTCTCCCTTAACTTCCTGTTGACAAGATGAGCCAGCCTTGAGATGCAGCCCCTGAGAGGTTGAGAGTGAGCTACAGGGCAGAGACAGGGTTCAGACAAAAATGAGAAGTGAAAGAAAAGGATTTTATTGAAGCAGGGAAAGAACTCTAGGATGGAAGCGAGAGCAGAGAAAGAAAGGGACAGGGGCATCTTGAGCCCCAGGGCAGGTTCTGTTACCCAAAGAGTTAAGTCAGGGAAGTTGCGCCTGGTACTGGGCCAGCGGGACATATATAGGGCATGAGCCAAAGTCATGTGGGCTGATACATACGGGGCAGGGTGGTTTCTTGCGCTGCCTTAGCAGGATTTTGCTGGGGTTGCAAGTTTTAGATCTGGAGATGATCTATTGGCAAATCAACTTTTTTTTTTTCAAAAACTTGCTTCCTTGAACGTTAGGAAGAAAGGTCTGTATGGGCCCTGCCTGGGGAGACCAGCTCTGAGAAATGCTGGAGGGAAAGGTTACAAAGTTCAGCAGGTTATTTATCTTCTTAAGAAGCTGGTCCAAACTGCCATCACCATTGGATCCACAAGACTGTGCACGCATGATCCGTGATCTTCCTGCATTCTGTGTCATTGAGTGTGGCTGCGTGAGTCTGAAGAGGGACTGATGGTCTAGTATTGGATTTATGGACATGATCTGGACTGGACTGGGATGTTTTCTTGACACATAATTGCTTCTTGATATGAAGCTCTCTTTACACACGTATGAGTGTCTCTGGACTTTGTTTCCATAGTCAATCCAGTGGAATGCTCCCCCACCCCCATCCTCATGGAATTCCTTATAGTAAACCTTTCTTGTGGCTTCATTATCCAGCTGTGGAAACACAATTAATTTCTACAAAGCTCCCTCCTTGCATTCAAACTCTTCCTGGCACCTCATGACATCACGTCTGTGTCTCTCTTGCTTCCTGGCAGCCTGCTGCTTCTCTCATCTCTTCCACCCTCCTCTGCTGTAATTCCGCCTTCTGGCTGCCATGACCATTAAAGCGAGCAAGCCGAGAGCAGAGGATACCCTGCAGGCTGCTTTCATTCCATTCTTCTTTGCAGGCTTCCTGCAGCCTCTGGAACATGTTTCTGGTTTTTGGGGTGTCTTTTTTTCTACGTGTGTCCAAGTTTCATCATGATGACCAGCTTGAAAGCAAGTAAGGTTCAGTCTGCTGACTTCCTTCCTGTCCTGATAGTGGAAGAATGCTGCGGCCCGTTCAGCAACAAAGAGAGAACCGGAACATGGGGCAGGGATGTACGAAAGAGGAATGGAGACAAGATGGGATTGGGCGGTCTGCTCAGAGATCAGGCCTGGACAACTGTATTGCAAACCTTATCTACAATCTGCATGAGGAACTTGTCAGGGAAAACATTGCTTTGTACCTTATTCCCTAAAACGTCCTGGCCCATCTCAATCGGCACATTCCCATAAGGGCTTTGTTTGTCCATCCTCCAGACAATCACTGCTGTGAAGGGTAACCCCAAGCCTTGGGCTGTACCCAAGTCCATGACTTCCGTGCAAAACCGCTAGTGACTTTGTCATCATGGCAGCTGGTACTCGGCAGAAGCACAAATGTGAAGACAGAGCTGGCAACCCCACCACCGAAAGCTTTATGCCTTCGGAGCCCCCTACACTCATGGTGGGAAGCAGGATGGAAATGGCCCATTTCTATCATTTTTCACATGTGCTTAATATTACTGCCCATTGGGTGAATCTACCATTAAAACATTACTCTCTATTTATGAGTATTTAGTACCTATTCCATTCTCCACTGGCTGTACCAAGCCCCAGAGTCACCAACACAACACCAAACTATAGGCTCCAACAATACATGGGAAAATGCTTTACTTATATGGAGAAAAAGCTAGGTGAAGTCAACTTCAGTGTAGACACGCGTCTCCCCTGATGAGTGAGCACCCCCTCATGTCCTGTACAGGAAAGATGTTGCATGCACCTCCCTGCCATTTTCTGGTCATAAGACAGACTATAGACATTCATAGGTCATAAGACATCCCCTCCCTATCAGGAACAGGGGTGAAAGTAGAGTTTCAAGGTGCCATATGGTGCTTACACATGAGCAAGAACAAGAGAGAGAGAGAGAGAGAGAGACTGTGTGTCCAGAACTGGGAGGAAAGTTCCTCTGATAAGGATAAAAGACTTGGAGAGAGAAAGAGACACTCAACTCCCAGGCTCCTCATCAGCCCAAGACCTCTTTGTCGGCAGCCTGGCTGGGAGATGCAGAAGCAGTTATCCTCTCACCACCACTATTAGAAATAAGTTTGGAAGAAATATCCTTTCCCTGATACTCACAATTGCTTTTTGTAGGTACATTTTTGAAAATGAGATCACTGACAATAGGACAAGGTGTATAAAAGATATTTGATAGCTAATTCAAGGCGCTGCTGGCAGCAGCAGGTTTTGATTTATTGAAGAGCTGCCCCTCCTGGGTGACAAGACCACTTCGCCATGCCCAGTCCAGCATCTCTAGACCCTGAGGCCTGGTGTTACACAACTGAGTGTTCTCTTTCATACGAGCCAGAGTCCACAGCCTTGCATTGAAATCACCAGGTGTAGCTGTCCCCAGACCTGCCTGCTCCGTTTCCTTACAATGATCATACAGACTGGTATGGACTTGAGGTTGGCGGGACAGACAGTGAGAAGAGGATACAATATGAAATGGCCCAAGCCAGTTTTTTACCTACGATGCTTAAGTTATTTTTGAGGATGTCAGTGGTTTCGGATAGTTAGAAGTAAATAAAGGCAAGCAGACCCAAGCAAACAAACAACAAACTGTTGCTTTGGAACCAAATCCAACACGTGGTATGAGAGGAAAACGGTGCTCCATAGGGTTTCCAACGGCAAGTTTTCCAGGAGTAGGTGCTTACGAAATCTGCTTTCTGGCCACCACTGATTCACATCTCTCCTACATGGAATATACACTTACCTCCTCCTCCTCAGCTGGTTCCACGAGCTTCAGACTCTTCCAACATTAAAATTACATCCACTGGCTTATCGGCCACCTTGAGTCTTCCTTATGGAATATGCACTGAAGTATATAGAACATGAATCTTGTTGCAACAAGTGAGAAACAATACTATTCGTAAATACCTAAATAGAGACTTGAACCCTGGAACCTCAGATTAAAATTGCAATGCTCTGCTAACTGAACTACACACCCCCTAGATTGAACTTTCTTTCCATTTCCAGAAATAGTTTCAATCAGTATCATCGTTGGTGCTTGGTATTGTGATTTAATTCTTAGATTCATGAAAGATAGATGAACATGTTTTAAATTCTTTGAGGTCAATTTATTGAACAGAAGTTTATGCACACATTCTGAGTGTTACTTTACTTTCCCTAGTACTCTGTCATTTGTCCCATTTGTACTTTGTCTTCAAAGAGATGCTGGTGTATATAGAAAAAATTTAAATGGTACAGCACAAGGATATATATACACACACAGAATTTTTAGGCGGTGCGCAGAAATCAAAATATGGAAGATAACTGTCTTGATTGAATAGTTATGAAGCACTTATTATGGATTATGTAAACTGTCCTATTCACTGGGCATCAAAAATTTTTACCTTTTCGTTGCAAAGTTAGAAAATACAAGTAATGACAAGCAAAGGAGGAAAAATGGAAAGCAACAAATTGAAAGCAATAAGTAGAATCATAATATTTTGCCCTCGGTATTTAATGATGTAAGAACAAGGAAGTCACTCCCTAAGCAGGAAATATCCTGGTGAGAATAACTCCCCCTGCCTCCTGTCTGCCATCACTGTCACTAGATTGGGGATGTTTTCACCTCCTAAATGATGTCAACCAACTTGGAATGTATCACACACTTATTACTTGGCCAAAGGATAACTAAATCACATTTCATTGTGAGTTTAGATACGGACAAAAGATGCAAAGGTTTGGCCATGGTAAATATTTCCACATTTTTGGAGGCCCAAATCACTCATGTATAAAATGGATTCCAACACTCATGATTTCATAGCTGCCAATATCGCTGCTAAAAAATTGAATCATTTAACAGTTGGACATGTTATACCGGTCTCCTTACTACTTGCATTTGTATTTTTACTGTATTATTTGCTATTTCTAAGTAAGCTCTTTTTCCTTTATCAATTGTACTATACCAAAAAGCAAACCCAAACCCCATTGTGGTCCAGTTTATTCCAACCCAGAATTCCCTTAAAGGACAGAGGACCACTGCACCACGGTTTCCAAAACTCTTAATCTTTACAGAAGCGGCCTGTCACACCTTCTCCCCACAAAGCAGCGTTCTTTGGCACCCCAATACTTAACCCACTGCTCCACCAGGCCTTCTTCCATCCTGCTATGCTTGTCTATGCAGATAAGGACTGGAACCTGAAGTTGTATTTCTTGGAACCACAAATCTGTATGTTAGTTTCATTTTCTGGATTAAGTTGTATTTTATTTACTAATAATATGATCAATCTAACACCAAAATAGATAACAAATTAGAAAATTATTTTGCTGGAAGAGGTTCCAAATGTCAATGCCAAATGTGTCAGCTTCTACATGAAATTGCATACAAAACCCCTTCAACTGAGAAGGTGCCTTTGACTAAGTATTTTAACTGTTCCTTTGTAGGATACCTGTAGGAAAGGATTTTTCTAACATGCAGCCTGTGTCCATCTGCGAAGCAGAAAACGGGTATTAGATTTGTCTGTGGGAAGTTGCAGAATCTTCAGGACAAGTGAATTCTCGGGTCTGTTGACCTCTGAGATTGTGGAAGATGGGCGTCATAGAGTTTGAGGTAATTTGCATAATCGATGAATGACGCTTGTCTGCTCCTGCGCCTTTAGAGATGAACAGTTTGAAGAAACTGCAGAGCACTCCCAGGAGTTGCTAGGAGTCAGAATATACTTAAAGGTAGATAGTTTGCATCGTTTAGCGCAAGGAAAGTAGTAAAACCTATAGCAGAGGATGGTTTCGATCCATCGACCTCTGGGTTATGGGCCCAGCACGCTTCCGCTGCGCCACTCTGCTCGACGGCAGGAGAGGTGAAAGTTCTTCTACTCAACTGTGAATTCACGATCATTTACTGCCCATAAGAATATTCGGCAAGTGATTCTTTTCCCTGTTCGTAACGTTGTCTTGGATATTGTTTAATAGTTCAAATGACCCCAACGTTCCTCCTGCCAATCAGTAGCTTTTTCTATTGCCAAAATCCGTCACGACTCGGAATTTCTTCCCCGGAAATTCTTTACCGAGAAAGGGTCCAGGAGGAGCGCGCTGAGCTCTCGCCCTGCAGGGCACTCACTCCCGGAGTGGAATCCGGGGTGCTAAGCCTCCAACTTCGCGGCCAGTAGAAAGGAATTACACCATCTGATTCTGTAAAAAAACAAAAAAAACAAAACACAAAAAGCCTCGAAACAATAAACAAGCTATCATTTGGACCAGAGAGGACGTTTCTTACTTGCTTGCAAGGAAACCAGAATTGTCCAATGGATTGGTGCTTCTTGGAATAGCGTATAAAACACATTGATAACTCACGGACACACGTACCACAGTTCCGACCGGATTTCATGGTACGTCTAGCCGATGTCAGGGATCAGGCCTCTTTTTTTTTTTTAAAGACCATTTTGTTGAGGGCTCTTACAGTTCTTATAACCATCAATACATCAATTGTATCCAGCATATTTATACATATGTTGCCATCATTATTTTCTAACATTGACTTTCTATTTGAGCCCTTGGTATCTAATCAAGTTTTCTTTCTTTGTTTAGAAATTATTTTATTAGGGGCTCATCCAACTTTTATCACAATGCATACACACATTAATTGTGTAAAGCACATTTGTACATCCATTGCCCTGATCATTCTCAAAGCATTTGCTCTCTGATTGAACCCTTGCTATCAGCTCCTCATTTTTCCCCTCTTTCCCCACGCTCATGAACCCTTGATAATTTATAAATTATTATTTTGTCGTATGTTACACTGTCGACGTTTCCCTTCACCCACTTTTCTGTTGACCGACCTACAGGGAGAAGGTTATATGTAGATCCCTGTAATTGTTTCCCCCTTTCCACCCCAAGCTCCCTGTACACTCCGGGTATTGCCACTCTCCGCACTGGTCCTGAAGGGATCATCCATCCTGGATTCCCTGTGTTTTCAGTTCCTTTCTGTACCAGTGTACAAGGGATCAGGACTTTTTTTTTCTTTTTTTTTTTAAGTTAGTTCAGGGATCGTTTGCTGGCCCTTAGGAGCGTTTTCCAGTCCAGTCTCTTGGGGCACCACGCCCTGGCCCCAAAGTCCACTTTCAGCATTCCCTGGGGACCTTGCCCTCCATTCCCTTGCTGTTCCGCTGCACTCCCCCAGTGATTTGCCTCGGTGTGGTGGGATCAGGTCAGGTGCAATTCCCACACTGTGTCTCCGGTGCAGTCCCCTGTATCGCCCTTAGTCAATGATTGGCATCTTTTCTCATAGTGGGGCCAGCCATGTTGTTCTCTCTGTGGGGATCAGGACTTTTAAGACGTCTCCCCACACTGGAATACACACCGGTGTTGCTCCTCGGAGACTGTTCGCAGTAACTCTTGCATGGTGTTAGCATAGGGACTTCCCTTAATAACACGACTGCTTTTAATTAAACAAAAACGAAACTAACAAAAAAACCCTACTGTGCTTTACTGTCCACACTAAAACTTAAGGAGTGATATCTGCAGGGTGTTTTTTCACAGTGGAGGGCTGCTGACAGGGCCCAGGACTCTGGTCCCGAACCTTCGGGGGTCCACACCAATGTGGTGTGGCTCCAAGTGGTGGGCAGGACCTGGAGAGCCACCGACCTCTTCCAAGCGCGTTTGCCCTGGGAGCGGAGACCTTGCAGACCATCCCTTGGCCAACTTGTATTTCCTGCTCCCCGACAGCGTCTACTTCTGAAGTCGCCTTAAACAAAAATTTATTGGGAGCTCTTACATATGTTGTAACACTCCATCAATCACACAAAACAGTATTGTACAATTGCTACCACAGTCGGTTTCAAAACATTTTCTTTCTTTTTACATAGCTGGCATATAATATTTTTAAAAATACCATTAAACAATGTATTATTTAAGGTTAAGTATAATATGAGGGGATTTTTTTCTTTTTACATTTTATTAGGGGCTCATACAACTCTTATCACAATCCATACATATACATAACTCAATTGTACAAAGCACATCCGTACATTCTTTGCCCTAACCATTTTCAAAGCATTTGCTTTCCACTTAAGCCCTTTGCATAAGGTCCTCTTTTTTCCCCTCCCTCCCCGCACCCCCCTCCCTCATGAGCCCTTGATAATTTATACATTGTTATTTTGTCATATCTTGCCCTATCTGGAGTCTCCCTTCCCCCCCTTTTCTGCCGTCCATCTCCCAGGGAGGAGGTCACATGTGGATCCTTGTAATCAGTTCCCCCTTTCCAAGCCACTCACCCTACACTCTCCCAGTATCGCCCCTCACACCCCTGGTCCTGAAGGTATCATCCACCCAGGGTTCCCTGTGCCTCCAGCTCCCATATGCACCAGTGTACAACCTCTGCCCTATCCAGTCCTGCAAGGTAGAATTCGGATCATGGTAGTTGGGGGGAGGAAGCATCCGGGATCTGGGGGAAAGCTGTGTTCTTTATCGGTACTACATCGCACCCTGACTGACCCATCTCCTCTCCTAAACCCCTCTGTGAGGGGAGCTCCAGTGGCTGACAAATGGGCTTTGGGTCTCCACTCTGCACTTCCCCCTTCATTCAATATGGTATATGTATATATATATATACATATATATATATACATATATATATAGGACCACATGATCACACAGGCTGGTGTGTTCTTCCATGTGGGCTTTGTTGCTTCTGAGCTACATGGCCGCTTGTTTATATTCAAGCCTTTAAGACCCCAGACACTATCTCTTTTGATAGCCAGGCACCATGAGCTTTCTTCACCACATTTACTTGTTCACCCACTTTGGCTTCAGCAGTTGTGTCGGGAGGGTGAGCATCATAGAATGCCAATTTAATAGAAGAAAGTATTCATGCATTGAGGGAGTGCTTGAGTAGAGGCCCAAGGTCCTTCCGCCACCTTAATACTAAACCTATAAATATAGACACATAGATCTATTTCCCCATCCATATATATATATATATATATATATATATATATATATATATTTGCATGTACATGTCTTTGTTTGAACCTCTATAAATGCCCTTTGACTCCTAGCTCTTTCCTCCTGCCCTACTACCATGCTCCGTCCCCACCTGGGTTACAGCTATACTTCTTCTTTACGTAACCTTACCCTTGATCATTCCCTAGCAGGCCTGCTACTCCCCCCTCACTACCATTTTTGGTCCTGAGGGGATTTTTTAAGTGTAGACAAAATGAATTAAAATATAATGGCATCTTCCCACTTTCCCCCACTTCTTTTTTTTAAAACCATTTTATTAGGTACTCATACATTACCCATCTCGATCCATACATGCACCAATTGTGTAAATTCCATTTGTACACTTGTTACCCTCATCATTCTCAAAACTTTTGCTCTCCACCCAAACCCCTGGAATCAGGTCCTCGTTTTTACCCCTCCCTCCCCACTCCCCCTCCCTCACGAACCGCTGATAATTTATAAATTATTATTTTGTCATATCTGGCTCTGTCTCACGTCTCCCTTCCCCACTTCTCGGTTTTATGTCGCCCACTGAGGAGGTCAAATGCAGGTCCTTGAAATAGGTTCCCCCTTTCAACCCACCCTCCCTATACCCTCCCTGGATCACCACTCACTCCCCTGGTCCTGAGGGAATCGTCCACCCTGGCTTCCCTGTGTTTCCAGTTCTCATCTGTACCAGTGTACCTCCTCTGGTCTAGTCAAGCTTGCAAGGTAGGATTCGGATCATGACAGTGGGAGGTGGGGGGTGGTAGGAAGCATTTAGGAACTAGAGAAAAGTTGTATTTTTCATCGTTACTACGTTGCACCCTGACTGGCTCATTTCTTCCCAAGACCCTTCTGTAAGGGGATGTCCAGTGGCCTACAAATGGGTTTGGGGTGTCCACTCTGAACTCCCCCACTCATTCACTATGGTAAGATTTTTGTTCTGATGATTCCTGGTACCGGATACCTTGACACCTTGTGATCACACAGGCTGGTGTGCTTCTTCCATGTGGGCTTTGTTACTCCAGAGCTAAATGACCGCTTGTTTACCTTCAAGCTTTTAAGACCCTAGACACTATATCGCTTGATAGACGGGCATCATCAGCTTTTGAAGTAGCCTTTCTTTTTTTATTTTTTGAAGTAGCCTTTATATTGCGGCTTTCCTAAAGCAGCATAAGAATGACCTTGGATTCGGACATATTTTCCATGCCCTCGAAGAGAAAGGGAGCGCAGAGAGAAGGAGGCCAACCCCAGGAAAGGAGTCTCTCTCTGCCTGTGGGCAGACCTGAAAGGACCCATTTAGGGTTTCAGCCCTGGGTTACCTTTCCTACAACCATCCTGGCCCCCAGCCAGCCTAGTGCCTCTCAGTAACATGGGGCACAAGCATATGACTTGATGGGAGTTGTAATTGTTCTTCCAAACTAAGGAAAAGTTCATTTCATAAATGGATTTAGGGTAGAATGAAACCCAGTCATCCGTTAATCATAGGGCCTGGGAACAGGAGAACAGTTAGAATCTTCATGGAGATTGGGGGCAGGTAACTGCAGATCAGATTGCTTTAGAAAGCCTTCATTTTACAGATAAAGAAGTGGAAAACCAGATGATTTCACAGTGTCAGTATGCATCATCTATGACGGCGGGAACCAATTAACTTCTTAGTCTACAATTTGAGAGGGGGAATACCCAGTTAGAAGAGGCACATAGTCCAAGTGACCACAGGAATAATAATAATTAATTACTAAATTTAATTGTACTCATTGATTGAGTATAAAACCTGTGGGGGGAGGTCAGACGCTTACAGACATCCTCCCCTAGGCACTTAGTCACCAGACTACCGGGAAGGCCTGCTCCCTGCTACTGGGGACAATAAATTATTCCTCCCTGAGGCCTGCGACCAACTACCAAGCATTCACACCCCACCAATAATGGTCTCTATCAGTTGAGTCAGGGAACAGGCCAAACTGGCTCTGTGACATCCAAAGTTATGTTATCCGCCCATTTTATCACATGTATACCCCAATCCCTCCTCTTACTTTTGCATGTATGTCCCTAGACCACCCCCTCTCATGACTGTATTACCTATAGCACAACCCCTTTTTGTGACGTTAGTACTCACCTGTAATTAGGGGGCTTGCATGTCCCCAGAGAATATAAAAAGCCTGGGCTAGCATTAAAGGGCTCTTTCTCTCCCTCCATGCGGACAACCAAGCGGGGGCTGAGGTGAGCATGCTACCATGAAACGTGTCTGACTCCATTTATTTCAATATTTCTCTTCTATCGCTCATGCTCTCTGTAACTTTACTATGATCTTTACTTATTATCGCTGTACAGTTGCACCTACCGGACCCGTAATGATGTGTTAGGGGCTGGCTTCCCCTGACAAAAACCCAGTTTGTTTCATTGCTTCTCCCTTCCCAAATGCAGATTTGTATGGAATGGAGGTAATGCTTTCAAAATGATCACTTCGTGTAAACAAGGCTTTGTTAATGACTAAAATAAATGGAAGGATAGCGTCACTTCTCTTTCCAACCCAGATAGGATTACTTTTAGCCAGACATTTCCATGGCTTACACACATCCATATGTGACACACCTTTTAAGAATTATTTGTACAGTCATTTGACAGCTATAATATTTTTTTAAATTATCTAATTCAGCATCTTTCACAGTAGAGATAAAGAAATTGGAGTGCACACATTATAGTTACTTTCCAAAGATACACCAATCAAGTCTTTCATTGATAGTGTTACCAAAGGATATTTTCTCTAAATAACTACTTCATAAACACTGCAAGACATGGGCAGAACTACAGCACGTTTAACTAAGCAAAGGAGTTTTATAAAGATACATAATTAAGGACACCATTTTTATAAAAACAAAGATAGAGAAAAGTGATTTGCACACTAGAGGATAAGACTTTTTTTGGGGAAAGACTATGAAGACTATAAGGGGAGGGGGAGGTAGGATATTGTGGAAGGAGAGACTGAGGGGGTGGGGAAGGAAAAACATCCATGCGGGTGTTAACACAATATTATGACCAATTTGATTCGTTGAGAGAGACTGTGCAACTGTACAGAACATGCTTTTAAAAACAACCAAAAGAAGGCCTCTCAGAACCTGTCCTGCTGTCGCGTTCACACGTCGCTGCTCCAACCTAAGGGGTGAGTTCTGTCTTCTGAGCCTGCGATCCGCAGAGAGAGAGAGAGAGAGAGAGAGAGAGAGAGAGAGAAGAGCACGTGCTTCTGCCCCATATAACCGAGGCCAGCAAAAAAAAGTAATAATAAAATAGATTTTCACTACAAGGGAAAAGGTGCACATCCAGGCTGGTCAGTGTGGCAACCAGATAGGTGCCAAGTTCTGGGAGGTGATCAGCGCTGAACAAGACATCGCCCCCATCAGCACCTACCGCGGGGACAGCGACCTGCAGCTGGACCGCATCTCCGTGTACTACAAGGAAGCCACAGGTGGAAAATATGTTCCTCGTGTCATCTTGGTGGATCTAGAACCTGGAACCATGGACTCTGTTCGCTCAGGTCCTTTAGACCAGATCTTCAAACCAGACAATTTTGGTTTTGGTCCGTCTGGGGCAGGCAACAACTGGGCCCGGGGCCAGTGCACAGAGGGCGCTGAGCTGGTCGCCTGGTCCTGGACTTGGTGTGGAAGGAGGCCGAGAACTGTGACTGCCCACAGGGCTTCCAGCTGACCCACTCACTGCGCGAAGGCACCGGCTCTGGAATGGGGACCTTGCTCTTCAGCGAGATCCAGGTAGAGTACCCCGACCTAGCATCATGAATACTTTCAGTGTGGTGCCCTCCCCCAAAGTCTCCGACACAGGGGTCGAGCCCTACAACGGAGAACCCTGACGAGATCTACTGCATGGATAACAAGGCTCTCTATGTTATCTGCCTCCGTACATTGAAGCTGACCACGCCCACCTACCGAGACCTGAACCACCTGGTGTCTGCCACCATGAGAGGGCTCACCACCTGCCTCCGCTTTCCAGGCCAGCTCAATGCCGATCTCCGCAAACTGGCTGTCAATATGGTGCCCTTCCCACGTCTCCACCTCTTCATGCCTGGCTTTGCGTCCCCCTCACCAGCCGTGGTAGCCAGCAGTTCCAGGCGCAGACCGTGCCCGAGTTCACCCAGCAGGACGGTCTTTGATGCCAAGAACATGATGGCCGCCTGCACCCCCCGCCATGGCCGGTACCTCACAGTGGCTGCCGTAGTCCGGGGCCGCATGTCCATGAAGCAGATGGATGAGTAGATTCTCAACATGCAGAACAAGAACAGCAGCTACTTCGTGGAGTAGATCCCCAACAACGTCTAGACCGTCCTCTGTGACATCTCGCCCCGAGGTCTCAAGATGGCAGTCGCCTTCATCGGCAACAGCACAGCCATCCAGGAGCTGTTCAATTGCATCTCTGAGCAGTTTACCGCTTGTTCCTGCTCCAGGCCTTCCTGCACTCGTACACCGGCGAGGGCATAGACGGGATGGAGTTCACCGAGGCCGGAGCAACATGAACGACCCCGTCTCTGACTACCAGCAGTACCAGGATGCCACCGCCAAAGAGGAGGAGGATTTCGGAGAGGACCAGAAGAGAAGGCCTAAGGCAGAGTTCCAGCAGCTCAGGCTTCTCAGCTCCCGCAGCCTTCTTCCTCAGTGACCCCTTTCCTATCCTTCAGAATTTGCATTTTCTGCCTCTCACCTTTTTTTTTTACTCATTCCCACTAGAGGGGGTTTTGGAGGAGTGCCTGGCACTCAAGAAATACCTGTGGTTTGTTGAATGCTCCTCTCTTTTTAGTGTATTGAACAGCAAGGAGACCACTTTGAGGACTAAGGAATGCCTGACCAAAGCCTTCGTAGTCTCCATTGCGTCAGATGCTTGTACAAGGTGGACATGGAATAAAGAAGACTGTAGAAGAATCAATGCATTTGAATTGTGGCGCTGGAAAAGAATATTGACAGCACCACGGACTGCTAAAAGCACAGATCAGTCTGTCTTGCAAGAAGTATGGCTAGAGAGCTCCTTAGAGGCTACAATGGTGGGACTTCAGACTACATGTGTGGGACATGCTGTCAGGAGAGACCAGTCTCTGGAGAAGGACAGCATGAGATGGATGGACACAGCGGCAGCAACAATGGGCTCAGACACAGGAACAATTGTGAGGATGGTGTTGGACCAGGCACTGTTTGGTTCTGTTGTGCTTGCACGCTCAATGGGTAGGAACTGACCTGGGACAGCTAAAAGCAACAGCAATGACAACAGTGAGATTCAATAAAAAGCGTGACTTGTGAGGGGATCTGGCAGGTCAGTTCAATTCAAGGCAGAGAAAGCCCATCAGAAGATTGGGGTGGGGATGGTTTGCAAAGGTTAATCATGACAGATTTTCCCCAAAGACAAAGAGTAATTTCAGTATCACAGCTTCACATACGTTATTCATGAACACTCATTAGTTAGTCTTCCTTGTTGGCCCATGGATGTTATCCTATGGGGGACAGTTTTGTGCTTCAGGACACAACAATGGACTTGATTTGAACCAGCAGCAGAACTCCAGAATAATGTCTCTTCTGTCCTTCTATCTCTATTCTCTCCTCAATGCCTTAAAACATTTTATTAATTTAGAGTTTAAGAGTAGAGAGCAAGGAAAAACTGAGGCCCTACCGGGAATTGAACCCAGGATCTCCTGTTTACAAGACAGGTGCTTTCACGAACTAAGCCATAAAGCCAATATACTTGTGTGCATTGATATTTCATTATCATAGCCAATTAGATGAACAATTGTTAACCGTCTACATGATTTCCAAGCAGCTTACCTGAGAAAATGATCAAACTAGAAGACGTTTTGCTTGCTTACCTGTGCAGTAGAAGTAATACAGCAGGGAACGTCAGTGCTTTGTGTAGTCCCATCACAGCCTTCGTGGAAAGTCCAGGCTGTTCAATCGTTTCAAGTGAGATAAAGATTCCTGAAAACCAACGTTGCTATCACTTAGATTAGTAAACGTTTTTTAACAAAGGAATTCCACGGAAGGACGCAGACCACTGTTTGGAGGCGTGAGGACAGCAGGGAAGAGTGAGATATTAATTTTCCTAATATGCAATCAGTAGGTTTGGAAAGTAGAAAGTCCAGGGAAAGGGAAGACATTCCTATTGGCCTGGTTGTCCCTACAGGGTGCAAATGGCATGGGGGGGGTGAGGGGGGTGGGGATGAATGGGGGGGTCGCTGACTTGGAAGATTGAAGGCCTGAGTCCAATTGCGGGCACCTCAGAGGCGAAACATGGAGATCTACTCCTGCAAAATCCTCCTACGCATTTGTGAAATTACAGATACTTTCTCTAGTTTGTTCATTTGATGTTTTTCACATTGTTCTGTTCTGTTTTGCTTCATATTCTCTTGTCTGAAGAAAATGGAGATGCATCTGGGCAAAATTTATTTAAACATTTGAAAATCCTGTGGAGCCTAGTTCTGTTCTGAGACAGGGCACCTGGCTATTAGTTTCTTTGTGCAAATAATATTTCTGGTAGGTGTTTTCTTCACTAAGACTTTGATGGCTTTGAGAAGGCCAGGGACTGGGCAGGAACAAGGAAAGGGGAGAGGTGAGGGAGAGGGAAGAACAAAGTAGAGTGTTTAACGGGATATTGTTATTGATTTCATTTATTGGGAGGGATGTGCAATATAGAGATAATGTGCTTCTTTAAAAACCAAAACAAACAAAAATCCCTTCCAATTCCATATCCCTCAAGTCTAAACAGTGGTTTGAGTGGCTTTTTAAAAGAAAATTGAAACTGGAGTCTTTGGTAACAAACAAGTTCATCTCAAACAAAGGAACAAAACTATTTCTCATGGGGAATCCCAGACTAATGTAGTGGCTGCAGTAAGCATAATCCGGTGCAGGTGGAAGGGGGCGGGGGATGGAGGATTGTAGAAGAGAAGATTTTCATTGTATACAAATTCTTACTTTTTATATAATTCAGAAATTTGGGGAGCTACATGTATCTCATTTCAAACACTTTAACAATATAAATTTTTGTCTTGGGCAAGAAATACTGTTCTTAGTATTTCAGACGATTCAGAAAACAGTGTGATTTTACATAAGAGACTGTAATTGCTCTTTAACTGCCATCTACCACCGCGATTATAAAACTAAATTCTTAAACTAGATCAAAAGTAAAACGCAACCTGGCAGCGGTGGGATTCGAACCCACGCCCCCGAAGAGACTGGAGCCTTAATCCAGCGCCTTAGACCGCTCGGCCACGCTACCACGCACACAAAGTCTCTTTAACCTATATTACTCATAAAAACACAAGAATATTTTCCACCCCGTTCTCTCTTCCTACAGTATTTATATATTCACGGAGTATCAGTCCCAAACATTGATAAACAACATGAAAGCTTATCGGGAACTTATTATGTGTCATGTACTGCCTTACGTTGACTGTCTCATGTTGGCATCATGACTTTTACCGTGATCTCCATTTTCCTGATGGAGAATATTAGGAATCATGAGAGTTGAGACGCAGCGTGTTGGATGTTACCCAGCGGCAGGTGATGTTGAACGTGAGGTGGCAAACATCACATGCTCTGTATTTATGTTCTGAAGGATAAAGTCCAGAAACGTGTCCCCGCAATCCAGGCTATTTTGACAAACTCAGAGCAACAACAGATTTCGGTCAGACATGGCACCGGTTCTTTTGGGGTCGGGAAAGCGCATAAATCCATAATATTCTAGAAATTTCATTAGGTTGAAATCTTTTCAACACCGTCATTTCCTAAAGGGGTTTATACGGCACCCAGGTGCCTTCTTAGCGCAGTAGGCAGCGCGTCAGTCTCATAATCTGGAGGTCCTGAGTTCGAGCCTCAGAGAGGGCACATAAACCTTTTGGGTTGCGCCACAATCGCCTGTGAAATCAAATACTAAGTTAGTTTGCACCATAATTGGGCTGCGACGCACATGGGGGGCCTTTCGAAAAGAACAGCAGTTCCGCGGGTGAAAGGCTCGGCTTTCTACTCCAGGAAATGGTTCCTACAAAATAATTACATAAATAACAAAGACAATGTGGAGAAACACTGTAAAGAATCCTTTTGACCAATGGGCTACGCAGGTTGATTTCTTGACTATTTCCCCCATAAGTGTTCACTCTAGACTCAAGTACAGCAAAATTATGGAAGACTTCATTTTCTTTCTTTAAAAAATGGTTTCATTAACGCTTCATCCACAAGCCATACAATTAAATAATTCAATCACTTCAAGAAGAGGTATATAACTATCATCACTACATTCAATTCTAGAACATTTCCTTCTTCATTCTGTTATGCATGTATTTTTTCCAAATGTGGAAAAATATGCACAGCAAAACATTACCCAATTCCACGGCCTCTACATGTATCAGTGTCATTGATTAAACTGTATTGTACACCATTATTGATATCATTTTCCAAGTTACTCCACCACCATTAGCATTAACGTAGTGCCCCCTAGGAAACAATTCTTTTTTGTAAGTTTTATTAGCGCTTCTACCACAAGCCAAACAATTCAATAGTTCACATATCAAGAAGAGTTGTGAAAATGCCACCATAGTCAATTCTAGAACATTTTTTTCTCCCCATAGTCTTTGTTCTTTATGTAATTATTTTTTTTTCTGATTGTGGCAAGCACACACAACAGAGCATTTTCCATTTGCACAACCTTTACTCACATGATTCAGTGACATTGATTATACTCTTGATGTTGTACAACTACGATTGTTATCCTTTTCCAAATGTTTCTAACACCTGTGACATAAACTCAATGTCCCCTATGCAACAACTTTCCCCTTCACCTATGGTGACTGTTGGACAAGTTCTGTTTCATCTATTAGTTTTCTCAATATAGGATTCACATATCTTCACTTCCAGGGTTAACTCACTCTTTAAAAGCTAATTTTCTTCTGTTTATAATGATTATTTATTGGTGTCCTCCATGATGAGCTGGAAAGGCAAGGAGTGTCCAGAAAAAAAATGAATTATGTCAACATTTTGAATTTTGTCTCATGAGATCTATTTTAGACTTCTGACCTCTAGAATTGTTAGATAATAAATTCAGGTGTTTTAATCCATTTAAATTGGTGACTATTTCGAGCAATAGAAATCGTCAGCTGGCAGAGTTTGGTATTAATTTGTACATCTTGCTACCAAAACAAAAACATGATAGAATTCTCGAAGAACTCGTGGACACTGTGTTAAAAACTATACTTTCAGGGATCATTTCTACAGGGGCTTTTTTTTGTTGTTTTACTGAAGGAAGTTTTCCGATCATGTGGAGCAATGAAAGAAGATTCAGGAGAGTCTCACCCTCAACACCTTACATGTGACGACCATGAAATACAACTGAAACGTAAGAATCCCCCCACCCCCCAAAAAACAAACAAACAAAAAAAAACGAGCTTTTCTCGCAATGTACTTTGGTTCTTGCTAGTAATTGATTTTTGCTAATAACTTGGTTAAAATTGTTGGACTGAAAACAAACAAAAAACACAGATTCTCCTGTGCCACTTAACGTCAGGATGTATCGGCAGGACTGAGAGTTCTACAGTCTGTTTCCCAAAGTCAAACTATGTTCCATGCCGTCAAGGCTGACTCTTACTAACCCGGGTTTCTGAGAGGAACTATTTCCTGGAGTAGACAGCCCAGCCTTTCACCCGCGGAGCTGCTGTTCTTTTCGAATTAATGTAGTACTTGATTTCACAGGTGGTTGTAGTGCAGCCCAAAAGGTTTATGTGCCCTCTCTGAGGCTCGAACTCAGGACCTTCAGATTATGAGACTGACGCGCTGCCTACTGCGCTAAGAAGGCACCTGGGTACCATATAAACCACTTTAGGAAATGACGGTGTTGGAAAGATTTCAACCTAATGAAATTTCTAGAATAATATAGATTTATGCGCTTTCCCGACCCCAAAAGAACCGGTGCCATGTCTGACCGAAATCTGTTGTTGCTCTGAGCTTGTCAAAATAGCCTGGATTGCGGGGACACGTTTCTGGACTTTATCCTTCAGAACATAAATACAGAGCATGTGATGTTTGCCACCTCACGTTCAACATCACCTGCCGCTGGGTAACATCCAACACGCTGCGTCTCAACTCTCATGATGCCTAATATTCTCCATCAGGAAAATGGAGATCACGGTAAAAGTCATGATGCCAACTTGAGACAGTCAACGTAAGGCAGTACATGACACATAATAAGTTTCCGATTAGCTTTCGTGTTGTTTATCAATGTTTGGGACTGATACTCCGTGAATAAATAAATATTGTAGGAAGAGAGAACGGGGTGGAAAATATTCTTGTGTTTTTATGAGTAATATAGATTAAAGAGGCTTTGTGTGCGTGGTAGCGTGGCCGAGCGGTCTAAGGCGCTGGATTAAGGCTCCAGTCTCTTCGGGGACGTGGGTTCGAATCCCACCGCTGCCAAGTTGCGTTTTATTTTTGATCTAGTTTAAGAATTTAGTTTTATAATCGCGGTGGTAGATGGTGGTTGAAAGAGCAATTACAGTCTCTTATGTAAAATCACACTGTTTTCTGAATCGTCTGAAATACTAAGAACAGTATTTCTTGCCCAAGACAAAAATTTATATTGTTAAAGTGCTTGTAATGAGATACATGTAACACCCCAAATTTCCGAATTATATAAAAAGTAAGAATTTATATTCAATGAAAATCTTCTCTTCTACAACCCTCCCTCCCCCGCCCCCTTCCACCTGCACCGGATTATGCTTACTGCAGCCACTACATTAGTCTGGATTCCCCATGAGAAATAGTTTTATTCTTGTTTGTGACCAAAGACTCCAATTTCAATTTTCTTTTACATTTTTTTAAAGCCACTCAAACCACTATTTAGACTTGAGGGATAAGGAATCTGGAGGCATATTTATTTGTTTCGATTTTTAAAGAAGCAGATTATCTCTATATTGCACATCCCTCCTCAAGAAAGGAAACCAATATCAATATCCCGTTAAACACTCCACTTTGTTCTTCCCTCTCCCTCACCTCTCCCCTTTCCTTGTTCCTGCCCAGTCCCTGGCCTTCTCGAAGCCATCAAAGTCTTAGTGAAGAAAACACCTACCAGAAATATTATTTGCACAAAGAAACTAATAGCCAGGTGCCCTGCCTCAGAACAGAACTAGACTCCACAGGATTTTCAAAGGTTGATTTTGCAGGAGTAGATCTCCATGTTTCGCCTCTGAGGTGCCCCCCAATTGGACTCAGGCCTTCAATCTTCCAAGTCAGTGACCCCCCCATGCACCCCCACACCCCCTCACCCCGCCCCATGCCATTTGCACCCTGCAGGGACAAGCAGACCAATAGGAATGTCTACCTTTTCCCTACACTTTCTACTTTCCAAACCTACTCATTGCATATTAGGAAAATTAATATTTCACTCCTATGCATTCGTGAAATTACAAATACTTTCTCTAGTTGGTTCAATTGAGGTTTTCCCCTTTGTTCTGTTCAGTTTTGCTTCATATTCTTTTGTCTGAAGAAAATGGAGATGCATGTGGGCAAAATTTATTTAAACATGGTGAATTATGTCAAACTCATAATTTCTACATTTTGTGTAAATTTGCTGATTTTTGTGTCCCCAAATCATAAACGTTTTCTGTCTTGACCTTTTCAGTAATTAGATTTCATTTTGCTTTTAATTTTAAAATTTCATACCGAGTTGGCTTCTTTGAGTACCTCTGGTGATCTGTTGATCTAAGCGGTTATGTTTCTAGATGACTACCCAACTAACCCAATACCGTGAAGTCAATAACCTGCCTAGAGCTCTTGATTTGAGTTGCCACATTTATGATATTTTCATTTGCATATTCATTTTGATTCTATGAAAATGTTAAGCTCATCTGTGCATCATTTTGCTGCAGCGGTTATACTGTGGGGTGTTAAATAGCTTTTTATTGCCTGATTTCTGGGTGAGTCCACTGCACCCCAGTCTGACCAGGATTGGGGCGGTCTACCAATGACAAGTTTTTTCTACATTAATGGCTGAATGAACCATTCACCTGAGGCCTCTGTTGATACCATGGCTCCTGTGTTGTGAGAGGAGTTTCACTTCACTACTAACGTGGTGTTCTGAACCCACACGGTGGTTTCCAGCTTAAAGAGCAGCCTGGCAATCAGCTTACATTACGATGACAGCCCAGAGAAGCCTGTGAGAGAGTTCTACTGTATTCTGTGATGCAAGCGGTGTGTGTGTGTGTGTGTGTAAAGGGGAGGTCAGAATCAGCTGAAGACAATGGTTTATTATTAATATGGTATTAGTAGTGATTGGTATAGGAATTGTATGGCACACTGCTTCAGCAATATCACGTTTAGGAAGTACTCACCCCCACTGGAAATGGCAGACACGTGGTAGCGTTTATTTCAGCAGCGTATGGGCAAGATATGTAGTATGGTATCTTCATGAAATTGAACTCGACGCTGCCAAGCAAAGAAGGGAGACGCTCTTTCGGTATTGGCTTGGGGACTGCAACAATTTACAAGAAGTGGGTGGGGCCGAGGGGGTGGGGAACACCAGGAAACGGTGCAATGCGTTTGGAATTTTCTTATAAGTAGAAGAAATAATATCTCCAAGAGGATACACAAGAAACTATGTCCGCGCAAGGAGGAACTGGGCACCAGGGGATGTGTCGGTGAGAGTCAGGCAGCAGTGAGACTTTTACACTTTTCCGCAGCGGCGAGTTTAGATGTGGACCATCAAGTACAGAGCTAAGCTTCGCCTCCTTTATGAGACTCAGATATCCTAAAGTGTAAGGGCAACCCAAGAAGAAAAAACGAATCTTGAGGACACGGTTGAAAGTCACCGGGACGCACGCAGCCTTAGGACCAAGAGCAACAGGAGGCGCAGCTTAGTCTAGCGGTGTGTGTGTGGGGGGGGGGGGGGCAGCAGCCGGAAGTTAAGAGGACCCCACCCACCTCCCTCCCCGTCCCCTCCCATCTGGGTATCAGGTCCTACCAGAGGGAGGGCGAGAGTTTGAGAGCCGGGAAGAAAGGGACAGACAGACCTTGTTGTGCAAAACACATCTTCCACTTTTTGCTGTGTCGATGGTCTCCACTCTCGGTTGGCATTTGATGAGTCCCCGCTCCTGCCCCGACAGGACGCGTTCAGCCGGCTCTCACTTCACCAACGCGGTCCTTCTGGACACGGTCCCTGGAGCCCCCTCCGTGGTCCAGCCTCCCACCGACGCAGGGGCCCAGCACCCTGCAGCCCCACCCCGATTCTCACGGCCCTTCTGCTGTCCCACGCGCGACCCTCGTGGGGGGCGAAGAGCTGTGCTCAGGCTCACAGCCGGCTGGCCTGCTCCTTTGATCGCCTCCAATGGGAGTGAGGAAGTGGGGTGCAAACAGCCTGGAGGTGGAGGTGGGTGGGGTGGGTGGGAAGAGTGCCGGGTGAAGAGCAAGAAGACCAAACTTGGTGTGTCCTAGACCTACCGCGCTTGAAGTTTGGCTGCCAAGATGTGTTGGACCCTGGCTCCCTGCTCTGGGGGTTGTACGGGGGTCCTTTCCGCCTCTCTAAGAGCCTGGCACCTCCACTCGCCACATTAGCTCCTAATAGCGCTCGCTCTTGGTTTGCTGGGATTGTAAGGAAGTGGCGATTTTAAGGGGGGAGACTGTAGCGGAATTCATCCCTTCCCCTCTTCTCTTTCCTGCTGTTCCCACGCCTCCAAACAGTGGTCTGCGTCCTTCCGTGGAATTCCTTTGTTAAAAACTTTACTAATCTAAGTGATAGCAACGTTGGTTTTCAGGCATCTTTATCTCATTTGAAACGATTGAACAGCCTGGACTTTCCGCGAAGGCTGTGATGGGACTACAGAAAGCACTGACGTTCCCTGCTGTATTACTTCTACCGCACAGGTAAGCAAGCAAAGCGTCTTCTAGTTTGACCATTTTTGCAGGAAGCTGCTTGGAAATCATGTAGACTGTTAACAACAGTTCATCTAACTGGACAAGAAAGCAATATTAATGCACACAAGCATATTGGCTCTATGGCTTAGTTGGTTAAAGCGCCTGTCTTGTAAACAGGAGATCCTGGGTTCGACTCCCAGTAGGGCCTCAGTTTTTCCTTGCTGTGTACTCTTAAAAGCTAAATTAACAGAACCTCTTAAGGCACTGAGGTACCTATAATCCTATCTCAGGAAAGAATTAGAGATAGAAGGACAGAAGAGAGATGATTCTGGAGTTCTGCTGCTGGTTCAAATCAAGTCTGTTGTTATGTCCTGAAGCACAAAACTATAGGATAACATCCATGGGCCAACAAGGAATGCTAATTAATAACTGTTAGTGAATAAACGTACTGTGATCACTCTGTACCTTTGGGGAAAATCTGGCATTATTAACCTTTGCAAACCATCCCCACCCCCACCCCCAATCTTGTGATGGGACTTCTCTGCCTTGAACTGAACTGACCTACCAGATCCTATTAGAAGTCATGGTTTCTGTTGGACCTCACTGTTGTGATTGCTGTTGTTTTTAGCTGCCCCAGGTCAATTCCTACCCATTGAGAGCGCAAGCACAACAGAACCAAACAGTGCCGGGTCCAATGCCATCCTCACAATTGTTCCTGTGTCTGAGCCCATTGTTGCTGCCACTGTGACCATCCATCTTCTGATGTGCTTCTCCAGAGACTGGTCTCTCCTGCCAGTATGGCCCACACATGTAGTCTGAAGTCCCACCATTCTAGCCTCCAAGGAGCTCTCTAGCCATACTTCTTGCAAGACAGACTGATCTGTGCTTTTAGCAGTCGTTGGTGCTGTCAGTATCCTTTTCCCGCGCCACAATTCAGATGCATCGCTTCTTCTACAGTCTTCTTTATTCCATGTCCACCTTGTACAAGCATCTGATGCAATGGAGACTACCAAGGCTTGGGTCAGCCATTCCTTAGTCCTCAAAATAACGTCCTTGCTCTTCAATGCTCTAAAAAGGTCTTGTGCAGCAGATTTACCTAATGCACCTCCTCTGATCTTCTGACTGCTGTTCCCATGAGCATTGATTGCGATCCACGCAATCCTTGACAATATTCACGCTTTTCTCTTTTTATCATCATGTTATTTGTTGATGTATTTGTGCGGATTTGGGCCTTCTTGACATTGAGTTTCAATCCATACTGAAGGCTGCAATCCTTGATCTTCATCAGCAAGTGCTTCAAAGCCCTGGACTTTCAGCAAGCAACATTGTGTCATCTGCATATCTCAGGTTGTTAATAAGCCTTCCTCCAATCTTGATGTTACCTTCTCCTTCATATAAGCCAACTTCTCTGATGATTTGCTCATCACAGAGATGGAGTATGCATGTTAAAATGATTCAACCCTGCTGCACACCTTTTTTTGTTTTACCCTTGTACTAATTTCACACGAGCACAACGTAGTCTTCTGAGAGTCCCATTCTTCTCATGGCTGTCCATAGTGTTATGATCCACACAGTAGAATTCCTTGGAATAGTCAATAAAACACAAGTAAACATCTTTCTTGTAGTCTCTGCTTTCAGCTAGACCCATCTGACATCATAGTAGTATCCCTTGTTCCACATCCTCTTCTGCATCTGGCCTGAACCTCGGACAGCTCTCTGTTAATGTACTTTTGCAACCATTGTTGGATGATTGCTAGCAAAATTTTGTTTGCATGTGACTTGTTTTTGAAGGCATTCAACTTAGGCTAAGTGAATAAGCAGGAGAATCTGTCTTCGGCCATCATTGGCCTCAGAGACATATCTGGACTGGAACTCTGGTAGTAATGTTTTTAAATTTTTACACTTGTGTAAAACTAAAAAACCTATTACCACCAAGTCAGTTCAAACTCACCTTGTATGCAAAGTAGTTTTTGTTTAGTTTTAAAAATGAACTTGTATGTCATTAAAGACTCAACGTCCACTTTAGTTTTACATTTCTTCCTTTCTTCAATTATCTATCTGTCTTTTTATTTATTATTTTTCTTCCTTTTATAATCACTCAAACTTGTGTTTAGATCTGAGGAGCAAGGAAATTTTTCTTCTTTTTTTTCTTCCCATTTTTCAATTCCCGTTTTATTTTGGCTCTTGGGGCAATGTCATTTTTTCTATATGAAAAAGGCAGCAAGTTCAACACAAATAGAAATCTAAAGTGGAGAGTGGGACTGGGGGGAGAAAATAAGGATAGAAATTTTAAAAGTCAGCAAGAGCAAATAAAGACATGTTTCTAAGTCCTGTTCCCAAGTCCTCTGGGCAATGTAGGACTCAAACCTGCAGGTGGCAGCACACACCTGGGCAACGGAAGGCCCTGAGCACTGTTAACAATGTAACTCCATTGAGGCTGGTCTGTGTTCTTCTTTCCTAAGCCAAAATGGGGTAAGAAAGGGTCCCTGGTCGCTCTCTGGCAAGCTGAGCAGGCCCCTCCAGAGGGAACTGGGAGCTCAGGACTGCCTGGAGGGAAAAAGAAAAGGGAAATAATACTGTCAACAGCCTCCCCTGAGAGGAGCATGGGATACCTGGTGGCCACTGAAGTAGGTGGATCCCCACCCCCCACCCCCTCCTAAAAAATCTTGCACCCCTTCCCTTCTAGTGACTTGTACCTGCAATGAGTTAACCTGAGCAGAGGCTAATGGCCACCTGAGCTTCGAGCACATGGTTCTAAATGGGATTTGGATGAGACCCAGCTTCCTGGAGAATTACCTTGAAAACACAGGGAAGTTATAAGCTGGACAGCGTGGAGCAGCAGGTGCCAGAAGTAAGCAGGGTTACCCAGAATGTAAGAAATCTCAAGATTCTCAGAGTGGAAAAAGAGAGGAGACATTCAACAAACCACAGGTATTTCTTGAGTGCCAGGCACTGCTCCAGAAGCCCCTCCAGGGGGAATGAGTGAAAAAAAGGTGAGAGGCCAGAAATGCAAATTCTGAGGGATAGGAAAGGGGTCACTGAGGAAGAAGTCTGAGGGAGCTGAGAAGCCTGAGCTGCTGGGACTCTTCCTTAGGCTTCCTCTTCGGCCTCCTCTCACAAATCCTCCTCCCCTTCGGGCGGTGGCATCCTGGTACTGCTGGTACTCGGAGGCGAGGTCGTTCATGTTGCTCTCGGCCTCGGTGAACTCCATCTCGTCCATGCCCTGGCCGGTGTACCAGTGCAGGAAATCCTTGTTCTGAACATGGAGGTAAACTACTCAGAGATGCAATTGAACCGCTCCTGGTTGGCTGTGCTGTTGCCAATGAAGGCGACTGCCATCTTGAGGCCTCGGGGCGAGATGTCACAGAGGACGATCTAGACGTTGTTAGGGATCCACCCCTCCAAGTAGCTACTGTTCTTGTTCTGCACGTTGAGAATCTGCTCATCCACCTTCTTCATGGACATGCGGCCTTGGAAGATGCCAGCCACTGTGAGGTACCAGCCATAGCGGGGGTTGCAGGCAGCCATCATGTTCTTGGCATCAAAGACCGTCCTGCTGGGTGAACTCGGGCACGGTCTGCGCCTGGAACTGCTGGCTACCACGGCTGGTGAGGGGGACGCAAAGCCAGGCATGAAGAGGTGGAGACGTTTGCGGAGATCGGCATTGAGCTGGCCGGAGAAGCGGAGGCAGGTGGTGAGCCCTCTCATGGTGGCCGACACCAGGTGGTTCAGGTCTCGGTAGGTGGGCGTGGTCAGTTTCAATGTACGGAAGCAGACATCATAGAGAGCCTTATCCATGCAGTAGGTCTCGTCAGGGTTCTCCGTTGTAGGGCTCGACCCCTGTGTCGGAGACTTTGGGGGAGGGCAACACACTGAAAGTATTCATGATGCGAGGTCGGGGTACTCTACCTGGATCTCGCTGATGAGAAAGGTCCCCATTCCAGAGCCGGTGCCTCCGCGCAGTGAGTGGGTCAGCTGGAAGCCCTGTGGGCAGTCACAGCTCTCCGCCTCCTTCCACACCAAGTCCAGGACCAGGCGACCAGCTCAGCGCCCTCTGTGCACTGGCCCCGGGCCCAGTTGTTGCCTGCCCCAGACGGACCAAAACCAAAATTGTCTGGTTTGAAGATCTGGTCTAAAGGACCTGAGCGAACAGAGTCCATGGTTCTAGGTTCTAGATCCACCAAGATGGCACGAGGAACATATTTGCCACCTGTGGCTTCCTTGTAGTACACGGAGATGCGGTCCAGCTGCAGGTCGCTGTCCCTGCGCTAGGTGCTGATGGGGCGATGTCTTATTCAGCGCTGATCACCTCCCAGAACTTGGCACCGATCTGGTTGCCACACTGACCAGCCTGGATTTGCACCATTTCCCTCATAGTGAAAATCGATTTTATTATTACTTTTTTTTTTTTGCTAGCCTAGGTTGTATGGGGCAGAAGCACGTGCTCTACTATCTCTCTCTCTCTCTCTCTCTCTGCGGATCGCAGGCTCCGAAGACTGAACGCACTCCTTAGGTTGGAGCAGCGACGTGTGAACGCGACAGTAGGACAGGTTCTGAGAGGCCTTCTTTTGGTTGTTTTTAAAAAGCATATTCTGTACAGTTGCACAGCCTCTCTCAGCGAATCAAATTGGTCATAATATTGTGTTAACACCCCGCATGGATGTTTTTCCTTCCCCACCCCCTCAGTCTCTCCTTCCACAATATCCTACCTCCCCCTCCCCTTATAGTCTTCCCCCAAAAATGTCTTATCCTCTAGTGTGCAAATCACTTTCCTCTATCTTTGTTTTTATAATAATGGTGTCCTTAATTATGTATCTGTATAAAACTCCTTTGCTTAGTTAAACGTGCTGTAGTTCTGCCCATGTCTTGCAGTGTTCATGAAGTAGTTATTTAGAGAAAATATCCTTTGGTAATAGGATCAATGAAAGACTTGATTGGTGTATCTTTGGAAAGTAACTATAATGTGTGCACTCCAATTTCTTTATCTCTACTGTGAAAGCTGCTGAATTGGATAATTTTTAAAAATATTATAGCTGTCAAATGACTGTACAAATAATTCTTAAAAGGTGTGTCACATATGGATGTGTGTAAGCCATGGAAATGTCTGACTAAAAGTAATCCTATCTGGGTTGGAAAGAGAAGTGACGCTATCCTTCCATTTATTTTAGTCATTAACAAAGCCTTGTTTACACGAAGTGATCATTTTGAAAGCATTAGCTCCATTCCATACAAATCTGCATTTGGGAAGGGAGAAGCAATGAAACAAACTGGGTTTTTGTCAGGGGAAGCCAGCCCCTAACACATCATTACGGGTCCGGTAGGTGCAATTGTACAGCGATAATAAGTAAAGATCATAGCAAAGTTACAGAGAGCATGAGAGATAGAAGAGAAATATTGAAATAAATGGAGTCAGACACGTTTCATGGTAGCATGCTCACCTCAGCCCCTGCTTGGTTGTCCGCATGGAGGGAGAGAAAGAGCCCTTTAATGCTAGCCCAGGCTTTTTATATTCTCTGGGGACATGCAAGCCCCCTAATTACAGGTGAGTACTAACGTCACAAAAAGGGGTTGTGCTATAGGTAATACAGTCATGAGAGGGGGTGGTCTAGGGACATACATGCAAAAGTAAGAGGAGGGATTGGGGTATACATGTGATAAAATGGGCGGATAACATAACTTTGGATGTCACAGAGCCAGTTTGGCCTGTTCCCTGACTCAACTGATAGAGACCATTATTGGTGGGGTGTGAATGCTTGGTAGTTGGTCGCAGGCCTCAGGGAGGAATAATTTATTGTCCCCAGTAGCAGGGAGCAGGCCTACCCTGTAGTCTGGTGACTAAGTGCCTAGGGGAGGATGTCTGGAAGCGTCTGACCTCCCCCCACAGGTTTTTTTTTTAAACATTTTATTAGGGGCTCATACAACTCTTATCACAGTTCATACATATACATACATCAATTGTATAAAGCACATCTGTACAGTCTTTGCCCTAATCATTTTTTTCTCCTCTTTTCTTGTTTTTACATTTTATTAGGGACTCATACAACTCTTATCACCATCCATACATATACATACATCAATTGTATAAAGCACATCCATACATTCCCTGCCCCAATCATTCTCAAGGCATTTGCTCTCCACTTAAGCCCCTTGCATCAGGTCCTCTTTTTTTTTCCTGTCCCTCCCCTTTCCCCCCTCCCTCATGTGCCCTTGGTAATTTATACATCGTTATTTTGTCATATCTTGCCCTATCCGGAGTCTCCCTTCCCCCCTTCTCTGCTGTCCCTCTCCCAGGGAAGAGGTCACATCCCCCACCGGTTTTATACTCAATCAATGAGTACAATTAAATTTAGTAATTAAATGACAATTAAATTAAATGACAATTAAATTTAGTAATTATTATTCCTGTGGTCACTTGGACTATGTGCCTCTTCTAACTGGGTATTCCCAGTCTCAAATTGTAGACTAAGAAGTTAATTGCTTCCCGCTGTCATAGATGATGCATACTGACACTGTGGAATCATCTGGTTTTCCACTTCTTTATCTGTAAAATGAAGGCTTTCTAAAGCAATCTGAGCCGCATTTACCTGCCCTCAATCTCCATGAAGATTCTAACTGTTCTCCTGTTCCCAGGACCTATGATTAACGGATGACTTGGTTTAATTCTGACCTAAATCCATTTATGAAACGAATTTTTCCTTAGTTTGGAAGAACAATTACAACCCCCCATCAAGTCACATGCATGTGTCCCATGTTACTGAGAGGCACTGGGCTGGCTGGGGGCCAGGCTGGTTGTAGGAAAGGTAACCCAGGGCTGAAACCCTAAATGGGTCCTTTCAGGTCTGCCCACAGGCAGAGGGAGACTCATTTCCAGGGGGTGGCCTCCTTCTCTCTGCGCTCCCTTTCTCTTCGAGGGTATGGAAAATAAGTCCGAATCAAGGTCATCCTTATCCCGGTCTTGGCTTTGGGAAATTTTTCGCGGAACATCCATTCCCCCGTGGCTGCTTCAGGAAGGCCGCAATAGAAAGGCTACTTCAGAAGGAGACGCTGTCGGAGTAGAAAATCCAAGTTGGACAAGGGATGGTCTGCAAGGTCTCCGCTCCCAGGGCGCGCGCGTTTGGAAGAGCCCGCGGGCTCTCAAGGTCCTGCCCACGACTTGGAGCCACGCCACATCGGTGCCGGCCCCCGAAGGTTCGGGACCAGAGTCCTAGGCCCTGTCAGCAGCCCTCCACTGTGAAAAAACACCCTGCAGATATCACTCCTTAAGTTTTAGTGTGGACAGAAAAGCACAGTAGGGTTTTTGTGTTTGTTTGGTTTTTGTTTAATTAAAAGCAGTCGTGTTATTAAGGGAAGTCCCTATGCTAACACCATGCAAGAGTTACTAGGAACAGTCTCCGAGGGGCAACACCGGTTTGTATTCCCGTGTGGGGAGACATCTTAACTTAAAAGTCCTGATCCCTTGTACACTGGTACAGAAAGGAACTGAAAACACAGGGAATCCAGGACGGATGATCCCTTCAGGACCAGTGCTGAGAGTGGCAATACCCGGAGTGTACAGGGAGGTTGGGGTGGAAAGGTGGAAACAATTACAGGGATCTACCTATAACCTCCTCCCTGGAGGTCGGTCAACAGAAAAGTGGATGAATGGAAACGTCGATGGTGTAAGATACGACAAAATAATAATTTATAAATTATCAAGGGTTCACGAGGGAGGGGGCAGTGCAGAAGGAGCCCAACGCATCTCCTGCCCATCAGTATGAGGAGTTGGTACCAAGGGCTCGATCTGAGAGCAAATGTTTTGAGAATGATCAGGGCAATGAATGTACAAATATGCTTTACACAATTGATGTTTTGTGTATGCATTGTGATAAAAGTTGGATGAGCCCCTAATAAAATAATTTTTAAACAAAGAAAGAAAAGAAAAATTGATTAGATACCAAGGGCTCAAATAGAAAGTAAATGTTAGAAAATAATTATGGCAACTTTTGTACAAATACTGGATACAATTGATGTATTGATTGTTATAAGAGCTGTAAGAGCCCCAAATACAATGGTCTTATATAAATTTTTTAAAAAGCCTTGATCCCTGACATCGGCCAGAGGTACCATGAAATCCGGTCGAACTGTGGTCCCTTTGTCCGTGAGTTATCAATGTGTTTTATACGCTCTTCCAAGAAGCACCAATCCATTTGACAATTCTGGTTTCCTTGCAAGCAAGTAAGAAACGTCCTCTCTGGTCCAAATGATAGCTTGTTTATTGTTTGAGGCTTTTTTGTTTTGTTTTGTTTGTTTTTTGGACAGAAACAGATGGTGCAATTCCTCTCCACTGGCCGCGGAGTTGGAGGCTCAGCACCCCGGGTTCCACTCTGGGAGTGAGTTGCCTGCAGGGCGCCAGCTCAGCGCGCTCCAGCTGGACCCTCCCTTGGTAACGAATTAACAGGGAGAAGAAATTCCGAGCCATGACGGCCTTTGGTAATAGGGAAAGCTACTGGTCTGCAGGAGATGCGTTGGGGTCATTTGAACGATTAAAGAAATCGGAGACAACGTTATGAAAAGGGAAAATAGCCACATACTGAATATTGTTATGGACGGTAAACTGATCGTGAATTTACTATTGAGTAGAAGAACATTCACGTTAACGTACCAGCAAGCAGAGTGGCGCAGCGGAAGCGTGCTGGGCCCATAACCCAGAGGTCGATGGATCGAAACCATCCTCTGCTATAAATTTTACTACTTTCCTTGCGCTAAACGATGCAAACTACCTTTAAGTATATTATGACTCCTAGCAACTCCTGGGAGTGCTCTGCAGTTTCTTCAAACTGTTCATCTCTAAAGGCGCAGGAGCAGACAAGCGACATTCATCGCTTATGCAAATTACCTCAAACTCTATGATGCCCATCTTCCACGGTCTCAGAGGTCAACAGACCCGAGAATTCACTTGTCCTGAAGATTCTGCAACTTCCCACAGACAAATCGAATACCCGTTTTCTGCTTCGCAGATGGACACAGGCTGCATGTTAGAAAAATCCTTTCCTACAGGTATCCAACAAAGGAACAGTTAAAATACTTAGTCAAAGGCACCTTCTCAGTTGAAGGGGTTTTGTATGCAATTTCATGTAGAAGCTGACACATTTGGCATTGACATTTGGAACCTCTTCCAGCAAAATAATTTTCTAATTTGTTATCTATTTTGGTGTTAGATTGATCATATTATTAGTAAATAAAATACAACTTAATCCAGAAAATGAGACTAACACAGATTTGTGGTTCCAAGAAATAAAACTTCAGGTTCCAGTCCTTATCTGCATAGACAAGCATAGCAGGATGGAAGAAGGCCTGGTGGAGCAGTGGGTTAAGTATTGGGGTGCCAAAGAACGCTGCTTTGTGAGGAGAAGGTGTGACAGGCTGCTTCTGTAAAGATTAAGAGTTTTGGAAACCGTGGTGCAGTGGTCCTCTGTCCTTTAAGGGAATTCTGAGTTGGAATAAACTGGACCACAATGGGGTTTGGGTTTGCTTTTTGGTATAGTACAATTGATAAAGGAAAAAGAGCTTACTTAGAAATAGCAAATAATACAGTAAAAATACAAATGCAAGTAGTAAGGAGACCGGTATAACATGTCCAACTGTTAAATGATTCAATTTTTTAGCAGCGATATTGGCAGCTATGAAATCATGAGTGTTGGAATCCATTTTATACATGAGTGATTTGGGCCTCCAAAAATGTTGAAATATTTACCATGGCCCAACCTTTGCATCTTTTATCAGTATCTAAACTCACAATGGAAAGTGATTTAGTTATCCTCTGGCCAAGTAATAAGTATGTGATACATTCCAAGTTGGTTGACATCAATTAGGAGGTGAAAACACCCCCAAACTAGTGACAGTGATGGCAGACAGGAGGCAGGGGGAGTTATTCTCACCAGGATATTTCCTGCTTAGGGAGTGACTTCCTTATTTTTACATCATTAATTACCGAGGGCAAATATTATAATTCTAGCTATTGCTTTCAATTTGTTGCTTTCCATTTTTCCTCCTTTGCTTGTCATTACTTGTATTTTCTATCTGTTACCAGAAGGTAAAAATTTTTGATGAATAGGACAGTTTACATAGTACGTACTAAATGCTTCATAACTATTCACTCAAGGCAGTTATCTGATTTCATCTTTGATTTCCCTGCCCTTTAAAAACTGTGTATGTGTGTACATATATACATTCTTTCTTTTTTTCTTCAATTAGCAATAATCGCGCCTCGGGTAAACCTCATTGGCTACGATATTGCCACTACGCAAAGCCTATATATATATATATATATTCTTGAGCCTATATATATATTCTTGAGCCTATATATATATGTATATATATTCTTGAGCTGTACCATTTACATTCTTTCTATATAGACCAGCATTTCTTTGAAGACATAGTACAAATGGGACACATGACAGAGTACTAGAGAAAGTCAAGTAACACTCAGATTGTGTGAATAAACTTCTGTTCAATAGATTGGCCTCACAGAATTTAAAACATTTTCATCTATCTTTCCTGAGTCCAAGAACTAATTCACAATACCAATGTCCAATGATGATACTGATTGAAGCTATTCCTGGAAAATGAAAGAAAATTCATTCTAGTGTCTGTGTCGTTCAGTTAGTAGAGCATTTGACTTTTAGTCTGAGGGCCCAGGGTTCAAGTCTTTATTTAGGCAAAGTAATGGTTCAATGGTTCGCACTTGTTGCAGTAAGATTCATCTTCTATGTACTTGAGTGGGTATTCCTAAAGGAAGACTCAGGGTGTCCTTTAAGCCAGTGAATGTGATTTTAATGTTGGAAGAGTCTGAAGCTCGTGGAACCAGCTGAGGAGGATGACGTGAGTGTATATTCCATGTAGGAGAGATGTGAATCAGTGGTGGCCAGAAAGCGGACTTTCTAGAAGGTCCTCAGTGACCTCTGGCTCAGGATATTTCTGAGTCATACCCCTCCCTTGTTGCAGATGCGTTCATGGAGCCAGTTGCTATGTGCTGAGCAGCCCTATGCAGAGGCCCATGAGGAAGGAATGAAGGGTTCCTGCCAACACACTAGACAGTTTGAAGGAGGATCCTCCAGCCCCAGTAAAGTTTTCATAAGACTAAAACCGAAAGCTGACATTTTGATGACAACCTCAAGAGAAATCCTGAGCCAAACTAGCCTGGGAGAACACTCCTAAATTTTGGAGTCACAGAAATTGAGATGATGAATGTCTAATATTGTAAGCCACTAGAGTTGTTTGATACCGTAGGGTAATTAATAAAACTTTAAACTAAGTTTATGACTTGAGACTCCCTGGAAATACACATGTCGATGCTTAGATGCTAGATGTCCCATTTGCAGCCTTGACTTCTGAGTCAACAGAATATTTTTCATGTACTTTACAACTCCGTAAGTGAAAAAAAAAAAACAACTTTCCCTGCATCTCATTATGGGTGAAGGCTGATTCCCCCCCAACCCCGGATATTTATTACACTGAGCATCAGCTATTTGGACTTGTGCTAATAGACAGTAGTCCTCCATTTTGAGCCGTTTTCAGAGATTTTAAAGCACAATTTTTACCCTCATTTGATTTGTAAATCCAGAATACTATAAACAAGGAAGAAGAATCTTCTGGTGTTTGATGATAGCCAGATTAGCTGATTAGCAGGAGCAACAGATGCTTTGAGAAAATTGTTTAACCAGAATACTTGCCAAGCGCTGTCCATAAGGTTAGGAATTATGTCAGCACTTTCCACTAAGATACCACAGAGCTCTCACTTTGAGGTTTGGGTGAACCTGAACCAGCAACGTTCTGAGAAAACCTACATCACACAAGGATGTGAGATGCAGAAACTTGAAAGAGAAAGCAATGATGGAGATGTACAGTATGATAATTAAGGTTTTTGTATCAAAGTGTGTAGGGAGGATTCTCAGCGGTTTGGCGGTTCAGTAGTAACTGAACTATTGAATTATATGTGAATTATATGCTAATAAAACTGTTGGGAGTGATTAGTAGTAGTAATTCCCTATGATGTAACATAATCACTTCCATAATGAGATCTGCTGTATTGTTGTTATTAGGTCCCATACAGTTGGTTCTGACTCCTAGTTAAATTGTACAGGACATCAGGAAACACTAGCCAGTCCTGCACCATCCCCACAATTGTCCTTATGTTTGAGCCCATTGTTGCAGCCACTGTGTCAATCCATCTAGTCAAGTGTCTTGCTCTCTTTTGCTGCTCCAGTGCTACCAGCGGCCAATTAATTGAACGGAAGTTTCCTGCTTCCAATAGATGTGGAAAAGCTTGCTTGCTTTTAACTGGGTCTGGATCTTGCATCTGACTTGTTATCTGACCTCCAATTCTTCAGGACTTAAGCCCGTGGCCTACTATACTGCCTGCTTATCCTGAGTCTTCAAAAGTCTGCCATCTTACCTGGACTCATTCCTCTATGCAGCTAGAAGTCAGCTTTCTTACAGTCTTATCCGTTCATCAGCATTTATAGCTAAATGAGTCAGGAGAAGCCTCCAGCCTGACAGGTCACCCATTTGGATCATGCCCACCTCTACAGTTGGGAAAGCCATTTGCTTGGGGTCACTGGTTTTGCTTCTTTGGGGTGTTTTTGAGAGTCAACGAGCATGTTCTGAGATTTGTATACAAACACACCAAATTAAAAAAAATCTTAAAATGATTAAAACAATTCCTTATAAAATCCTGGATCAGATGTGTCCTCCTCCTCCTCCTCCTCCTTCTTGTCTTCAGAGAAATCACCCTGTTCAAAAGGTGCCCCTGCTTTTGTATGAGTGGGGGCTATGGCGCAGAGTTGACCTTGGACCTGAGCCCAGGAGTCGCCGGGAGTTCGGGTGGGGTGGGGGGAGTAGATGGGACATCCGGTGTCCCCCTCCCAGTCTCGGCGTGAACGCCTGAAGGCCTTGGGGATTCAGCCTCTGGGAGGGGAGAGGGGACAGCCCCCGGAGCAGAGGACAGGCCTATCTGCTGGTGAGCTTACGGGTAGCAGAAAAGAAAAACGCGGGGGTCCCAGTGCAGCCACACCCCTCCCCACCCCGCCAGCGCTGCCGGTTCTCCTGAAACGGACTGGGTTTGAGTGGGGAGATCCCTCGCGGACGTCTCCCCTGCAGTCTGAGTCAGGCATCCCAAGACCCAAACCGGCCGGGGTCGACCCCAGGCTCCTCGCGCCTAAGTGGTGAGGGGTCACATATACCCCACGGACTCTGACGGGCCCGGGGTCCCCCACGGTACCCGCAGCCGCCCAGCAGGGCGCCGGGGACTCTGAGACCCGCCGCCGCCGGAAGGATGCGGAGCGTTGGGACCCCCAGCGCTTCCCGCTGGCCCGAAGCCCAACCGTCACGCGAAGGCCCGCGATCCACGGAGGGCGCCCGGAGCTTGCCCGGCGGCCGGCAGTTACCCGCGGCCCAGGCGCGCGCCCACCTGCCGGAGGGGGCGGGGGCTCCGCTCCACCGCGCCCAGCCAGCCACGGGGCCCCCGCCCGCGGGGAGTCGGCCCACCTGGGGCCTGATCCGACCCGGGGCGCGGACGGCCAACGAGGCTTGGAGGCGCTTTCCCATGAAGAGGTCGCAGAATTCCATCATGGGGCCTCTCCCCTCGGACTGGTGGGAAAGTTACTCGAAACGGACCATTTGGTCCCTTCGGCACCCCGGGGCAACTCGGAGCTCGGTGACCGTCAAGATCGCACCTCCGGAACGGAGAACGCTCCCGGCGCAGTGCCCGGCGCCGCCGAGGGTCGCGTGCGCAGAACCCCAGCCCTGCGAGGAACGCCCCGATCCGTGCGCCAAGGAGACGGTGCTGCGGGCCCTCCGTGGGTGCAAGAAAGCGAGGCTGCGGTCTCCCGAACGGGCGTGCCCGGAGAGCGCCGGCCGCCCAGAGCTCAGACCGTCAGCATTTAGGCCCCTGATGAAAAACGGTGTCTTCCCGTCCTTTGTGCCCACCCCTGGGCCCCTGAGGAGAAGTCCCCATTCCTGCGGCTGCACGGACACGAATGGGCCCTTGAGCTTTCAGAGAAATGCCATCGCAAGCTCGTACAGTTCTTCCAGAAGGCTCTCAGAACCCCCGAAGAGATTGTCTTCCAGTGCGTTAATCCAGACGCCAGAGTGGCCCATTAAAAAGGTAGATAAAATTAATCAATCTCATTCTCCAGTCCCACTGGTATCAGCCCTGGAGACCCCAGGAGCAGCCTGCAGTTCCAGACAACCAAGTCTGCAGCTCCTGTCCAGCCCCGAGGACCTGCCTGTGACCCCAGCTCCTCAGTATGATTATTCAGTCCTCACTGAGAAAACTGGGCTTCAAGGGAGCAACAAAGGCAGAGAGAATAAGACCCAGATCACCGCGGACTCGGCCCCGGAGACGTGGCCTGGCAGTCAGCCTTTTGCACCTGTTACCCTGTCCTCTGGAGTGATAGCGCCAACCCAAGGCACAAACCCCCCTTCAACAGAAAGCTCAGAGAAAATGCAAACGTCGTCCTTGATCTTCCCACTGTCTACCAGACACGGAGCCAGTTTGGCCCATTTGCCTGGGAAGACACTGAGACTGCTAACCCCAATTGGGTCCGCACTGCCTGAGTCTTTTCCAGGTACCTCAAAACCCACCGTGACTGCCACCATCCTGAGCCTTGCTCCTCCCCAATCACCCTTCACTGGCCACACCGGGTCACCTGTAATCTCTCAGAGCGGTGGGTCTACCGTGCCCCCAGATCCATCAGCCATTATTCCCGCAACACCAGCCACGCAAAGTGTTTCGTTTGAAATAATGAGTAGCCCAGCTGCTCGTCTTCCTATGTGTGCACCTGCTGCTGGAACTTCTGCTGGCCCCACTGTGAAACTCATTTCTCAGTCCCCACCTAATGGTAAGATGGGAGGTTCTACAGAATTCGGAATTATTTCGTTCACAACTGCAGCATCTGCTTGTTGGCTCTTCCCCACAACTCCGGGCATTCTAACTTACACCGTCAAGCCCAAAGTTGGCAGCTTGGGATCAACCCTGTCTGTAAAAGCTCCTTTTGACTCCAAGCCGATTTCTCCTTCAGATACTGATGCTTCTACTTCCCTCTGCCCTGGTCCAGGCAAGGCCACTGCTGTAGTCATACCAACCACTCCACCCAGCACATCCAAAGACTCTGCTTCCAAGTTACCTTGGAAGCTTGGTGGATCAAATGCTCTCGGTTTCAGCACTCCAGGGAGTAACGCCTACTCTGTTCCTTCCACTTGCCATGCTTCACTGTGTGCCTGTGGTCCTGGGTCCAGTTTCCCATCAGCCACTGGCTCCTCTTTACCCCTACACCAGCACGCAACCATTCTACCTGCACACACAGCCAGTGTCTTTACATGGGCTCCTCCAGGCATGAATGACCCTCTACCCACCTCAACCCTAGCAAACCAGCCTGCACTGGCGTTCAGCAGCGCTACCTCTCCTCCAACCCTAGCACCCACCATTCTCGCTGAATCAAGCTCAACACCCCCTTTCTCGACATCCCCAAGAGCCACTTCCCAGACTGCACGTGGGGCTGAGGATGGGCAGAAACAAGATGTCTCCCAGCCAGCCCTGACCCCTAGTTTCAACAGGTCTTTCTTTTATGGAAACTGTGCAGTGGCATCCTCACCCCCAACCTCAACTCTGGTTCAACCAATTTTGGGCAATACTGCACACTCACCCTTTGAGGGCTTGCCAACCTCAGCCTCTACCTCCTCACCCCCTGTCATCATCCTGCCTGCCTCTGCCAGCACCCCAAAAGGCTTTCCTTTGGATCAAGCTGCTACACCAGCCTTGGGAGTTGCCACTCAAACTTACCCGAGTGGGGTTTCTGGTCCAGTATTTGGCAGCACAGCTCCACGTCCCTTTGCCTTTGGGGGATTAGTGACCCCAATGGACTATGGAGAATCAGGGACCAGCACCGCTGGTTCCATCTCTAGAGATTTCAGCACTGGATCAGTGCCCAGTGGGACCACCAGCAGCACCATGCTCTTTGGAGAAGACTGGAACCAGAACAGCCAAGGGCTGCCCAGCCGGAGTGTAACTGTGTCTTTGGGCATGGCCAGCACTTCTTCACCAAAGACTTTGGTTCAAGTGCCCGCCCTGCCCCACTTTGCTCAGAGTTTTCTTGTTCCTGGGTCAGATAAGGCAGGTAGCTTTGGGACACCCCCTCCATCTTTCCAAGGGTCTTCTGGGAGAGGGCTTTTGACACCCTCTGACCCTGCATTTTCCATTGGCACAAAAGCAAAAACCCCAAAGAATCTAGAGCAAGGGGATGCCCAAAGGCATCATTGCCACCAGAAATAACCCATGTTTGCTGTCACTCTCACCCTGAGTTGGACCTCCACTTGCCATGGAGACCACAGTCTCTTCAAGGGCCTACACATATCCTAGACCTAAAATTAGAGCTTTAGATGCTTACCCCACATATCCTTAAAGAAAATCTCCACTAAGACACTAAGGTGCGGATTGCAGAACAAGACTAAGCAGAAACAACCCTTTCGAACTTGAACAGAACCTCGCCTTCCCCATCGTGCCCACACTTCTCAGTGGTGGGTGTGACAACTCGGGGTGCTGCTTGGGCTGTGTACTGTGGGAACAGACAAACCGCACAGGCAGCAAGGACTTCCCAGGCAGGTCCTCGGGCATCTTTAGGGGAAGGGATTCTCCCTGAATGTTAGCGTTCCTTCATTTGGTCCAAGAAATGCTCCAAGAGATCCTAATTCTTCCTTTCTTCCAGTTTTGATTATTATGGGCTTGGGGGAAAGTTTTTCAATGTAAATTTAACCTTGAGTTCAAGTTTTCTGATACCTTTGCTACATCTGATTCTTTAAGCTTTTCCCAAGAGAGATGATGTGTTAGCTCTTTGCTTCTTTCTGTCAAGTTAGCCCCTAAAGCCTTGCTGAGGCAAGGCTGTCTGTCCAACCCCATAGGTGCCACGAAGGGCATTTCATGGGCATGTCTCCTTTAGAACTGGATGTTGACCTTCCCTGCTTGTCTCATCCTTATTTGCCACCTTTCCCTTTGCCACTCTTTGTCTGATACTAATGTGTATTTTGTCCTTTCACTTTAGTTGGGAAGATGAGTGGCTCGTAGGGACGAGGTAAGTTGGCAGAACAGGGTATAACTGGGTAAAGGATTCGAGGACCTGGGTAGTCGGTGGGGCTACAGTAATGGTTACAATGGTGGATTTCTGAGTTTACAACAGTGTGTGTACTTTCAGAAATGGCATCTCAGGAAGCAGAGTCCAAGGAGGGGAGGACAGGGCCATGTACCCTTTCTTCTTTTCTGTTCACAATAGGTCGCATGTTCCCTCTTGTAAAAACTAGAAAGGCTAAATTAAGATGCCAAGCATTAAGGATTTTTGTTTGTTTGTTTGTTTAATCCAGAGCTCATGAAAGCACCCCTCCCCATTCGCTCCTCTCCCAGTGATGGTAAAACACCTTGTGGGCCTGAAAACAGAGGACGAAAGCTAAGAACAGCAGGTGCTTAAGCTGTAACCAAAGCGGGCCTATGACTAGGCTGCAGCATTTTCCGTAGTACTTCTACTATCCTGAGGTCAAAGAAGGAAACATGAAAATAAATCCCTGTGTACATAGATCTCCCATTATACGGATACCTTAGAGGAGACATAATTGGGAAAATAAGCAACCTCAAATTAGTTGGTAGAATACAAAGAAATTGTTGAACTAGGTCTATGATATAGGAATTGCTGTGAAATTCATACCAATATAAATGCAGGAAAATGTTAAGAAACTTGCCTATGATCAACCCAGCTAGTAAAGAAGAGAGATTCAAGAGTTAATCGAATCCTGAACTGTTTCTGCCTGTGTTCATTTCTCCTTTCCTATCTATAGTGGGGTTTTTTTGTTTTGTTTTGCTTGTTTGGTTAGTGTGTGTGTATAAACTCAAACTCGCTGCCATTGAGTCCTCTCTTAAAAGACTAGAACTGCCCCTGTGGGTTTCCAAGACTATAACTCCTCATGGGACAGAAAGCCTCATCCTTCTCCCACCAAGCGGCTGGTGGTTTCGAATTGCTTGGTCACTCAATTAGCAGCTTAGTGTGTAATCCACTATGCCACCAGTTAATATACCACTTCTCAAAATTCAAATTATAAGCCAGGTTAGTCTGATTCTGAATATTCATGCTTGTTCCACTATTCATGGGTTGCCAAAAAATTCAACTTTTTAAGGCATTCTCTAACCCGGCCAAATTGACATTTTAAAGATGGAGAAAAGAGCTTTACTCATTGTCAACTGCTCTTTTTATGATTATTTGACCTTTATGCAGTGATGATTATGCAATGGTAGGCCCTACACATTCAGAGCTGAAAGACAACAACCGTTATGAATATTTCTATATAATAGGAAGGTTGGTGAGTCATTTCATCCAACACGAGGGAAAAGTGCCAAGAGCATGGCAGCAGGACAGACAGACATCTGTCAAAGATTAAAATGACATTCAAATCCTCCTTAATGTGTGAGAACTAGGCAGCAAATGGAGAAGGGCATTGCAGACCAAGGAAAAACATGTACGTAGGCCAGTAAGTTATATAAAATAGAGTTTATTGGGAAACTTTTCAAAGAGGTATTGTTAAGAATGCAATGGGAGGGCTTATGTGCAGATCATGAACATGCTTATTAGCCAGATAAAGTAGACTGGACAGTGTCTCAAATACAATGGAGATCCATGGGAAGATTTTAAGCAGGAAAGTCTGATTTATACTTGAGTTTTATATTGCTCCAGCTGTCATGTAAGGAAAGACATGAACGAGGACAAACTAAGCTATTGCTATCAAATAGATTCCAACTCAAGGGGCCCTCACGCGTTACAGTGGAGACCTGCTCTTTAGGGTCTTCATGGCTATAATCTTATGGAAGTAGATCACCAGGAATTTCCTCCACTGTACCACGAGCTGGGTTCAAATTGCTAAATTCCACCCCACTCCACCCCCAAATCGCCAATCTTCAGGTTAGTTAAGCACAAATTTCTTGCACCACTCAGGGAACTAAGGGCAGAATAGAAGATTGAAAATGTGTGCGGAACTCTGCAGGGATACAAGCAAACATTAAAGATGGAAGTTTGAGCCAGATAGTGAAGCAGGTAGTTCAAAGTGGCCATGGGGAGGCAGTAGGCAGAGGAGAGATTATGACCTGGAAATTTTAAGAAAGTACATGGTTGCAAGCAGCGGTAATTTTCAGGGTCAGAGTAATGGGGAATTGAAGGAGGTTGACATAATTCTGGCAGAAAATTAGGACATTGGATTTTGTATAGGTTAAATGTGAAATGACTATAAGACAAGAATATGTTCAATAGACTGTTGGTTAATTTATTTATTCACACCGAAAAATGTTATCCAGAGAATGCCAGGCACTCTTCTAATTTGGGGAATTTATCCATGATAGACAAAAGTCCTGATGTTGTGGTATTTATATAGAAAAATAAACAATAAACATAATTGAAAACAGATGCTATCACAAAGACAGGTTATAAATTATATTATAAATACACACAGAACAAAGTACAAAGATGAAGGATTGCCCTACAATCTCTGTGATAGGTAAGATTTGTGTCAATTTGGCTGGACCAGGATTCTTAGTGGTTTCACAGGTAAGACCTAGTAATCCTGGGGACATGCAATGGAGCTGTGGGGGAAGCAGAGCTAGGAGATCCCGAGGGAGTATAAAGGATGGACTTTGGGGTCCAGATGTGGCATCCCACCAGACTCATCCGGAAAACACGCCGAAATGCCAACAAACAGACCTCGAACTACTAACAGAATTTTTTTTTGCTGTCTTTTTGTTTTGTTTTTTTTCTTTTAAATTTTGTATGTCAGTGGCTGTTTTGTTTGTCAGTGTGTCAGTGTTGCTGCTGTCGATGCCATGTTCATATGTGCCACTTAGGTGCTGTCAAAACCATCTGCATTTGTATGCACATATTACTATATCAGCAGGTCCACCTAGATAAGATAGGCTGGACAAACAATGTGAGAAGAAAATAACGGAACCAACAGTCCAGGAGGAACATGAGAGTGTGGGAGGTAGGGGAAGGGAGGAGGTGTTGGCTAACCCAGGGACAAGGCAACAAGGAGTGGTTCAAAGCCAGTGGAAGGAGGGATGGGAGGACTGGTAGGGAACGACCAAGGGCAAGGTAACTGAGAGGAATTACTGAAATCAGAATGAAGGCTGAACATGGTAGTGGGACGGGAGGAAAGCGTAAGGAATTAGAGGAAAGGAGTAGGAGGCAAAGGGCATACATAGAAGCCTAAATACAGACATGTACATATGTAAATATATTTATGATTATGGGGAAATAGACCTATGTGCGTATATTTATAGGTTCAGTAGTAGGGTAGCAGGTGGACATTTGGCATCCTCGTGCACACTCCCTCAATACAAGAGCACCTTGCTCAGCTAAACGGTCATTTCATGATACCCACTTTCCTAACATGATTGCTGAAGACAGACGTGTTCATAAGCAAACGTGGTGAAGAAAACTGATGGTGCCCAGCTATCAAAAATATATAGCATCTAGGGTCTTAAAGGCTTGAAGGCAAACAAGTGGCCATCTAGCTCAGAAGCAACAAAGCCCACAAAAAATAAGAACACAAGCCTAAGTGAATATGAGGTGTTGAAGGGACCAAGTAGCAGACACCAAAGAACAAAAATCATCATTGTGTGATCACCGTCACCACATAAACGCTGAAGACGAATGTGTGCATAAGGCAGTGTGGTGAAGAAGGCTGATGGTGCCCAGCTATTGAGAGACATAGCATCTGGGGACTTAATGGCTTGAAAGTAAACAAGTGGCCATCTAGCCCAGAAGCAAGCAAGCCCACATGGAAGCAGCACACCAACATGTGTGACCATGAAGGGCCGAGGGGACCAGGTTTCAAACAACAAAGGCGGGGGCTGGGGGGGAATCATATCTCCGTGAATGAGGGGAGTGCATGATGGGGACCCAATGCCCATCTGTAGACAGCTGGACATCCCTTGCAGAGGGGTAGTGGGGAGGAGATGAGTCATTCAGGGTTCAGTGTAGCAACAATGAAACTCAAAACCTTCCTCTAGTTCTTGAATGCTTCCTTCTCCCCAATTATCATGATCCCAATTCTACCTTGCAAACCTGGTTAGACCAGAGGATGCACAGTGATGCATTAGGGATCTGGAAACACAGGGAATCTAGGACAGATGAACCCCTCAGGACCAGCAGTAAGAGTGGCAGCAGGTGTAGAAAGGGGGAACTGATCTCGGAGATCTAATGTAACCTTCTCTCTGGGGATGGGCAACGGGAAAGTGGGTGAGGGGAGATGCTGGGCAGTGTAAGATAGGATAGAGTAATAATTTATAAGTTATTAAGGGTTCACGAGGGAGGGGGGAGGGGGAGGGAGGGGGAGGGAAAAAAGGAAAATGTGCTGATTCCAGGAACCCAAGTAGAAGGTGAATTTTGAGAATGACGAGGGCAACGAATGTGCAAAGGTGCTTTACTCAATTGATATATGTATGGATTGTGATGAGTTGTATGAGCTCCAATAAAATGATTTATTTTAAAAAGACCTAGTAATCCTCCATGATGAGCTCTAACACAATGTAATCATCTCCATGAAGAGATTGGTTATGAGCAGTCAATCCATTGAAAAGAATTTTCCTCAACGAGGTTGACCTACTTCCAATATAAGTAGGTGCTGTGGAAAAGCTAGCTTGCTTTTGTTGGTCTGGATCTTGTATCTGGCTTGTCAATCTCCAGTTCTTTTTGAACTTGAGCTAATGGCCTCTCATCTGACTTGCCTACCTTAGATTCATTCTCCTGTACAGCCACAAGCCTGTCATTTTGAGGATCTTGGATCATCAACCACCCCCCCCCCGACAGCTGTGTGAGTTGGGATATGCCCCCAGCCTAACATTTGACCCATCGGCTTCCTACTTGCCTATTTCTACAATGTTGTGAGATATTTTCTTGATGCAATTTTCTCTTTATGTGTGCATATGTAAGCCTCACTAGTTTTGCTTCCCTAGAGATCCCAGCCTAAGGTAAATGTCATCATAGGTTTTGTGACAAGTTGACATAAGCAAAGACTGAAACCCTGTGACACACTTGGCCATCCAATTGTTTTAGGAAAAATAATTCCAGACACAGGGATAGCTGTTCCAAGGCACCAAGTAATATTGGAGCCTGTGGAGGCTTTGCATCAGAGGAGTGAAATGATCTGACTCACATCTAGCAAGATCCTTCTGCCTGCCAAATGAGACGTTGTAGCGTGGAGCGAGACAGGAGGCAGAAACTGGGGAGGAGGGTGCTGCAGGAATACAGGTGAGAAAATAGTGGCCTTGAATAGGGTGATTATGGTGGTTATGGGTTGGATGTACAATTTGAAGGATTTGCAATTAGATAGGCTCTGAGATGAAGAGAGAAACCCTCAATAAAATTGTATGCTGGTTGAACAACTGATAGATGAACTCTGGTCAGGGCTGGAGAAAAATTTGAGCATCATCATCATATTAGCATATTAAAATATTGGAAACAGGTAAGATCCCTTAAGGGAAAGATGTATAAAGAAAGACATACCAGAAGGCTGAGTGGATCTTTGCAGATTAGCAGGAAGTTCATGGGCTCCTCACGTGTGGTCAGTGTAAGTAGCTAAACACTAGGAAAAAATAAACTCTGCTTCATCTCATAGAATTCACGAAACTTCCAAATAGGATGAAAGGTCTTGAGAACCCCAAACAAAAGTATAAAACATGAGAAGAATTTGTACATTATGTTTAGAACAGGAAGGCTTTCTTACAGCCCCCAATAAGACACATTACCTATAGAGCTGGCTACATCAACATTCAGAGTTTTTGTAGCAAAGATACCATAAACATGGTTAGAGAAAACTGTGAAACTAAGAGAGGCATCTGCAGTCCTTCAGGAAATAATATCCACAATACATAAAGAATGTCAGCACTCCAAGAAAAAACAAACCACTCAATAGAAACACAGGAATATGATTTTTTTATTGTTTTTACGTGGCAATGTTAAACAAAAATTGTACAGAATTAACATAGCCTCGATGGCAGTGAGTTTGGTTTGGGTTCAAAGCCAGTAATTAATGAAAGTGAATTTAGAATTTGAATGTGAATTTAGAATTTGAAGTGATGCCACTTCCAAAATTTGACAATACAGAAAGCAGGCAAGTGTTTGAGGGAAAGCATTTTAAGTACACACCTGGTGGACATGTATGTTGAGCTTGATTGGTTTATTGAAATGAACACCATCACTTACCTACCTTGTGCCTGAAGGAAGAATGAATTACTCTAAAGGAGACAGTCCACAAGGAGCCAATCAAACCCAAGCAAATAAACACAAAACTGCCAATGACACCAACTAGACAAAAAAGAGCTCAAACAGCAAGCTCTACCAGGGTTTGTTTAGTACTGTGCTGGAGATGAATCAATTCTGAGTCCTGGAAAAGCAATAGACACTAGAAAAACATTCAATGTTGTGGGGCAGGAACACATGGCTGTATCCGCCAGACCCTCGATGGGTTTTTCCTTAATGATATTCCTGGATGGCTCCAACCCCAGACTCAAAAAGTAACCTTCTCTGTCCTGATTTGATTGTTTTGACACTTTAAAACTTAAAGGAGTCCAATGAATCTCATTACTTCTTTCAATGGAGAGGTCTAGCCCCCAGTAGCACTTACAAGTATCGCTCAAAAGAATATTGTGTGGCTTGTTTTATCATGCGTTGCCCCTCAAAGCCTTTTCAACTTCTCTAAGAGCCTCAACATCTTCGTTTAGTTTTAATTTTTTAAAATTTTAAACAATTTTATTAGCATTTAATCAACATGTCACACAATTCAGTAGTTCAATCATATCGAGAAGAGTTGTACAATCATTACCACAATCCATTTCTTTCTTTAAAAAAAATCCCTTATTTCTGGGCTTGCAGGTCAGACCTGCAAAGGTGAGTGACACACCTCACAAAGACTGTTCATTAGTTTTCTATTGCTGCATAACAAGTAACCACAGACACTGCAGCTTGAAACATTACATGTTATCTCTGCTTCTGTGAGTCTGGAGGACATGATCTAGCTAGATACTTTGGGGGGTGGTATTGACTAAGGTTTGACAGAAAGAAGAATTTTCTAAACACACCCAGGTTGTTGGTAAAACTATATTCCCTGTTGCTCTAAGACGTGGTCTTCAGTTTCTTTTAAGGTATTTGAGGAAGACATCTACAGTTCTTTGCCACATGGGCCTCACAATTAAGACATCTCACAATTGTCACCTTGCTTCTGCAAAGCCAGCAAAGAAGGGAGTGAGAGTGAGATATGGTGCCATCTTATGTAACTGATGCACGCAATCCCTGCATCTTTGCCATAGCCTACTCATTAGAAAACAAATCCCTGGGGGCCATCCCCAACCCCAACTATGTGGACAGTTGCCCTTTCACCCAGAAGAATTTATTTCAGAGGATAGTACTGAATCTGCAGCTCTGGGAGAGGGATATGTCTAATCAGAGCACATGGGAATAAATGAAGGGGGAGGAAGAGAGAGTGGAGCACATCTTAGCCCACCAAACCTGGAGGAGGACATTCCCCCTCAGAGCAGCCAATCCACAGAGAAGACCATATGGCCGGTCCCACTATGAGATACGACAGCCCTCACTGACCCATAGCCCTACAGGGGACAACACTGGAGACACAGTGTGGGAATTCTGCCTGATCTGATCCCACCACACCAAGGCAAAAGAATAAGGGCATGAAACAGAACAGCAAGGGGAACAGAGAACAAAGTCCCCAGGGAATACCAAAAATAGACTTTGGGGCCAGGACTTGGTGCCCCATCAGCCTCAATAGAAAATACTCCTAAAAGCCAACAAACAGTCCTTGAACTAACTACAAGCTTTTCTTTCTTGTTGTATTATATTTTGTCATTGACTTGTTGGTGTTGTTTTGTTTTCTTTTGTTGCTTCGTTTTGTTCTGTCTTGTTTTTGTGCTTGTGATTATCTCCACAGGTGTGTCTAAATAAGATAGGTTGGATGAACAATCTGGAGGAGAAAACAATGGGACTTACAGTTCCGGGGGGACATGGATTAGGGGCAGGTGGGGGAAAAAGAAATGATGTTAACAAACCCAGGGACAAGGGAAGAAGAAGTCATCCGAATCAGTGGTGAGGAGGGTGTAGGAGACCTGGTAGGGCATGACCAAGGGTAACATAACTGAGAGAAATTACTGAAACCAAATGAAGGCTGAGCATGATAGTGGGACCAGAGGAAAGTAAAAGGAAATAGAGGAAAGAGCTAGGAGGCAAAGGGTATTTATAGAGTTCTAAATACAGGCGTGTACATATGTAAATATATTTATATATGAGGATGTGGAAATAGAGCTATGTGCATATATGTATAGGTTTAGTATTAAGATAGCGTGGACCTCCACTCAAGTATTCCCTCAATGCAAGAACACTCTGTTTTATTAAACTGGCATTCCACAAAGCTCACCTTCCCAACACTATCGCTGAAGACAAAGCAGGTGTATAAGCAAATGTGGTGAAGAAAGCTGATGGTACCCAGCTATCAAAAGATATAGCATCTGGGTCTTAAAGGCTTGAAGGTAAACAAGTGCCCATCTCAGAAGCAACAAAGCCCACATGGAAGAAGCACACCAGCCTGTGCAATCACGAGCTGTTGAAGGGATCAGATATAAGGCATCATCAGAACAAAAAAACATATCATTGTGAATGAGGTGGAGTGCGGAGTGGAGACCCAAAGCCCATCTGTAGGCAATTGGACATCCCCTTACGGAAGGGTCACGGGGAGGAGAAGAGCCAGTCAGGGTGCAGTGTAGCATTGATGAAGCATAAAACTTTCCTCTAGTTCCTAAATGGTTCCTCTCCTCTCCCACCCCCAATATCATGATCCCAATTCTACCTTACAAATCTGGCTAGACCAGAGGATGTACACTGGTACAGCTAAAAACTGGAAACACACAGAATCCAGGATGGATGATTCCTTCAGGACCTGTGGTGAGTTGAGGGAGGGTGGGGTAGAGAGGCCGAACCAATTACAAGGATCTACATATAATTTCCTCCCTGGGGGACAGACAACAAAAAAGCGGGTGAAGGGAGATGTTGGACAGTGTAAGATATGGCATAATAATTTATAAATTATCAAGGGTTCATGAGGGATGGGGGAGTGAGGAGGGAGGGAAAAATGAGCTGATGCCAGGGGCTTAAGTGGAGAGCAAATGTTTTGAGAATGATGAGGGCAGTGACTGTACAAATGTGCTTTACATAATTGATGTATGTATGGATTGTGATAAGAGTTGTATGAGCCCTGAATAAAATTATTTAGAAAAAGAAAACAAATCACTGGTTCTTCCCACACTGTAGGAAAGGAGGTCATGCCGAGCAGGCATACTTGGAGGCAGGGATCATGGGCCCACAGAAAGAACCTGTTTACCACACTGATTTATCTAGTCAGATCATCTCTACTTATGACACTTGGGTGTCATGTGCTATAGTGCAAATATAAGCAAAAATGGAAAAGTATGCTGAACTGAAAGTGGGTGGACATTGTTCATTCAATTGGAGGCACTTTGAAAAGACTTATTGAAATAATTAATCATTTTGAAAGGATGGGGACGGAGGCACAGAACAGAGATGAATGGAGCCAGGAATGTGAAGTTGAGAAAGATTTTATTGAGGCAGGGAAAGAACTCCTAGGAGGGAAGGGAGAGCAGAGAAGGACAGCAAGCAGCATCTTGAGCCCCACCCCCACCCCCACTCCTGGTGGGTTCAGAGACCCCAGGAGTTAAGTCAGGGAAGTCGTGCCTGGTAGTGGGGCGGCGGGATATATATAAGTATGAGCTTAAATGCATAGGGGCTGGAAAGGGGACGGAGGTGTTGCAAGTTTCGTGCAAGGTGATGTCCTGTTAGTATATCATGTTGTGCTTAGGAAACAATGCTAGAGAAAGGGGTCTGTGTTCTGTCCGGGCCGGTAAGCTCCTAAGCTCTGTGAAATGCTGAAGGCAGGTGCTTCGGCAATCAGGTGCCTTGAAATTCAGCCAGGTCATTTGTCTTCTGGTAGAAGTGGCTGCCTTGGTCTGGACCCGGCCCAAACACATTTCATTTTAGCTTCCAAAGGGGATATCATACAATCGTAGTACATATTTAATGAACTAATTATTATTTAATATTATATCGTGTACATTGTCCCACCACAATAAATCCTCTTAGGAAATATAATGTGAAAGCTGCATATGTTCTATTTGAATGCAGGGCACTTATAAACCATAAGCTTCATAGTTGTTCTGTGTTCTCAGTAGTAAAAACATTTGTACACTTGCTACATTACACCAAAAGTCATGTTTTATTTATACATTCCTGTATTTGGGGGTTTTGCCTTTTCCCAAATATTTTCCCTTAATGTTGAGATGAAAATAAATAAATAAATAGATAGATAAAGATGTTGAGATGATGACATTGAACATTGAAACAGAGATGAGAGATTTAAAGGAAAACATACACATGTTGTGTCCAATGTTAAAAATATTGACTTGATCATTATAACAAAATTACATCACAGAATATGCTTATGTTTTTGAAACACTCAAATGTCTAAGACAAGAGGGTAATGATTCAAAGTTTAGGGGGTGGAGATTCAAGGGAACAGGATGTGTTTTACCAGAGTGAATTTTGGTGAAAGACTTCTGGGTGATCTTTGTATTATTCTCACAACGTTTCTACATGCTTAAAATGATTTCCAAATTAAAAGTTGAAAACCCTTTTCATGAACGTTTGAAAAAGCAAAAAAGGCAAGAAAATAAACGCTCACGTTGCCATAAATCATCTTCAAATAATTAGCGATGTTTTGTTTACCTTGTTTCCTCTATTGCTTTCTGTTAACCAGCTAGGATTTTTTTTTTAACCAGCTAGGATTTAAGCAAATCCAAGATATGCTATTGTGTTTTTTAAAACGCATATATTGTTTTATAAGTAAACATTTTAGTATGTATGCCTAACGATGAAGACAAGAGCGCTCTGAGCTTGAGGAAATGCTACGAAGAAAATATGAAAACTCTTGCCAATTGTTCAGAGGAGGAGAGGGGTAGCCTAGGTCTGGCCAAAGCCTTTGAGTCTTTTTAGCTTTGGAATTCTACGCACGCTATGACTGGGCAGGGACTGAGACAAAGGACATCTCTGGGACGAGGTACCCCGTACATAATTCCTGTGCTGGATGTGACAAGATATACGAATAAGTAGCAATTTTTCACTCTAAGAGTAGAATGATAGATAGCAATTCCACGTAGTTGGACATGCAAGAACACTGGGACACCGGGGTGGACGAAGAAACTACAAGACGAACGGGAGAACAGAAAAAGTAACTGACCCCACACTCTAGAGGAAAGGTGCTAGTACCGACGAGGATGGGATTCGAACCCACGCGTGCAGAGCACAATGGATTAGCAGTCCATCGCCTTAACCACTCGGCCACCTCGTCCCACAAGAAACCTTCTCATAAAGGCTTACTTTTAAGAACATTATAAAAATCTAAGTAGTGTCGGGTGACAAACTGTTACACAGGATTGCTTAGCCATAAAGCTTAGCGGTACAAACTCAGCCTGGTGACTTACTTCCAGAAGATTAAGGTGCGGCTTTACTCTGTGATGCATGAATTCGATGTGGTCGACGTCCACTCGAGGGCAGTGGACTTATTTTGTTCTTTTCTATTTTGGCTCTTCAAAACTATTCTCATCTTAGACAATCTTCCTCCAGCGAGCCCTGCACTTTGAGTCTAACCTGCTCATCTTCCCTCAACTCGACGATCATTGTCCCTCATTGTCCCTCAGTACTTACTGTTCGCCTACATCCGAACATAAGATTTACTCTGAGCTATTGTTGTATAGCATAGATAAGGAAACCACTTTGATTCCAGGGGGGAAATCAAATGGTTCGAGGAAGCTAGGTACAAGGAAGCTTATAAAGACAAGAGGAGGGGGTAATTTTGACCAACCATTGGCTAATTTGATTAGACCGTGTCTTTCTTTCTTTTACCAAAAATCACCTGATAGCAGACTATCTATGGCTTGGCTGCTTCAGATGTAGCATCTCTGTTGTGTTTCTTGGTGGCACAGTTAATTAGCACTCATGCTCTTAGCTTTAAGGTTGCCAGTTCAAAACCACCAGACCTGCAAGGACTGTTTTGTTTGTTTTTTACTCCTGTAAATAAAGATTCACAGTCTCCGAAACCCGCAGGGGCAATTCCCCTCTGTTCTATAGGATTCCCTCTGAGTCAGTATCCACTCTGGTAAGGGCCTACCTGCATATATAATGCAACCTTTAGCTTTTTCCCTGAGATTTAAAATAAAAAGCAATGATTTGACAACTATCTCTTCTACCAGGCTAAGCCAAATCCTCGTCTGTAAGAGCTCCCAATAAAACAATTAAAAAAAAAAAAGACAAATTCGCTTTTTTGTAAGGCAGTTTCAGACAGGCTGTTGTAGTTTAGGTCTGGCTTCTTAATTAATATTTGGTTTCGTGGATAGGGAAAACTTTGAAATCAAAATAAGATATGTTATTAACATTCCTAACGAACACCACACTCTTCCTAGCTACAGAGAAATGCTTTCTATGTTCTTCAAGCTGTGTACGCCTCGTTTTCAACCTGCCAAGCTCTTCAGCCCTCCCCTCTGCCTGAGTTCTCGGTCCTCAAGTCCCAATTTAGGTCCTCCAGGCTTTCTTATTCGAAACTCACCAAAAGAAAATTATGGGGATCCATTTGCTCTTGCAAATCGATTTCCATTTTATTTCTGGTACAGGATTGTATTTCACTATTTAGTTTGGATTTGACTGTGTATTCTTATGCTCAAAGATTGTTATGGCAACAGAAAATATTTATATAAATGGAAATCCATTTTTTGTTATTTATATAGTTAGTTATATAAATTTATTGATGCAAATACATTGTTTATTTATATACGACCATATAAATTATTTATATATTTTATTGTTTATGAATTTCCACTAATTATTTATATACATTGAAATCCGGTTTTCTTATTCTCTCTGGCTTGAGTTATTTTCCCATTTAATAGTAACACACAATAGAGATATAAATAGATCATTTTTTAAAACACGAAGTTTTAAACAAAAATATGTACTTTCTTTGGAGAAAGGAAAGGCCAGGAATACTTACTTTCCGATCTATTAATGTGTCCTCGGTTGAAAATATGATTGGAATCAGAAAAGTTGCGTGGAAATAAACAGCAAAAATGCCAATAACTTGTGGTTTTGGATAAATGATGATGTAAATAAGGTTTTTTATGATTATTTGAATCGCATTATTTAAAAGAATCTTCAGCACTTTTTTTGAGTTTCTTTAAATCTAATAAATGGTAGCGAAAAGTGATCATGAGCAGGCACCGGCGGTCATGTTAAAAATAAATACAGTTTTACAGAATTCTGAAATCTGTATTCTTTGGGGGAAGAGAAACGGAAACGATTTTCTTAAAACTCTTGAGTAAAAACTTCAAACGGTAATTTTCAAAGGCATATCAAAGACATAGTTTCATTGAGAATGTAATGCTTTCGGTCAATTCCTACTCCAGAAACCGCGCAACCCAAACCCCGTCCAACAGACAACCCAAACCCGGTCCAGAGTCTTCTTTACGGGAGCCGTCGCCATAGACATCAGGAGCCGCCGCTTGTACTTCATTGCCGTCAGAGAATGTCTCCCCCCCCCCCCACCATCCCCCACCTCCACCCCACCCCCCACAGTCACACGAGGCAATGTCCGAAAGATGTTGCGTGAGGAGTGGTCCAGCGCTTCGCTGGAGAAGAAGGAAGCAGGGCCGTTTGCATCCGGAGGAGCCGGTGGCAGGTAGATGATGCCTTCGGTGTAGGCTCCCAGGGTCCCGGCTCCGCTGTCTCCGCCGCGTGGTGAGCTTCTAGGCGGCCGCTTTTTCTCTCCCCATCCGCCTCTTCCGTCACTCATCTCTCCTCTCTGCAGTCCCCAGCGACCACTACACCATTTCCCAAATCGGCCCAAATCTGCAGCCGCTGATCCTGAAGCTGCTCCTGGTTGAGAGGAGGAACCAGCGCATCCAGCTCAGCGCTAGGGGAAACCTTGTGAGTTAGTTTATTGTGCCAACCTGACTGATAAACACATATGGGGGTTAATTGAAGGGCGGAGAGATAAATGACTCAGTGAGCCTCTCCTTTCTATTTCTGGAGTCTCTTTCTTTCTGATGGTCGCACCATGGTGCTGCTTCCTTAGCCAGTTCCTGCTTCAGCTGGCAAGGTTCACTTCCTGCAAGATATCCCTGAGGAGAAACCACATGGACCTACCCCAATGCAGCCCTGGTTTCCGATTCAAGGGGAGCTGGCTTGGGCAAACATCAAGCAGTATGTTTACTGATTTATTTCCAGTTTTTCCTTGTCAGACAGCTGGTCTGTTAGCCTCAGCCCTCTGGAGCAGAGCTTCGTTGCTTTGTGCTCTTGTTTGCGGACAACTTTTCCCCTGTTGCCTCTCCAGGGTAAGTCTTTTCTAAATTTCCATCCCTACTTTTCTGCTGGCCCTACTCAACAGCCACCTCCCCCAAACTCAGTTGCTTGAGCATCTTCTCTAAAGACTGATGTACAGTTTCTAAAGGAAGGACAGACATGTGCATGACTTCCAAACTCCCTCACACCTCAAAGCGGTGTTCCCTTTCTTTCCTAAGAAACAAAATGCACACAGCAAGAATTAAGGTGGCCTTTGCCTGGGGATGTGTAGACACTGGGCTCAACAGAGGCAAAACAGGCATACCAAACACACACACACACACACACACACAGAGTCAATTCCAACTACATTGTTGGTCCTGAATGCCCTCCAGTCAGTTCCAACTCATAGCGACCCTGTGCACAACAGAACATGCACCTCTAGGCCCTCCCCTCTACCTTACCAAGCATAATGTCCTTCCTCAAGATTGATTTCTCCCGGCAACATGCCCAAAGCCTAGCAATCCTTGTTTCTAAGGAACATTCTGGCTGTACTTCTTCTAAGGCAGATTTGTTTGTTCTGTTGGCACGTCGCGGTGCTTTTAATATTCTTCACCAGCACCTTACCTGAAATGCTCCAATTCTTCTCTGATCTTCTGCTTTCAATATCCAAACCTTCATGTGCACACAAGACAATCGAAAATACCATGGCTTGGGACCATCGCACATTAGTCCCTAAAATAGAATCCTTGCTTTTCAATAAGGCACTTTAAAGTGATCTTGTGCAGCAGCTACACGGCAATGCGATGCATCGGTTGTTGTCTTGACTGCTGCTTCCATGAGCATTGATTGTGGATCCGAGCGGCACCACTTCACTCTTTTCTCCGTTTATCGTGATATTAACTGTTGGTTCAGTTGTGAGGATTTGGGTTTTGCTTTTACATTAAGTTGTAGCCCACATTGAAGGCTATATGAAGTCCATATGAAGGTCCTTAATCTTCACAGCAAGAACTGCAAGTCATTCTCACTTCTAGCAAACAAGGTTGTGTTATCTGCATGTCAAAGGTGGCCAAACAGCCTCCCTCCAGCCCCAATGTCACGTTCTTCTTCATAGACTCCAGCTTCTCTAATAATTTGCTCAGCATACAGACTGAAAACATATGGTGAAAATATATATATATATATATGGTGAGTGAATACAACCCTAACACATGTCTATCTTGATCCCAGCTACAAACATGGAAGTATCCAGGATAAAATCAGAATAGTGATTTGTATGAACAAGATGGATTGGCGATCAAATATTAGACTCAAGGTTTACCCCGACTTGAACTCAGGATTCTGAATTCAGAATCCATGGTGCCAAATATCACAATAGGCACTGGGGTTGGTGTGTCTAACATCTTTGGTAACCTAGATTTTACTCCCTCCCCTTTCCCCCAAATCTCTGGGTCGGTATGTAAAAGGTAAATAAATGATACATGTTCTTCATGTGTCAGTAGGGTCTACCCCTGGCACCACTTGTACCCCACCCTTATGTGCACATAAGGCAATCGAAAATACCATGGCCTGGGACCATCACACATTAGTCCTCAAAATAACATCCTTGCTTTTCAATAAGAGATTTAAAGAGATCTTGTGTAGCAGATATAAGGCTTTAGTAGACCAGAGTCTCAGCGAACAGCTCTAGGGGATTGCCCCGCTCCTTCACGCCCTCCAGCCACTTCTCCCTGCGCTCAGTCTCTCCTATCAAGAGGTTAAGGACCTCCTGGCTTCTATTTCCTGTCTGGAAAATGGGTGACGTGGTTGAACAAGACTGAGCTCCTGCCTGTGCCAGGCGTGAGGACAAGTGTGGGTTCCCTTCTCTCGGAGCTCACGGCCACTGTGTCCCACAGAGAGACCCTAGAGTCCTCCTCCCCTCAACTTCGTGCTCTTTGTTTTCTCAAAGATCTTGGACCAGTGTGGTATCTGGTGCTTTTGTGGATATCCTGGAGTGAGTGGTAACCCAAGTTTCAGGGGGGAAACGTTGGTGTTTATGAAAAGCAACTGCAGTAAGTGAGGCTCAGATGATAAGACTGGAGGAGAAGCTGGGCAACGTGGGGACCCCAACTGAGGTGTAGAGACCCCCAGAGGCAAACCTGAACCCCATCCAAGGGAACAACATGTTAATTCCATTCAAGTGGAGGCTGGCGGCCAAGATCAGTGCTTGAGTCGAGCTTTAGTCTGAACTGAGGGATCCTGGCTTCTCCAGGAGAAGGACAGTAGGGAGTGTGAGAGAGCAGGGTAGGAATAAGGGGGGGGGGGAGAAGAAGGACAGTAGGACAGCCACTATCCATCCATCTCATTGAGGATCCTCCTTTTCATTAAGCATGACATCCTTCTCCTTCTCCAGGATAGCCTATCCTTCCTGATAACATGCCCAACATAAGGGAGATGAAGTCTTGCTATCCTTTCTTCCATGGGGCATTCTGGCTGTGTTTCTTACAAGACAGCTTGGTTCATTCTTTTGCTAGTCCATGGTATTATGCGTCTCCAATTCCATGATTCAAGTACATCCACTCTTCCTTTTCCATGGTCCACTTTTCACATTCATACGAGCAGCCGTTCTCAACCTGTGGGCTGCTACCTCTTTGGGGGTCGAACGACCCTTTCATAGGGCTCACCCAATTCATAACAGCAGCAAAAATACAGTTGAGAAGTAGCAACAAAATAATTTTATGATTGGGGGGGGTCGCCACAACATGAAGAACTGTATCAAAGGTTGTGGCAGTAGAAATGTTGAGAGCCACTGATACGAGGCAAGGGAAAAGACCATAGCTTGGCGCAGGCACATCTCAGTCCTCAGAGGGATGAGGAGGTGACAACACTTCAAGAGACTGACTACAATCTTTGTGCAGAGACTCACTCAGTTCCCGGATTGCGGGTGTGCAAGGGTGAGAGGTGAGAACCCTCACCTAGTGGTCCACCTAACCATCAATGGTGATGCATTCCTCCCCAAGACAGGGAATTAATTAGACCTTCTCCACTGGAGTCCAGGCTCTCCCAGAGTAGGCAGGAGGATGGCTGCAGTCAAGGGGCTAGGCAGAGGCAGGCCACAGACAAAACCCCAAGCTTCCAGTTCATACTCCACGGCCTCATCACAAAACACAAGTTCAAATATAAAAGCAATGAGACTATCACCATAGTGATCTCAGAGGGTCCCAAGGGGGTCCTGGCCCACCGAATTCAGTTCAGCGTGGGAATCGGGGGCAGACGTGAAGGTGCCTATTGCAGCCAGCTGCCGCTTTCAGAAAGCTCTTGGCATGGAGAGAGAAACGTGATCTCCGGGCATCTCCACAATGGGAATTTCTGGAGACTCTCTGGAACCGATTCATAAGCTTTCTACCCTGGAAAACACTTCAGACCAAATTTAGTTGGCTTACTGCCGTCTTTTCAGGAGGGAAAAACAAATTTACTCGGCGGTCCCCTGACAATTAAAAAGGTTTATCCTGTATCCCACAATCCAGGATAAAGTGTAGCCCCCTTTTGTAGCCTCCCGGGACCGTCCCAACGCCGCCCCCGTCCCCGTGGGGGTGTGGTACGCCCACTTAGAGAGAGAGAGAGAGAGAGAGAGAGAGAGAGAGAGAGAGAGAGAGAGAGAGAGAGAGAGAGACTAGAACCCCAGGCTGGGGCCCATTAACTAGCAAACACTGGTAAGATTGAGTTACATAAACGGAGCGCGCCCGGGGTTCATCGTCCTTCTTTACTATCTGTAGTGAACAATTTCACCGGGGTTCAGCAGTGCACAATCTCACCTGGGCTTACCCAGGTGAAAATGGGCAAACTAGTAAAGAAAGCCAGCTAACACTGTGCGTACGTAGCACTGTGCGTACCTGCCTTTGTTCCCGGGTGATTGCGCAGCGTTTTGAGTATTTTTAGTAGCAGGAACAGTGTTCTAAGGTCTGTGAAGGCTCCCTACGTCAAGGTCTGCTCATTGGAATGCCAAGTCTTTGAACAGCTGCGCATTCGCGCTGGTCCTTTCCAAGAAAGAGAAAGGAAGCGCCTGCCTGTTTGGCGGGGTTCAGAAGAGTAGATATGAATAGGCTAAATTTCTTGCTAAACGGAGTTCATACCTGCTAAAAGAAAGGCGTGCGTTTTTTTTCTTTTCTGTTCCCTGGTTGATTGGGAACAGGTAAAGTAGGAAAATGGCAACATTTCTTCTTTCACTGGATCGCTACAACAGGAATCGCTTCTTGAAGTATCATTAGGGGGACCTTACTTACGTGGTAGTCATTTGGCTTCATTGGTTAGAGAGTAATGTTATCACTGCTGAGGTTGTGGGTTTGGTTCCCCATGGGGCCTATTGAGAATCTCGATGACATTTCTTATATTATATATCAATCTGTTTATAACTTAACTGTTCATTTCTTGCATTACATATCTAACTGTTCATTTTTTGTTATATATCTTTATAAATATATATATATAAAATTATCAACAATCTGGTTTAATCTCTCTAGAGAACCCTGTCTAACACAATGTACTACTGAGCCCTCCGTCCACATGTATGCAAACATCTTCTTGGTTTGAATGTATTGGGAATTTATAAATTGATGGAATATTGATTTTTATTTCACTCGCAGAGTGGGTCACCGTTTCAGACCATCATATCAGTGCTGGCAGTGTCCTTTTTTTCAGTTATCAGTCAGTAGAACATGCCTCTGTCATGAATCTTAGGTTTAGGTCTAAGCATCCTCCCGGGCCCACAGCAGTGCCACCAACAGACAACCTGTGGTGATCTACTGAGTGAACAAATCCTTGCCAACAGAGCACACTGTCAGTATCTGCATTTTGCCATTTTGATTCAGGAAAAGAGGTTCTTAATAGAATTTATAATTTGCATTTCACTGAAAATGAATGAGACTATTTTGTCACATGTATGTGGCATTTCATTTCCTTTTCTGTACATTGTTCTTTTGGCTTATTAACCTATGTTCTATAGGTTTGTTTATTCTTCTTTGACAAGCAGAATGTCTTCAAATATGAAGGTTTTTCAGTCATTTGTCGATGAGCCAAGCATATTCTAATTTGTTACTTGCTTGTTGTCTTATTAGGATGGATTTGCCAGGTACACAATTAAAATAATAATAATTACTATTTTTTTTGTGGTTTCTGACCTTTTGCTTTTCCACTTTCTGTCATAAAAACTCCTACTTGTACTTTAGTGTGTCTTGCCAGCCTTAATTCTAAGGAGCATTCTGGCTGTACTTCTTCCAGCATGAACTCTCTTGTTCTCTGGAAACCCATGACACCATCAATATTCTTCAATACCAGTAGAATTCAAATGCTTCGACTCTTCTCTAATTTTTATTTATTGTCCAGCTTTCACATGTGCATGAGGCTATTGAAAATAACGTCCATGGTGTGGCTCAGGGGCACCTGAGTCCGCAAAGTGACATATTGGAACACCGTAAAGAGGTCTCTTGCAGCAGATTTGCCCAGTGCAAATCAATGTCATTTGATTTCTTGACTGTTGCTTCCATGACTGCTGATTGTGGATTCAAGTCAAAGGAAATCCTTGACAACTTCAATATTTTCTCCATTTATCATGATGTTGTTTACTGGTCTAAATGTGAGGATTTTTGTTTTCCTTACATATATAGACACAGACATTCACATTTGTCAGCAAAGGTATATAGAAAATTATTTACAAGAGTTTAAATTACTTACAAATGTATTTAACAGAAATACATCAATTCAGTGCATGAAATGCTGCAAAGTATTATTGAAAAAATTAAAGAAGACCTAAATAAATGTCCAGATAGGCTATGTTTATGTATTGGAAGTCTCAATAATATTTACCTATTAATTATCCTTAATGGACCAATAAAGCCAAACTCATTGCCACCAAGTTGATATACTGACTCATAGCATCTCAATAGGACAGGTTAGAATTGCCCCTGTTGAGTTTCCTAAAAGAACTCTTTACCTCAGTAAAAAGCCTCATCTTTCTTCCACCAAGCTGCAGGAGGTTTCAAACTGCTGACTTTTCAGTTAGCAGCCCAATCGACCTATACATTGCAAAAAATTTCTATTAAAATTCTAGCAGTCTCTTTGGAGAAATTAGAAAATATTTAAAGTTTATATGAAAATGCAAATGATATGAAGTAGACAAAATAATATTTAAAAAATAAATTTGGAGGTTTATTACTAGTTGATTTCTAACTTACTGTAAATTGATAAAATCAAGACAGTCTGGAGTCCTGTAAGAATTGACATATTTTTGGTCTACTACTATAGGGTATAGAAATAGACTCATGTTTATGCTGTCAACTGATTTTGACAATGGACCTAAAACAATTAGATGGGGAAAATAGTCTTTTCAATATACTTGCATAAGGAGACTGGTGGTACTGTAGAGCATTGGGCTGCTGACATCAGAGCAGATAGTTCAAACCCACGAGCCATCCTCTGTGAGAGAAAGAAGAGGGTGCTTACTCTATATGGTGAGGTGTGAGGAATGCGAGCTGTGATGGTTACAGTTATTGTCAACTTGTCGGGGTCATGATTCTCAGTACTGGATTGGCAGTTTCGTGATGATGTAATTTGACGTTTATGCAATGATGTAGTCATTCTCCATTTGTGATCCACGCTTCACTGAATGTTGATTTTCTCATAAATACCTACTCTTTGGAACCTAACTACATTGATAAGTGAGGAGTCGGTGAAATGATAGTATAAAAAATGACTACTCTTGTGATAAGAGTGTACGAGTCACCAATAAAATGAATTTTATAAAATAAAACTTTCTCTATATGCCTAAAAAGAGAAAATTAAAAATAAATGACTACTCATATGAAAAGGTATGCACCTTCACCCATATCTAACATGCTTCAGAGGAATAAAATCCAGACAAATAAGCTTTAATGAAAAAAACTTAATCCTATAATGCATGTGGGAGTTACCAGTGGAAAATAGCTTTACATGCTATGTATATAAGAATTTTTCTTGAGACACAAAAATTAGTAAATTAGATTTAAAATTTTTTAAATGTCTCCTTCCAGAAAACATCATTAATTAAATAAATAGGCAAGGCACAGATAAGGAGAAAATATTTTTAAAACATGTTGTTGCTAGGTACCATTAAGACAGTTCCACCCCCAGCAACCCTGTGTATAACCGAACAAAACACTGCCTGGTCCTGTGCTTTCTTCACATGTCTCACAGATGATATCCATATTATATAACATATTGCTACAACTCAAGGTAGGCCCCACCAAAACTACCCAATTCAATAAAAGAGATACTTCAAAAAGGAATATACATGAACACCCAATAAGCACACAGCAAAGTAGCATCATTATTAATCAGAGAAATACACTCTAAGGCTAAAAGAAATGTCATTACCTACCGATTGGAGTGGCTAAAATTTAAAACATTGAAAATGTCAACTGCGGTGGTTGGCTGAGGAGCAACCAAAACTCTCAAGCATTGATGGTGAGTATCTAAAAGGATAAGCCTCTTTGGAAAATGCTTCCAATTTCTCATAAACTTATATATGCACTTACACTTGAACCCAGCCATTCCACATCTAAGTATCCAGAAATGAAAACATGATTTGAAAAGACTTAAAAAGACTGTAGAGAAATCTTATCCTCAAATCTGCAAATCCCATGTTCTTTAAATGTCATCTACACATAAATGGACAAACTAATTACAGAATATTCATAAAATGACATACTATACCCTATAACTAGGAATCATTCTTAAAAGCAACGTGAATGGATTTCATTCGCATGATGCTGAGTGAAAGAAGCAGTATATAAAAGAGTAAATCGAATATGGTTCAATTTAGATGAATATCTAGGGCAGGTCAAACTAATTTCATCTTTAAAAATCAATCAGAGCAGTAGCAGCCTCTGCCGGGCTGGGAAGGAATGGAGTCGACTTAGAAAGGACACAGGACACCTTCCGGGAGATGGAAATGTTCTCTGGAATGACAGCGATGTGGGGTGCGCGGGTTGCACGGCTCATTTTTCAGAATTGCCCATGAGAGTCCGGTGCTTTGATACATGTATCTTTTTCCTGTAATGATAATAAAAACACCATCAATGGCAATGGAGAAGGATAAAATGGAAAGGACAGAATGCTCATTGGTGACGCGTGGGTGACAAATGCATGATTGTTTACTATTTGTTTTGGTTCTTTTGCACATGTCTGAAAAGTCTCATCACACAATGTTTCAAATCCCTCCATGAACAACTAACTGTGCCATGAGAGACAGCTTGGACAGTGCCATTATTGAACATTTGTTCAAAGATTTCATAGAAGAATACTAAATTTAAAAAAAGGAGGGGGGATAAAGAATAGAATTTGAATTCTCACCGACTCCATACTTTCGGGAGCCGTGAAGGTTAAATGAATCGCTGAAACTATGTCGGACAATAATCCTTAAACTTTGGACCGAAGCTATTCCTTGAAAAGTCTTCATAAGACCACAAAACAGTTTAGCCTAACTAGTTAAAAGTGTCCATTTTATAAAAGCTAGTGAAGTTTTGCATTAAAAAAAGTGTCCATTTGCAGCACTGTGCAAGGACTATCTAGTTGAGATCACATTGGCAACAGCCAACTGAAAAGATTCCATGGGAATTTTAGGGAACAGGACTTTATGCTAATTGTGGAGCAACCACTCAAAACAGAAGTATGCAAAAGTTCACCCACCTCGAAGGATATAATACATACCACTACACGCTTACTGTAAAAGCTGTTGAATTTTGTTTTATACATATTCTCAACAACAAAGTAAGAACGATCGCATATTCAAACGTTTTAGTTCGTCATATCTTACCCCCATTGAATCGCTGAGCTTTATTCCATTTTAGACCCTCTTTTCAAACGTTCAGATTCTGGGATAAAGATTAAAGGTCGTACTGAAAGGTCACGGGAGGGGAGGGTGTCAACTCTTCAAACCCCTTAAAGGGCACCTCCCACAATTTATGGACGTCGGTTGGTGTTTTTCCCAAGCCCTTACTTTGATTTTGTCTCAGCTCCTCTACTCTGTTGAAGAAACACTTTGAGTATTTCGCTGTTCACCAAAAGGCTCTAACTCACCAGCATTTCCGCGGGAGGAAAGATCAGGTTTTCTGCTCAGAGCAGCCAATGCACAGAGAGGACCGCAGGGTCGGGCCCCACCACGAGACACGACGTCCCTCACTGACCCACGACGTCCCTCACTGACCCACGACGTCCCTCACTGACCCACGACGTCCCTCACTGACCCATAGCGCTATTGGGGACAGCACTGGAGACTGTACCCGGTCTGCCCCGTGCACAGCGGCGGGAAACGCAAGGGAGTGCAACAGGGCAGCCAAATAACCAAGTCCCCGAGGACTCCTGAAAACAGACCTCGGACTTGGGGTCAGGGCTTCGCACCTCATCAGACTTGATCTGAAAACACACATAAGGGTTAGCAGACAGACCTGGAACAACCTTTTTTTTTCTGCCTTGTTTTGGTTTTTGTTTGTTTTTCTTTTGCCCTCTGTCTACCTATGTAAAATAGGCAGGACGAACCATCCTGAGGAGAAAACAACGGACCACCGGTTCCAGGGGGACGTGGGAGAAAAGGGGCCCGGGAGGCGGAGTGAGTGGGGAGCCAGGAAACTCAGGGATATGGGAACCACAAGAGATCTAAAATTGATGGCAAGGAGGGTGTATAATCTGGTGGGGCTTAATCTAGTGCAATGTATCGGAAAGGAATTACTGAGAGCCAAACGGAGAGTGAGCATGATAGTGGGATAAAAGGAAGATGAAAGGAAATAGAGGAAAGAGATTGGGGGCAAAAGCGATTTATAAATGTATAGCAATAGGCATGCATATATGTAAATTTACTAATTTATAATGAAAGGGATAGAGACCAATGCACATGTATTTTTATGATAAGTAGTAAGATAGCAGACGCACTTTGGTCCTCTACTCAAGGCCTCTCTTAACACAGGAACACTTTGTTCTGATAACCTGGCACTTTTTGATAATCACCTTCCTGACAAGATCGCTGAAGACAAAATGGGTGCACGAGCAAATGGGGTGAAGAGAGCGGATATCAAAAGATACAACGTCTGGGGTCCTAAAGGCTTGAAGTTAAACAAGCAGCCATCCAGGAGGGAAGCAAATAAACCCACATGGAAGAAGCACACCAGCCTGTGTGACCATGAGGTGTCCACAGGATCAAGTATCAGGCATTAAAAGATCCCAAACAAACCATTATATTGATGTGAACAGCAGGTTTGCTGTGGAGACGCAAAGCCCATCAGTAGACAATTGGATACCCGTCCCCCCGCCACGCCGGCCCGCCCCCCGTCCCCACCACCACCTGCAAGTGTTACAAGGAAGGGATGATTCAACCAAGATGCAGTAGAGCACGAACGACACACACCATTCCTCTAGTTCCTGAATGTTTCCTCGAGCCTCCCTCGCCCCGCGCCCCCTCCCCCACTTCACCCCCCCCTACCCCCGCACCGTGCCCACTACGATGACTCAGTTCTACCTTACAAAAGCAGCTAGAACCGAGAATACACATTTAGGAGAGGAGACGGGTCAGTCAGGGTGCGATGTAGTACCGATGAAGAACACAGCTTTCCCCCAGATCCTGGATGCTTCCTCCCCCCAACTATCATGATCCGAATTCTACCTTGCAGGGCTGGATAGGGCAGAGGTTGTACACTGGTACATATGGGAGCTGGAGGCTCAGGGAACCCAGGGTGGACGATACCTTCAGGACCAGGGGTGTGAGGGGCGATACTGGGAGAGTGGAGGGTGCGTGGCTTGGAAAGGGGGAACTGATTACAAGGATCCACATGTGACCTCCTCCCTGGGAGATGGACGGCAGAGAAGGGGGGAGGGAGACTCCGGATAGGGCAAGATATGACAAAATAACAATCCGTGGGTTATCAAGGGCTCATGAGGGAGGGGGGAGCGGGGAGGGAGGGGAAAAAAAAGAGGACCTGAGTGGAGAGCAAATGCTTTGAGTGATTAGGGCAAAGAATGTACGGATGTGCTTTATACAATTGATGTATGTATATGTGTGGATTGTGATAAGAGTTGTATGAGCCCCTAATAAAATGTAAAAAAAGAAAAAAGGAAATAGTGACATAAACCAAAAAAAAAAAAGGAACAGTAGTGGTAATAGTGATATCATGAGGGGGATGGTCAGGGAGGGGGAAGAGGAAGAAAGGTGGGATCCATCACAAGGTTGGATAGTCCACCACCGCCCCACCGCCCCACCGCCAAGGGGATGAATAACATAAATGTGGGTGAAGGGAGACAAAGGATAATATAAGATTTGAAATAACAATAATATATAGTTGATCAAGGATTCACGAGGTTAGACACGATATATAATAGCAATATAACATTGATCAAGGATTCATAAGGGTGGGTGAGGATGAGGAAAAAAGAGGAGCTTATACCAAGGGCTCAAGTAAAAAATGCTTTGGAAATGATGATGGCAACATATGTACAAATATGCCTGATACAATTGATGCGTATGGAATGTAATAAGAGCTGTAAGAGCCCCCAATATAATAATTTTTAAAAATCAGTCTTAGAAACTCTTTAAGGTCATTTTACTTTGTCCTGAGACCACTGTGACTAAGTATCGATCTTTGAAATGGGAACTAGAAACGTGCACTACCGTGGGTTGGCCGGTTAGCTCAGTTGGTTAGAGCGTGGTGCTAATAACGCCAAGGTCGCGGGTTCGATCCCCGTACGGGCCAATAACAAGTCGCTCACATTTTAGCAGAAATAGTTATTAAAATGTATTTACAATCAGTTGATTCACCAAAAACTCTTAGCCTAGATGTAGTCTTTCCATTTTTTTAATGAGGGCTTTTAAAATATCAATATTATCAAAGACCTCACTTTCTAGACAGGATTGAACTCTCATTTTCATTGTGATTGCAAACATTTGTAACAGTGCCTTAGGTCTCCATAGGGTGTTACTGGGATATTGTGGAAATGTGTGAGACTTTTTGGTTGTCATCACAACGGGCTGATTCTGTAGGGCTATCGTCACTGCGATTTGAGGTACTAGATATACTGTAATATGTACACCTCGCCCCAACAGTTGCTGTATGAGACTGACAAGCAGACATCTTCAATTATGGTTGTTCCTTTGATGACTCTGAAGACCTGCTCTGATTTAAGCAACAGCTAAAAACATTGCACTCCGTAGCAGTCCCAACAAAGTTGAAGTTTCATGACAATTGAAAGACTCTCAAAGCCGCTTCTTTTCTTGGTGGTGTAGTGGTTACATGTTGAGCTGAGGCACATGGTTGGCAGTTCAAATCCACCAGCAGCTCATCTGGAGCAGGACCAGGCTTTCTACTCCCATTAACACTTCGAGCCTGGGAAACCCACAAGCTCACTGGAGTCAACGTTAACTCGATGGCAGTGAATTTGGTTTGGAGCTGGCAGAATTCCTTACAGTGAGTGTCCTTTTACACGAGAGTCATATAAAGACAGTTGTCCCATGAAAGAAGCAAAGGCTGAGTTGGTCTAGGATTGAACATCCATAGCCGGTTCTGCGACACTGGACTGCTACAAGTGACTGCACACTGGACACTTTACAAAGAGGCTCCCAAAGCCAATGGTTCAGTGTAAACAGAAATAAGAACCGCACAATTGCGTGTGTGGATTAGTAAGTTAAAAACAAAACAAATAAAAACTCACAGCCATCAAGTCCATTCTGGCCCACAGAGACTCTCTAGGCAGGGTGGGACTGCTCATTTTATTATCTGACTGTAAATGCACCAAGATTTCTCAGGTTTAAAAGTTTGTTTATTTTTAAATTTAAAAATTGTGTGCTGTGTCATTAATTCTTCTTGTTCTTCTCTTTCAAGCGCAATCATGGTACTTTTCCATCGAAAACTTTGCTATAGCCTAGAGTCCTTCATCACACAGAAAGAAGGAATCCGTTTTTATAAGTATTCAATGTACTTAATTGTTAGAACTTTCACCTTGCTCTTTCCCCCTTCAGTAGGGTTTGACGAGAGGCAGATGAGTAAAAGTTGGCGCGGAAAATAGCGGTCAGCATGTAAAAGTATAGGACTCAGCAGGGCAATCATTGAAATGAGATCACTCGTCTTGCTCTACAATGTGTGGTCCATAAGACAACAGAAGAGATAACCCCTGGGCATTTGTTAGAAAGACAGGATCACAGGCCCCACCCCAGGCCTGGTGCATTGCAAGCTGCATTTGAACAGATCTTTGGGTGATGCATAAGCTCACGACGTTTTGAGACCTCGTGGCATTAATGCCAACAAGCTATTTGGTGCGCATGTTCTAAAGAGTTCATTGAGATGGGAAAACTTAATTAGTCGTTTCATAAGCCAGGCAATGTCCCATGCAAAAATGAAGACAGTCATTGAGATTGCAAGAAAGCTAAGTGACAAGTGTCTGAGACGTAAACTGTAAATGGTAAAGGAAGCTAAGCCCAAGAAGGAAATGTCGCTAATTTTCGGCAATTCCATCCTTATTCTCCTGAGATTAGAACAAGTGTTCTGAGCCCCTGAGTCTCCAGCATAGATTTTGCTGGTGTTTTTTTTAATTACTTTATTGGGGAGGCTCATACAACTCTTATCACAATCCATACACATCAATTGTGTATTTGCTGGTCTTTTAATCATAAGGTTTTGGGACAGTAGCTATAAAATGTGCTCTTTAAAAGAGGCCCTGCTGGGATTTGAACCCAGGATCTCCTGTTTACTAGACAGGCGCTTTGACCAACTAAGCCACAGAGCCAACAACTAGAGAATGCCTCCTTTACATATCTTTTCAAGATTATGCAACTTTCCTGTCTATATGATCTAGATCTGAAGAACATTTGAGGGGTTGGGAGGGAGTATGGAAATACATTTAAAACAATATTTATAAAGAAAAATCTTGCTTTACTTCCTCGGCCCAAAGATACAGAGCAGTAATAATCTACTAAGAAAAAAAAAACCAAACAATTTTAGCCACCGGTCTTTGAAATCATTTAACCTCTTAAGAGTTATTACACCTTCCTATGGGAGGTATCTCTCAGTTTCAAATCTGCATTAAGGGGTAATGGTATGCAGTTGTCATATTGGCTATAGCATTGAAAATTGTTGGGAGGCTAAACTGAGGGAACACGTGAAGCCTTTGGCAAAAACAGAGGCTCTGGAACACTGCTGTTTTCATCTCTTGATTCCAGCTCATTGCATACATATATAGTATGTGATACACACACATATCAGAGCAAACTCACTGCCATAGAGGCAATGTTTGCTCATCTCGCCCCTATAGGTGGAGTAGCCCTCTGGTTTCCTGAGGCTATAAATCTTCACAGGAGCAGACAGCCTCATTTTCTCCAGGGGAGTGGCTGGTGGAGTCAAAAAGAGCAGTAAATGATTTGCTGCTGTATATGCAGCTGAAAACAATACAATAGTACCAGGCAGTCGTGGTTGCCAGAGAGTGAGCCTTGTGAAGCCTTTGCAGGATCACTATTTAAATAAGCCTAGGTGTTCTGATGACATAGTGAGTTCTGATGACGTAGTGAGCCACGCAATGAGCAGCTGACTGCAGACAGACGATTCGAGTGGAAGAAAGATGAGGCTGTCAATCTCTGTCAAGATTTAGAGTCTCGGGGACCAAAGGGACAGTCGGAGTTGACTCACGATGGTGAAGTGTTGTTTGTTGGGGGCAGGGGACAGGAATGGGCGGGTCCTAGACAGCAGTTGCGACCACCAAGAAGTCCAAGAGGAAGGTCCAATAGAAAGAGAGGATAAAAAGATCAGTAAAGATGACATTCAGACCATAATTCCTGAAATTAACCAACCAAATGCATCTCTTCATGTAAAAACAGACAAATAAATAAAATTAAAGGGGTGGAAGAGAGCACAGGAAAGCAGATCAGACTGGTGAATGAATACACTAAGCAGACTTAAAACTCAGAGAGCCCAGCATCTGATGAAGCAGGAGAAGCTGTGTCTGAATATTCCCAAACAGACTGGGACTCTCTCCCTGAAACTATTTCCGTGAGATAATCTGGAATAATCTTTAAAACTGTAAACCACATATATCTCCTGAAGTCTTAAAATTAAACAGTAAACAAAAAATTCATTACCATCCCAGTGACCCTGTAGGTAAAAGTATGGGTTTCCAGGGCTCTAACTCTTTAGGCGAGCAGAAAACCTCATCTTTCTCCCCATGAGGCGCTGGTGTGTTCAAACTGGCTGATATCAGGTTAGCAGTTCAATGTGTAACCCACCAGGATTTCAAAACTAAACAGGAGTTTGGTTTAGTTGGTAACGAGTACCTGCCAGGAGCACTGTGGGGTCAAACTGACCACAGATTAGATAGCAGTCTGAGAGGACAATTGTCAAGGGAGCCAGCCCCTGACAAATCATCAGAGGCCCGGCAGGTGCAATTGTACAGCGATAATACGTAAAGATTACAGTAAAGTCAGAGAGAATAAGATAGAAGAGAGTGAAATAAAGGAGTCAGACATATTTCATGGTAGCATGCTCACCTCAGCCCTGCTTGGTGGTCCACGTGGGGATGTGGCAGGTGGGAATGGTAGGGGAGAGGAGAAAGGGGAGAGAGCAACTTCATTGTTTGGGGGCTATTTGTAGGTAGCTGTAAGACATGCGTCACAAGGTGGGTGGTAATTACAGTAAAGTCCCTGAGCTCACAGGTGAGGAAACCCAATACCTGCATAGGGGTAAGGAAATGAGGGGGGGATGGGTACTTCAGTGGGAGGAGATAATTAAAGAATGTCTGCCTCTACAGGGAGACAGAATCAACCATGTGTTCACTTTAAGGTGACATAATTGTTGGGGGGAGAATCTGTGGGAATGGCGTTGGTTAGTTTCTCACAGACAATGAGTTTTATGCGAAGGAAGAGCAACTCAGAAAGTAGTTTGAGAATACTTGCAGAACAAGCAGAATGTTATCAATGTCACTGAAGTACACACGGGGACACTTTCATTGAAATTTGTATGTCTTTTGCTGTGTATATTCTCAACAGCAATAACAACCGACATGGCATCCTGGGGGAGCAAGTGAGAAAAAAATGCTACTGGCTGCTAAGTGAAACCTGGGTTTAGAGTTCATCTGGAGGTGCCTTGAGAGAAAGGCCTGGAGATCCCCTTGCAAACAATATGGAGCACAGGTCTGTAGAGTGACACACATGGGGCTCTCTGCGTCAGAATGGGCCAATGGCAACTTCACCCTCTTTTTCAGCCTCAATAACCCACAAGGGCAGTTACACTTTGTCTCATAGGGTCAGTATGAGTCAGATTTGACTCAGTGGCAGTGACTTGGGGCTTCTCTTGTTTGGAATTCTACTTCCTTCATTGTACTTCCAAGTGAATCCCTTTTCCCACTCGCAATCATGGGCAGATAGGGTAAGAAGTGTTGGCAAGATTGAAAATCACTAATTTTGGAGATCTCTGTAGTTCTGAGCATTAGTTTTGGGTCCTGGATGTAGTCAGAATGGATTCTATGAGAGTAAGTTTGGTTCCTTCTCTTGGTTCTCAGATAAATGTTGAAGTCAAATGCTACATCTGAAAGAAGATATTCTACCTTGAATGATGTATCAGTTTTGTTTTAGTGCATAAGAAACCACCCCAATATATCAGCAGCTCAGAGCAAAATTATTCACACTAAACTGCTGGGTAGCTCAGGGTAAATTGATCTAGACTGGACTTAATATGATAATTCTGCTGATCTCAGCAGAGCTTACTCAAATATCTGGAGGGGAATTGATATATGATCAGATGTCCGGAAAGTTGCTTCTGCTCCATCTGGGCCTTGTTCTTCTCAAAGGACTGCCAATCTGGTCTAGATGTGCTTCTGGCAAGGGAAGAAGCAAGTCCAATACCACATGCACTTTTTAAAATTCATAATTCTTATGTTGAATGGCCACAGCTCTCAATAGTGACTGAATCACTTTACATTCCCACTGTAATAAAATGTTACAATTTTGATTTGCTAGGGCAAATCCCTCATTGTTCTTTGTTCTTTTGTTTTTTAATCATTTTACTGGGGGTTCATACAATTGTTGTCACCATCCATACATACAACCATTGTGTCAAGAACATATGTACGTTTGTTGCCATCATCGTTCTCAAAATATTTGCCTTCTACTTGAGCCCTTAATATCTGCTGCTCATTATCCCCCTCCCGCCCCACTCCCCACTATCTCATGAACCCTTCATCAGTCATATATTATTATTATTTTGCCATATATTACACTGTCTGATGTCTCCCCCTGCCTTCTTCTCTGCTGTCCCTGCCCCAGGGAGGAGGCTATACCTAGATTCCTGTAATCCGTTCCCCCTTTCTACCCTACATTCTCTCCACTCTCCAGGCATCGCCACTCTCATCACTGGCCCTGGAGGAGTCATCTGTCCTGGATTCCATGTTTCCAGTTACTATCTGTACCAATGTACATCCTCTGGTCTAGCCAGATTTGCAAGGTAGAATTGGGATCATGATAGTGGGGGGGGGGAGGATTTAAGAACTAGAGGAAAGTTATATGTTTCATCTACCACATGCACTTTTGATATGACAAGGCTGTTAGGCTGTTAACCGCTTACTAACCAAGACAAAGCATCTAATCAACTCCAAGTCTCTTTTAGGGCATCTTTGGGAAACAATTGAATGATAGTTAGTTGGGGGTTAAGAACTAAACTAATTTTAAAATAATATTCAAAACTAAAATTCACTGCCATCCAACTGATTCTGACTCATAGTGACCCTGTAGGACCGACTAGAACTGCACTTGTAGGTTTCCAAGTCTAACAGGTCCTAGGAATAGAAGCCTCACTTAATATCAATGATTATTCATCTCCACCCATGCCCCCTTCCCCACTGTGTTGATATTTGCATTAGTGGAATGAAAACCATGGTGGAGAAAGCTGTGTGGTGAGCTTATTTTCATCTTGCCCTTCTGTGATAAAAGAGAGACCAGTAGGTTTATTCTCTGGCTTCCTCTTCTACACACCCATTCAACTGGAACACTTAGGTTGGAGACCACCTTGGCCCTCTCAGGAAAAAATTTCCAGTTGTTTTTTTTTTAAACACCTCTGATTCTAATAATAGCCCAGAAAAACCGGCACAAACAAAGTAAAATTGACAATAAATATCAAACATCTAAAAATAATGCACAGCCAGGGGTTGAGAAAGAAAACGTTATCACTATTTTAATTCTTTAGTTGTTGGAAGATTAAGGTTGTAACCAATAAAATTCTTTTTAAAAAGAAACAAACAGAAAAGGATGTATCATTGTAGAAAGAGTGTCTAGTTTGGGGGAGAGGTCATTATTTGGACTGCCACAGAGCATAACAGAACTTGATGGGATCATGGAAATGTTCTCTACTCTGTGATCGTGGTCACACAGATGTTTAACCGTGCCCAAACTCATCGAATCATACATTCACAATAGAGGCATTTATTCTATGTAGATCATACCACGCTAAAGCTGAATTCAAAATTAAAAATGATCAGAATTACGCATGTGTCTGCTTTTTCACACCTAGTAATATAACTTCAGCATCTATCAGACAAAGGATTGTTGTATTCTGAAAGTGGGGTGGGGGTAAAGAAATATTTGAACCCCAAACTGCTTTGAAGTTCCTATTTCAGCACTTTTTAAAATAGATAATAACTTTAAGCTGAAAGTGAATATATTGCTCCCTTATGACATTCTGAGTGTTGACTTTCCTCCTACCTGCCAGTTTCACAAAGCTGCCTCCTTGTATACTTTGATGATGCAAAAGAGTAGAATGCTGCCATTCCACTCCTGCCCGTCAAACTCACTGCCGCCCATTCAATTGCAATGCACAGTAACCCCACCGAATGGCCCAGTTCATGTGAAAGTAAGCTTTCTTTTCACAAAGTGTAGTTTTAAGAGAACTTTTAGAAAGCTTGCCAAATAGAGACAAAATTAAGATGACACTGAGTTATGAAAGCAAATCCTAGCAAAATGTATAAATATGTGGAGTTGCTACAGAAAGAAAATGTTTTAAAAAAAGAGTTTATGTAAGTACTTGCTTACATAAAGAGAATCTGAAAATATACAAGCAACTAAACCCAGAGTTTAATTTATGAAATATGGAAATTATTTTTGGACAGATGAGCTATAAAGAGAGGAGGAGTCTGAAATATTGGCGTGTATTTCGTACTCCCAAATTAAACTTCAGTCTTCAGGATGTTCAAAATCAAGTTTTGTTCCCCTTCTTTGAATTTGAAAGATTGTTTTCACATCATTTAAAAACTCATATCCAATTTAAACATTTTTTTAACTTAAAAATCTGTTTGTCTTAAAATCTTTTTGAACCAGAGGAAACTGTTTTTACATGAAAATATAATGTTCTGAAGGCATTGAGCATTACATCAATTGTTGGTTGCATTACTACAAAAGTTCTCATAAGTCTATAATCAGATGAAAACATTTACAAAAATAAATAGGCACCTTCTCAGTCAAAATTTTACACAATTAATGTAGTAAATATATATTCAGTCTATATTTGGAGTGTTAAACCAGCTGACATAAAAACAAATGGTCAGTTTCTAATTTGTTTAGTACTACTACATGATTCAGGAAATATAAACTAGACAATATTTTTACACTGCCAAGATTGGACATTCCATTTGTTGTTGTTGTTTTTTACAATTTTAAGTTAAAAAGACAAATCTCATCTTTGAGATTGTTGACAAAATCTTAGAAATTAATTTAAATATTGCAACAATAATATACTTTAAAAATCATTTTATTGGGGCCTGGTACATCTCTTATCACAATCCATCCAACCATCCATTGTGTGAAACACATTTGTACATTTGTTGCCATCATCATTTTCAAAACATTTTCTTTCTACTTGAGCCCTTGTTATCAGCTTCTCATTTCCCCCTCCCTCTCCTATCCTCCTTCCCTCAATAATATACTTTCAATTGGATATATATATATATTTTTTTCAACTGGATATCTTAAACAAATAGAAAATGACACAGCCCTTTTAAAGCTATTGTAAATAGGTGAAGTAAATCTACCACTCTACTATTTTACAATGTCATAAAAGTAGGAATTACATTATATTGAAAATATAATTTCACAAACATCACAGTGTTTGCAAATTTTTTGTACTTAAAGTTATATTACACATAAGTTTTCTTAAATGATAAAATTTAGTTGATATTCAAATATTTGCAGATGAAGAGACCATCAAGTAATAATCACCTGCTGCTGGAAAAGTCTATTACAAACTTTAAAATTCTCTACCAGTAGATGGCAAAATTTGAACAAGATCTGATAACTGGGTAGGATCAAATTTATCCAGGCAATTATTTTTTGTTTATCTAAAAACATTCATTCTTCATCAATTACACTTTGGAATATCTTAACACTTAACACTTAAAAAATAAGTCCAGTTCTAAGAGCTGTAAGAGCCCCCAATAAAATGATTTTTTTTAAAGAAGTGTATAGACCTAAAAAAAAAGAAAAAGAAAAAAGTGATCAGTCAATGCATGAAAGTTGCTAACTATTTTACAGAACTATTAAGTTAAATCTATAAAGTTTATCCATCCTTGACTGTAATGAAGTGATTCTAACCCCAGTTTGATCTAGACCAAAAGGACAACTAATGAAATAAGGCAATTAAAATAACACTTTCACTGTAAGGTCATACAGTATTGGAAAATTATTTTTTAAGCAAAGCCTGCTCAATATAGTAGGTGGAGTAAGATTACTGCTTGTTTAGCATAAAACTAAATAAACTATCAAGGGTTCATGAGAGAGGGGCAGTGGGGTGGGAGGGGGAAAATGAGGAGCTGATACCAAGGGCTCAAGTAGCAAGCAAATATTTTGAGAATGATGAGGGCAACAAATGTACAAATGTGCTTGACACAATGGATGGATGTATGGATTGTACTAAGAGTTGTACGAGCTCCCCCCAAAATGATTTTTTTTTAAAAAGACACTTCGCTGAAATTAAACCCTCTATAATAATGGCAGAAATTAAGTCTGGAAACACAAAGGTATTCACGGGTTCAAAAATATGCAAATCAAGAAATTGGGTTGACAACTTAAAATCAGGGAAGACTAGAAGGAGAATTACAGGCAGTCCCAGTAACACTCCCAAGCAGAGCACCTTCCAGTAACTACTGACATTGATTATTAGCAAAGTAAAATATAAACATTTCACATGCATATAAAATTAGAACCAAAATGTGACAAGATATATAGCACACTACACTATTTAAATTATATTTAGCTTACAACAGCTGAAGTCATGTTTATGAACACATACAATATTTAATGTATGTTAACTAGGCATTGTGAACATAAAAGTTCTAGACCTGAAGTAGCTTCTGACCTTGAAATTTAAAGTTGCTAATCACTAAAGGAATTTCCCTCAACACTATATATTTCATGATTTAAAAAATTTTTTTAAGGTACGTAAAAGGATTTTATGAAGTAGACTATCAGAAGTAAAAAACAAATGGACGAAGCCTCTTTGGCTACACATTGAAAAGTGCTTCTTTTAAAAGAAACACTACTAACTTCATGTGTCTACTAGCCACATAATAGAGGTTGTCCGGATGTTTAATTTTTTCCCCCATTGTTTTTCAAGGAACTGACGAAGTCCCATTGTGGAAGTTACAAACAATCCAAGTAGTCAAATTTTCTGAACAAAATCAATTTCCAACGGGTAGAAATGCTGTCTCTTTACTTTACAGATGATCATTAGTAAGAGGAGGTAAAAATCTGAGGAAAGGACCATTGGGATTGTCTGATGAAGAGACTCCGGAATCACCAGAGACAGCAGGTGAGGGGGTGATCCGGTAGGGGGTGCAGCTGGAAGGGAAGGAAAGAGAAGGCCTAGCTAACTCCATAATTTGGCCCCAAAGAGGGATGGAACCTGATCCCTTAGTGTTATTAGCACCACGCTCTAACCAACCAAGTTAAATGGTCACAGGCTGAGCAATTCTTTTCTTTTTAAGAACAACAGAAAAGTGGGTGAAGGGAGACAGCGGTCAGTGTCAGACATGAAAAAAAGAGTAATTTATAAGTTGTCAAGTGTTTGTGAGAGGGGCAGGGGTGTCAGGGGAAAAGGAGCTGATACCAAGGGCTCAAGTAGAAAGAAAATGTTTTGAAAATAATGATGGCCACTTGTGTAGAAATGTGCTTGACACAATGGGTTTATGTATGGATTGTGATAAGAGCCGTAAGAGCTCCCAATAAAATGATTTAGAAAGAAAAAAAATCTGTGAATGACAACCAAATTACATTTCCTGTGCAAATTTTTCTGGCAAAAACAATCCAAAAGACCTACAACAAATCAGGCCTATCCGTAAAATAAAGCCAAACAAAGAAACAAACAAAAATGTCTATGTTTTTTCTATTTTCAGGATATGGGGAAAGGAAAAAGATAAAATCTCTTAGTTTGTTAACTGTGGGGGACTGGCCTTCCCCCCCCCCCCCACACACACAAATGAATTTTATATATAAAAGGGGGAATTGTGGTAAACAAAGATTTCTCCTAAGTTGTCTCCCCCAAATGTATGCCAAACTTAGCTGCTTGTTACACTTGGCAAATGACTACACTTGGAGGTCAACGGAAGTAGGTCAGGGTTTATTCTCCCTAAGGATTGTCAGTCATCCAGAGCAAGCAGCTAAATTTGGCATACATTTGGGGGAGAAAACTTGGGAGAAATCTTTCTGTTTTCCACGGTTAACAATGAACCCTCCTCTTGCGGGAAAATTCAGTCTTTCTCAAATGACCAATTCTGATCCGGCAGGATTCAGATCAGCGTCCATGATCAGCTCCTTAATCCCTAGTCCAGCAGGGTCCAGGGCAAACATGGAGCTGCTTGGAAGCAGCAGCGAATACCCCGAGGTGGCTGCGCTCCAAGGATGCGCTAGAGTGCACGCTGTGGGGATGCTTCTCTGCTCCAGACATCATTACTGGGAGATGCGCTGCCTCTCCTCGGAGCTCTCCGGACTTGTTTGCTTCTGATCCCTGGACTGGAGTGGTACTAAGTCACTGCCTCTCTCCTGAACCCCAAAAGCACAACCCAACCCCCCCAAACTGATGACAAGTAGTTATGCCAAGTATGAAGGAGCATCCCACTTTCTTCTGCATCTTCGGAAGCAGGATGCACTTCTGCACCTGTAGCCTTGAGATAATCTTGAAAACTTCAACCGAGTACAGCCAAAGTGCTCCTTAGAGGCAAGGATGGTGAGACTCATCTTACAGACTGTGGACATGTTGTCAGAGAGACCACATCCTGTTTGGGCATTTGGAACGCTCCAGAGGCGGTGCGGTATATGGGAAATTCTCCTTGCAAAAGAAGTACAAACGCTTGGAGCACCGGGGAGAACCTCAGAGGAAACAAAGAAAAAGGTTCTGTTTCAAGACATCTTTGAGACCTTCTGCTCTCCAATGTGACTGAAGCTCAGCATCAGTGACAGAGTTGCACTTCCAACTGAGGAAACTTACAGCTGCAGGCTGAGCCGCCAATGTTACAGGCTGAGCCGCCAATGGGCTGGGGGGACCTGCTCCACTTGGAAAAATTCGATTCTCTGAGGGAAAATGCTGGCCAAAGGGAGCTTTTCCTGGTGAATCAACAAACCTGGAGACACTTGTTGAAAAGTATGAATCTGAGCTGTTGCCTCACAGATCAACACTTGACTTCAGATTTTAAAAGATAGAAAGGTTTTAAAAATTACTTCCCAGCATTCTTGGGTATCTAGACTATCCCTAAAAACGTGGGGCGCTCCGGCTTACTCTTTTGCAGCCATGAAGATTGAGTGTGGTGGTCCCCAGAAACTGAGTGGTGGGATCATGACATTGCAGCCAACCATGGAAGAATTCCAAGATTTCAACAAATACATTGCCCACATGGAATCCCAAGGTGCACACCGAGCAGGCGTGGCTAAGACCATTCCTCCCAAGGAATGGAGAGCCAGGACATCAGTGACATCCTGGTAACCGCACCCTTGCAGCAGCAGGTGGCCTGGGGGCAGTCTGGGGTCGTCACTCAATACCACAAAAAGAAGAAAGCCTTGACCGTGAGGGAGTATCGCCACTTGGCCAACAGTACCCCATTCCCAACACCTGGACTTGGACGATTTGGAGAGGTCGTATTGGAAGCATCGCCTCTTCGATGCCCTGATCTACAGGGCTGACATCAGAGGCTCCTTACTTGACGAGAACACTGAGCGCTGGAACCTGGGCACCGTTCAGGACGTGCTGGAGCAGGAGCGAGGCGTGGTCATCGAAGGCGTCCACGCGCCCTACCTGTACTTTGGGATGTGGAAGCCCACCTTCGCCGGCACACAGAAGACATGGCGCTGTACAGCATCAACTACCTGCACTTCGGTGAGCCCAAAACGTGATACGGAGAATGGCATCCCCTTTGGGCGGGTCACCCAGGAGCCCGGGGAGTTCATGGTGATTTTCCCCTATGGCTACCACGCGGGCTTCAACCACGGCTTCAACGGTGCCGAAGCCATCAACCGATTCGCCACCCCATGCTGGGTGCAGTTGCGGGGAGACCACTCTCTCGTTTTCCATGGACGTCTTCGTGCGCATCCTGAAACCCGAGCGCTACAAGCTGTGGAAGCAGGGACAGGACCGGACTGTCGTGGACCACAGGGAGCCCAAGGCGCTGCGAGCCCGGAAGGAGGTCCGCTCCCCTGGTCGAACCAAGCTGGGCCTGCGGCTCCTGCGGTCTTGCATGGTGCCGCCCTGCCCTCACGCTCTGGCTGTGGGCAGGAGTCCCAACCGTCGAGCCCTCGTGCACCCTGCACCCATGAGCTCTCACTCAGCCTGTGGGGCCCGCTGCGCAACCTGGGGCCGCTGTCACCACCCGCAGTCCCGCAGAATCCGACCTGACCCCCAGAACCCCACATCGACCTGCCCAGCATCTCCAGCCTCCAGCAGTTAGTCGTGGCCGGTGGTCTCAGGTCGGCAGGGCTGAGGATCAGCCCATCAAAGCCAAGGCCAAGAGGCATAGAGCCCCAACAGTTCTGAGCCCGGAAGTCTCAGCCCCTTCCAGGTAAAGGACCTTCCACAGAAGACGCTGCACCTCTGAATCTTGGACCCCAGAATCCTGCTAAAGTATCCAGGTGCTATAGTGACCCTGATCTTCAACCCTGGGGTCTCCCACTGCACCGGGAGTCTCCCATACATCCTGGGCCACTCCCTGACTGTGTTCTGATGACTCCTTCCACTGACATGTCTTTGAGAAAATTCATGGGTGATGCTGAGGTCCTGCCCAAAGTTGTTGGCAAAGACCACTCCTAAGCCTCTAAGGTCCTGCCCACATTGAAGTTGCCAAAATCTACTGACTGTGATTCTTGGGGACGAGTTCAATAGGTGTAACTGCACCTCGCAGGCCCCAATAATGGCTGCTACCCTCTGAGCCCAGGTCAATAGAAGATCCTGTCCCTTGCGGCTGTACCTCTGACCCTGCCATTCTCAGGACGATCAAGAGCTCCCGGATGAGCTTCAACTTGGGGCTGGTTCTCCCCCAAGGGAGACCCATTTACCTCACCTCCTAGTAATGGCAACTTCCTAGGCTTCCTGCTCCTTTTCATAATATGACAAGACAACCGGTGGCCACTGAAGTGGACCTCCCCAGTGGTAGGGCTACACTAGGATGTTGTAGTACTTCTCAGGGACCCTCAGATCACTGCTGGACGCTTCTCTGTGTGCTTTGTATATACCAAGACTTGGATGCCACCCTCAGGATAGCTCCCTGGTCTAGATGTGTGTGTCCACTCTACTTGGACTCGTGGCAATCCCAAGTATGAACAAGTAGGACTGATGCTTGGGCTTTCTTAGCTGTAATCTGTAAGGGAGTAGATTGATAGGTCTTTATTTTAGGAGTCAGCTGGTTGTCAAACTGCCAAACTTTAGCGACAACACCACCCCACCCCACCCCACCCCCAATAGTCAGGGCCAACATTGGATGATGCTGAGAATCTGATCGAAGCATTGACTTCATTCTAAAATGCATCTGGGCTTTGGAGACACTGACCCAGGCGCTTGCATTGCCACATACCCAATACAACTTCAGAAACTTCTTACATTCAGTCAACCAGCCAGGCCGCTGCACATGAGGAGACTAGAACCTCTGACCGATGGAGTCTGCCAGCCAGTTCAGGGCTCAGAGATGCTGTACCGGTGTTTCTTAGATTTGTAATTTTTAGTGTATATATGGTAGGAGAATAAAACACCTTAAATTATATTGTGAAAAGCAGAATTATAAAAGAGAGATATGTAAAGAAAGTGACTCATCACCTATGGAGATAACCTAAGAAGTAGGCTGCACCCAATGGCCACATTAACCATTCTGAATGGGGCGCAGCAGATTTCCAAGATACAGTGGGAGGGAGAAAATTGCAGGGGGAAAAGTTAGAAAAGGTCAGGTTTACAGGACTGCTAGAGCTATTTTGAACTGAACTTTGAATGGAAACTAATCCTGTAGGTCGTGTTTCAACAAAAAGACCAATTGACTCCCAAACAATTACCAGTTGACTCATATAAAATAAATAATATCACCAATGGGGGGGGGGGGAAAGAAAAGAAAACTTCAACCAAAATTATCCTCTCACGTCTTCTGAACACCAATGAACCGGTTAGTTGAACTAGTGAAAATGCCTGCCGGGGCATTGCGCTCTTTACAAAACTATTTACATGGGACCACATTAAAATAACTACTAGATCAGAACCTTAAGGTGCAGGGTGGTTTGTGTTAATGCAAAAGAAACAACCAAGGGAAGGAGGTGAGAATGATTACACATCCTGGAAAACATGATGTGTATACTCTCAACAAAATGAAAAAAAATTAATTAATGGAACAGAATTATCCTAGGAGTAGTGAGCAAGACTTGGGCGGCCATTCTTATAGAGTCAGTGGCATTTAAGTAGCATTGGTTTTGTTATACATTTATTATTGTGTGTTTAGGCTGTTTCCAAGAGTTTAACAGTTTTGAGTGGCATTTACTATTTGAAGTCTGCTTGGAGTTAAATTGACCCCTCCAGCTTTCTCAGTCATTGCATACCATTGATAAGCAGTGAGTTGCAAATTAGCTACCAAGGCAATAGATTATAGAATGTTTTTTTCTGTACTCCCCATGCCTGATGGTTTTTTGTAACCTGCCATGGAGCTTAATAATTATAGCCCACCTGCATGTAATTTATGACTAATATTGTTAGAAGAGGGGCCTGGTGACCTAGTGGTTACCAGCTGGGTTCCTAAGAGAGAGATCAGCAGTTGGAAACCAACACCCACTGCAGGCAAGAGTGACAGCCTTGGATGGAAACCCACAAAGGCAGTTCCACCATGTCCTACAGGGTCGCCATGAGTCAGAATTGAATCGATGGCAGTGAGTTATTGTAAGAAGAAGTCAGAATACATATCACTTGGAAATGTGGAATAATTTGAGACTCCCCAAACAGCTCCGTTGCTGTGGCTCCTTGTTGGCCACCCTTCTAACGAATTAACCAGGTCTTCCTCTTTCTCTGTTCTATTTGTGATGATTATTGATTAGGCTCATCACCTCAGGGCACTGACCCACTATTTAAGGTAACAATTCCACTTTCTTATTTGTCCTTCCTCTATCTCTTCTCCCAACATACACATTTCCCATGATAAACCTGGAAATGGAAAAGAATTCTTGGAACTAAATTGAGATGACTAGGTTTTAAATAGAAGCTTTGTGAGATGGTTGGAAATATTCTCAACTCGGATAGCGTCATTTGCAAATTTGGCTAGAAAATTCTAATTAAAGCATATTTGAAGACAAACAATGAATAAGGAAGACTAGAGAGGAGTTGACACATTTGAATTGTGGATATGACAAAGAATATTAAAAGTACCATGGACTTCCTAAAGAAACAACATATATATCTTATACATATACAGCCAGTATGTAGACAACAAGACAGCCAGAATGTTCTTAGAAGTGAGAATAAAAACAAACACACCAACATAAACCAAAAATGATGAGACTTCACATACTTTGGTCATGGTATCTGGAGAGGATATCATGAAGACCTCTGAAGAAGGATATCATACTTGGTGAAGCAGAAGGGCAGCAAAAAAGAAACGGAGAGAGAAAGAAAGACTTCAAAGAAAAAGAAAAGAAAGTCCTCAATGTGATGGATGGACAGAGTGGCTACAAGAATGGGCTGCAATGTACCAATTGTGAGGATGATGCAGTAGAGAGCTGTGCTTTGTTCTGTTGTTCTCTCCCACGCAGAGGCACCCACCTTGATGGCACCTAACAACAACACTGGTGTCACGTACTATTCCAGATAACTGGAGCAAACTTATGGACAAAAACTCTGTCTTACAATGACACTGAATATGGAACTGTTTCAGGAATGACATGATGGGAGAAATGATGCTGGAGAAAAATAAAAGTGGACATGGAGCAGGCTGGGGATTTGAGTTTGCGCTTTCCCTCCTCTCTTAAAATGCTTCAACTGTCACTCTGTAAAAAGGTGCCGGACAAGGACATGGCATAACACATTTCTAACGGAAACGGCTCAGGCGAGTTAGGTGTCAAGTCCTGATGTACTGAGATCAGGTGCCGACTATTCCCAACTCACTGTAGGCATGAGATGAGTGTCACTGGGAAGAAAGGCAGATGATGGGAAGAGCAGACGTGAGACCTCGTACTTGGATCTCATGGGGCATTACCCAGCAGCCCCTCTCTTCGCGATGCGCCTTTACTTTGCCTCCCCCTAGTTATCTTCCGAGAAGCCCTCCGTTTCCATGGCTTGCTGTTTTCTGCTGCTGAGGATGGTGAACAGGGCACAATGGAGGCACTGAAGCAGGCTGAGCAGCTCTGGTGAGACCGAGCCCACCTGCCCAGGGCCTGGGGATGCCTGAACCAGGAACGACTGCTCAGAACCTAGGCTTGGGAATCAGAGCTAGCAGGGGGTGACTACTTGGATTGCATGAAGAGATCGTGAGTGGGGAATTTAGCAAGAATATTAGAGCACACACACACACACACACACACACACATGGGCCAAGACTGAGTGGTGGGCAGAGAGAAAGGATTATGTATTTATATATATAACGCACATCAGAGACAGAGCCTCAAGGAGACAGAGAGACTGAGAAGACAGTGGGAGAGAGCATTAGGGAAAGTCTAGGGAGAGGGAAATAGCTTGACTCACTAGAAGCACAGAGAACAATAAGGAAGATAACAACAATAAGCTAGTGAGATAAGATGATAAGAAAAGAACAATGAGGAAGAACAATAAGAGAAGGGAGGTGATTGCTGAGGGCAGAGAGAGAGAAGAGGGTGGGGAGACTGACAGAAAGAGCAAGACTAAGAAGGAGGAAGAAAGGAAAGGAGAGAGGGAAACGCTGACTTAGAGACAGTCTGAGAAACAGAAATATAGACTCAGACATACACACAGAGAGATAGAGATAAAGGTATTCAGACAGATGGGAAGCAATTGAGACAGAGACAGACAAGACAACACAAGAGACTAGGGAGATGGAGGTGAAGTAACAGTGGAGCTGAGATTAGGTCCAGGTTAGAGGTTCAGACAGACACACACTGTAAGGAGCCCACCCAGCCCAGGAGCTGAGCACCAGGATTTGAGCTGAAATCTGATTCACAGAGGAGGAACACCAGCAGCAGAAGCCACATCTATTTGCTTGTTGACATTCAAAATACCCCAATCATCAGGAGGATGATCATCAACTTGTATTGACTTGACTCTTCCAGAAGGCGCTTTCTAGTTAGGAGTGAAGCCCTTTGCAAAGGGTGACAGTTGTATGTGAAATCGGTGTGCATTCCCAGCTCTTGAGAATTTCCTTCTTCACAACAAGCCACTTCCTTCTGTTGAATGAGATGTGTCCATGATCCACGTGGCCACATAGGAAGGGGCAAGGGCCTGCCGCTCAGACACCCCCTTAACCTGGCTCTCCTTCGCCTGCAGGAGCCAGGTCTGCAGCTGCTGGAAGATTTTCTGTGAGCAGATGGGGAGAATTTTGAAAGTCAACCAGCACTAGCAAAGAACCCAGGCACATAAATTAATATACAAAAAAGTGCAAATCATCCAGAGCCTATCTCCTCTCACCTGGCGGGCTAGGCGGAGGCTGGGGGCATCTGAGGCTCTCTCGGGTGCCATGTCCAAGCAGTGGGAGGCATTCGGAATGAGAAGGGCTGACTCCAAGGGCCCCAAAGACTGTGTGACACTTAGCACATGCCAGGGGTCTGAGTCCCCTGCAAAGGCAAAGACAGAGTGTTGAGCTGGGGGGAAGGGGGGAGCTTTAGAAACCAGGTCCTGAGTGGCATGCTCACCATTAACGAAAAGCACGTGGGTAGCCCTTGGGCTCTGGCCACCATAGTAGCAATTTGTCTGCTCCACAGCCTGGGACACTGAGGAAATGGAGAGGCCAAACACCTGCTCACATAGACTGAGCTGGGAGGGCAGCGTTGGGAGCTGGGAGAAAGGACATGCAGGGCCTGCACAGGTGATATCTGTGCAGGGAGACACCTGTAAGTGCATGGGACATGCTAGCTCTCCCTCCTCCTCTCATTTAATCATAATTTACAGTGTTCTCCCAAATTATACCCCCAAAAAACAAACAAACCAAAAACCCTGCCCCTCATTTCAATGACCTCACAGTCCATTAAGAGAGACAGACAGACATCACCACCACCACTTCCCAGCCCCCCAGTCAGACAGCCCATGGTGACCAGCGCTGTGATGGGGTAAGGTCAGGGTCAGGAAACGCAAAGGAAGCATAAGGGATTCAGGAAGGCATCTTGCAATGAGGAGCCAAGCAACGAGAGAGGAGGAGAAGCGTAACATGTAGAAGTAAGAGCATGTGCGGACGTCGGAAAGGGAGAGGGAGACTGGATTACAGGAGGCACAAATCAGGTCACATCTCCCCTGCTTACAGTCCACAGCTTACATGTGCTCTCAGGATAAAGTGAACCTCCATGCCTCCCATTCATTCTTTCCTTCACCTTTTATTGAGCACCTACTATGTGTTCATCTGGATGTCCTAGATGTTGGGCAATATTGTGCACACAGTGCCAAGCAAGGCAACTCTAGGCTTTGCTGTCATAGGAAGTCAGTCCACAGGGAGAAAGGCGACAAAGAAGGTATGTTGACAAACTGTGGAAAGTACTGAGAAGAAGAATGGAGTGTGTTTGTGTGTGTGTGTGTGTGTGTGTGTGGGTGTGTTTGTGTGCGCACCTGAAGGATCAAGGAACCCTTCCTAGGAAGGGGCATCTTGTATTGAGAGTTGAAAATGAGTAAAGTATGTCAAGATGAGTAACCAAACAAGGAGAGAAAAGTCCCCAAAACACTAGGAAAAATTACTTATTAGCATGTTAAAATGTGTAAAGCCTTATATAAAAACAAGATCAAGCATGTAAGAACTATTTAATCTAATCCACACTCTTATAAACGCTATGTACATACATTTCTTTAATCCCCATACAACTGAGTGAAAGAAGCACTGTAATTTATCCCATTTTACAGACATGGAAACTGAGGTAGAGGAATAAGCAGTCATTTGTAAGTTTTTCCAAGGCCACACAGTGAGGGAATGGTAGAGCCTTGGCTTTGAAATCCCCCAGAGCCATTAACCTCACTGAATCTAGGAGATTTTGAACTTTAGAGTGGCCAGATATAGCCAAAAAAAAAAAAACCCAGGATGTTCAATTAAAATTAAATTTCAGATAAACAATAATTAGACATTGTAAATGAAAGTATGCCATATTTGAAATATGTTTGTATTAAAAACCTACTTGTCGTTTTAGGCAAGAAGGGACAGGTAGTACTCTGGAAGACGCCTCGAAGTCCTGAGGAAGGTGGGTTGGAGGGGGTGAAGTGAAAACAGACAGCAGACAGAGGCAGGGACTGAGACAGCCAAGGATGAGCGTCTGAGCTATTCCCCCTGAGCAGGGGTCCTCAAACTATTGCCCACGGGCCACATGCAACCCGTGGACATTTATCAGGCCCGCGGGGTGTTTTTGCCCCATTAGGTTTTTTTACTTCAAAATAAGATATGTGCAGTGTGCATAGGAATTTGTCCATAGTTTTGTTTTGTTTTTAAACTATAGTCTGGCCCTCCAGTGAGTCTGAGGGACAGTGAACTGGCCTCCTGTTTAAAAAGTTTGAGGATGCCTGCATGGGACTAGGGAGGGGAAGGCAAGGTGTGGCGAATTACTTGGCAAGGGGCATTTAGCAAATGACAAGTGATAGGGGTACAAGGAGAAGGCATCTGAAATAACACTGTGATGTTTATTCAGGTGACTGGCACCAGGGTGGGGCCATCCCTGCAATGGAGGGGAGATGTAGAGGAAGCAGATTAAAGAGGAGATTATACATGTTGAGATCTGAATGTGTGAGAAGGCAGGGGAAGGTCAAGCAGCTACACACACACACACACACACACACACACACAAACACACACACACACACAGTGGCTGTCTGCCCTCCAGGGGGCCATAGCAGCAGGCTTTTTGTCCATGAGGCCCGGCCATTACTTGGAACTTATTAAGACCTGTCCGGAGCCCTGAGGTCCGGCCATTACTTGGAATTTATTAGGCTGAGCTCTGGGTAATCTTCTACCCCAGCCTATGTGACAGAGCACTGCAGCTGTAAAGCTTGAGCAAACAAGGGGTGATGCTCCTTAGATAAGCACTTGAGTCCTGCTTCCCCTTGATTGGGTAAAAGATTGTCCTCGCCCATGCCTGATTTACATAAACATGCCACTCCTCAGAGTAACTGGTTGAAGACTATAAGCCCTTACTGACTCAAGGGCAGGGCGCGCTCCCCTGAACTCCCTAATTGGCCTGTTGCCAAAGTAGCCTATTTGCATGTGCGATGGATGCTTCCCCCCCCCCCGCCCCTCCCACCTTGCTGGCTGATAAAAGCTGTAACTCTTTGTTCATTAAAAGAAACTTGATCAGGATACTGTCTTGGCTCCATTCTCCGTGCCTCTTGTACCCCCCTAATTCCCATGCTCTCCTCCAGGATCTACGTTGATTGTCCCACGGGACGGTACAGCTTTTCAAGGCGCAGGAGTCTGGCTCCGATTCCCATGGAAATGATCCTGGCCCACGTCTGGGCAGCATCAACACAGACATTTTGGAATGGAACTGGGCCAATCACTCACAGAAGCCAAACTCAGTACATGTCGGGTACAACCACTGCCGGTCACCCATGCTGGACACTTGAGGATCTGTGTCCCTCAGCTGTGCCACTGTCTCTGCTCGGGAGGTGCTTAAACACTTCTGTTCCAGGCTGTGCAGGACAATCTGAGGGCAATATACAGACAAACATGTATACATACATATCATGTTCCCCCAACCCACTCCCAGGCCAGGCCAGGGTCTGGAGGCTTAGATTCCCACCGGCCAAGAATCCTAAGTCAGAGGGTGGGTTCCTGGGTTCTCCTGGGTTCCTGGGTCCTTGTGGGTGACAGGACTACCTGACTGGGACTTGTGGGTCAGAGGACTTGTTGATCAGAGTACTATATGCCTGGGACACTGACATTGAGACAGCAACCCCCAAGTGTGGATTCCCTTCCCCAGGCCCGCCCACAGGAGTTCTGGGGACCTTCAGCCGGGCCCAGGTGGCCAGGGAGCCAGCATAGGAGCCAATGAAGCAGATCCACGGGCCGGAGGAGGAGACGTTGAAGAGGCGGGAGAGGGTGAGGTGGGCAGAGGCCATGTCTGCCAGCCTGGAATCAGAGGGCAGGGGCAGCTGGCTTCATGCCTGGGAATCCCTGCAGTATCCCATTGCGCACTTGGGGAAACCGGGAACCACAAACACGAGATTAACCAGAAGCCTGGACTTCAAATTGAATTAATGAGAATGGGAAATTTTCACAGATTTTTTTAAGGCGACCTGCCCTACCCCCACCCTCTGCCGCTAGCATGTCTGAGGATCACACCCCCACCCCACCCCCACACATATTTTTACACTTGTGCCAGGACAGGAAGCCGCTGGCTGCCCTCTGGGAATCCTCTGTCTTCCTTCCCTTCCAGGCTACGTGGGAAAGAATGTCTTCAAACCAAACTCGCTGCTGTGAAGGAGATTTCAACTCATACCCACCGTCTGGACACGGAAAACCACCCCTGTGGGTTTCTGAGACTGGAAATCTCTCTTTTCCCCTTTCTTTCTTTCTTTGACATAGGTAGCAGTTATTTAATGGTCAATAGTAGGCATTTGCGATAGTTTATTGTGCCAGCCTGGCCGATAAACACAAGTAGGATTAACTGAAGGGCAGAGGGATAAATGGCTCGGTGAGCCTCGCCTTGGTTGTTCTGTGCCTCAGTTTAAAGGGGTACACTACCTGTGGGATGCCTAGCCTGTGGACTGTGTTGCTGTAAGTTGAGGTCCCTTTAAGCCCACACGATTGGAATGTTCATCTCTGGAGCTGGGGACTGAGAGTTGATGACAGTTGGGGACCTGCCTTGCTGTTTGCTGCCTGGACATATATAGCCCAGCTCCCTCTACCGAGGGGACTGGCAACTGGCGGCTATCAAGTCTTAAAGGACTGCTAGTGTCTCACTGCTTTATAATTTAACTGTTAATTTCCTAAATTATCTATCTGTATATAATTTAATGGTTCATTTCTTGTATTATATATCTATCTTTATAAATATATTTATATATAATTACTAGCAATCTGGTTTGTCTCTCTAGAGAACCCTGTCCAACACAGCATTGCATTGAGATATTTGTTTGCAATTGTTTATCCTAATCGTATTCCAGAAAACACTTCAGATTTGCTTGCTAACCATTACGATTAGACTGAGATTATGGAATACATAATTCTTGAGGTGAAGAGCTTGGTGTGCTAGTCAACTCTAGTTTGTATTTTTAAGAACTCTATTCTAGTTTGTATTTTTAAAAATTCTTGTTGATATTTAATCACACAATTGAGGCTGGAGATCTTTATGGGGGTAGAAAGTACTGGAGGAAAGAGAGAGGCAAGTAGAACTAGAGATAGAGGTTAGGAGATGTCTAACATCCTCTTTCTCATCCTAAGGGCTTTCTGTTCTACGGAGTTCTTCTGACAGGGTTGCAATCAGGGTCAGCCTGCTGCAGAATGAGCCCAGGTTAACTGTGGAGAAGACTGAGCCACAGAAGACAAGAGCTACCGACAGAGAGATGGAGAGAAGAACGAACCAGAAACAGGCAAGAGAGACTGAGGCAGATAGCTACAGCAAGGGAGAGAGATGCCATGAAGACCAGAGACCAGTGGGGAGAGGAATGGTGGGGTGCTGTGACTATGAGCAGAGTGATTTGAAGTGGGTGAGGAAAGAAGCCACATGACTGTCTAGGGGGAGCAAGAGTTCAAAGGCTCAAGGCAGGAAGGTGCCTCTAAGTCTGGGGGATGTCACGGACCTGGTTGTAGCTGGAGCCCCTTGAGCACAAGAGAGTGGAAGTCAGGGAGTTAGTTGGGGGTGAGGGGCCAGTGAAGCAGATCAGTGTCAAGACCCCGAGCTTCATTCTTCATGAACTCCTAGACACCAGAGGGATTTGATCTCAGAGAGTCACAATCTAGTTTCCGATCTAACAGGATCAAGCTAGATTCAGTGTGGAGAACAGACTGAAGTAGGAAAGAGCAGAAAGCAGGAAATCAGGGAGTAACTGTAATGAGGTAAGAGATGTTGTTGGTTTGGACCAGCCAGTCACAGGCTACTGAAGTGACAATAGTCTACTTCAGACAGTGAGACTGAAACAGACTCAATCCAGTTTAAGAGCAAGACATACACCGGGGAGAGATCGAGCAGGAAAAAATAAGACACCATGAAAGACAGAGAGAAGAAATCAGAGGGAAACTGAGACTCAGAGATTGACTTTGGACAGTGGGGGAGAAGGGTCAAGATCAGAGGTGTTTAGATATAAACATCTCCACTTCAGTGAGCCCAGAGACTTTCTGTACCCCAACTCACGCTTGGCGGCTGGACAAGAAGCGGAGCTGGCCCATATCCAGGCCCCCAGCAGGTACACTCAGGCCATAGAATCTGTGTTCCAGACCTACCACGAGGGCCCCCAAGGCTGGGGCCAGGGCTGCAGGGTGGCCTGTGAAGAGTGCAGGAGGGGGGACATCTGAGCCCGGTGTACTGGCATCCAACATGCGGCTCTTCCACCAGCTTCCTCAGCCGTGCCTTACCCCCTTACCTCTCATCACCAAACCAGGCCCGAGGGTGCCCTCACCCCCCAGATGCAGGAATACGGGTCCTTCAGGGCCAGTCCAGAATTGCTCATTCACCCAGTACCGCTAACAGGTGGACAAGGAAGAAAGAAATGTCACTGTGGGCGTCCTGACTCCACTCACCCCAATGGGGCTTTCTTCACGCCCTCAGTAATATGTGCGATATGCTATCTCTGTGTTCATATCCTACCTTTTTACCTCTTTGAGAAGGTGAGATCTATTTACAGAGATTTCTGTCTTCTTTTCTACTCTGCATTCCCCAGGGCTGGGAGAGTGGCTGACACTTTTTATTGGTTGAAATGATTATAGAATAAATAACCAACGTGAATAGATTTTGGAATCAAACCTGGAGGGGATGGCCTTTTGAGGTTGCATGTAGGTGACTTTGGTTGTATGTAGTGCCCGTGCTAGGGAACTGGACGAAGCAGCTCGAGTCAATGCCGTGGCTACTGCTTGCTTAGAGATCACTCTCTGAGTTGGGGAGACAGATAATAAACAACCAAGCAGTAAGTATCAATAGAGCAATAAATATAGTAAGGAAAACTTCCTGGTAATGCGTACCAGCAAGAAAATTATCAGGTAATGCAGTGGAGGATTGATCATGGGCGGGTGTGACAGAGAGCAGTCAGGGAAGACCAGGTGTTGAGTAGAAATTTCAGCTGAAATCTGAAGAATGTGTCAAAGTTGGCCATGGGCAGATGTGGGGCACGTCTGGAAGTACATACTACATGGAGGGGACATCAAGTCATGGTTCAGAGGTCAGAAAGAGTTCACGAGGCCCAGGTAGAGGAAGGACATGAACATCTGGGCAGAATAAGTTCTGAGTGGGTGGGGAGGAAGGGGAGGGGAAGGAATGAGTCTGGAGAGTCCAAGGTTCAAAGAAGGAAATTCCCCGGGAAAGAAAGTGGAAACTGAAGGAGAGTGGAGAACTGGGGGGTTCAGAGAGGAAGACACTGCAGCGCATGGAGGAGGACAAAGTCAGCGCATGGAGGACGAGCATTCAAAGGCTCCACCAAGGAAATCTCTCCCGTGAACGCTTTGGAATTATTGGCCTGATATCGTTATTGATAATTGTAGCTGCTCTCTGATTCTTGATCATCTTGATCACTTCCCCTTTTGGGAAACAACTGATGTCAACTGAGGAATATTCTCCAGAAGTTGAGGTTACTCCCCTTCCTATGGCTTTGAAAGATCCATGTCCTGACTACGTGCAATGTGTATTGTATGATAACACTAGAAACTGGAAGCCAGAAACCCCCCTTAAGGAATTTATGTTAGATCTTGAGCAGGCTGAGCTATTGCAACCGAAACCCACGGAAATCTCAGAGGCTCCTTTGGAAGCTTTTGTGCAAGACTCTAAAAAAGTTTATCATCCTCTTCCCGCGGTTTTCCCCCTCCTTATATTGGTTACCCCAGAGGGGGTAGAATATGCCATCCCCCTCCAAGAAATAATCCAAATGAAATAGAGTTCCTGACCCTGATATACCTTATACGAGGGGTTATAATGAAAATGGCATAAGAATAGTTAACAAAGAAGGTGTACAAGTTCCTTTTAGTAGTTTAAGTTTTATGGAAAGGTTAGCAAGAGGATGGGCCCCCGTGGTGTTTGAAGTCCACTGAAGCAAAGCTACCTATTGTGAGGCAACTCATACCTTGGTACAGAAAGACTTTTTGGAGTTTAATTTATGGGAACTTCGTGGAAAAGAACAAGAAATGAAAACCCTAGAGGAACAGCCTAAGAAAGAACAGAAAGAACAGCCAAAGCCTGTCAAGTAATTTTTGTGATTGATAATGAAATGTTTTCATGCTTAATTGATTTCATAGTTAGAACAATGCGCCCTAGTTGGATGAAGTGCGCTCAGTTATTGTTAGAAAGTTTATGTTTATCACCCTTGTAGTTGAGAAAGTTTTAGTTTTAAGATGTACTAATTTTTAACCAAGAATCATGATGTGATTTATGTGACCTGTTACGGTCTTGTGGTCTTAGAATTTCCCGATGTATGTATGACCTCAGGCCGTAAGTTTAAGCCAAGAAAAAGAATATATAAGTTGAAGCTTTGCATGAATAAAATTGGAACAGTCACCCGCCACCTTTGAGTCGTGTGGTTTCTGTTTCCCACCCGCCGACGCCGTGACCCACCTTGAGGGACCCCCGGAACTTGCTGCAGCTGACTGGGACAACTAGCTGCTCCTGGGAAGAAAGATGAGGCTTTTTTACGCCCACAAGGGCATTACAATCTGTGAGTCAATATCCACTTGATGGCAGTGAGTTTGGGGTTTTTCGGTCACACTAATAAGGCCTGCTTAAAAGCCCAATAAACCTTATCCCAAATGAGATTTCACCACAGCTACAGGGCTTGGGATTTACAGCACATAACTTTGGGGACACAATTCATTTCATAAGAATACATTAAAATTGTAAGAAACTGAAACTTCTAAAGTGGCTGCTTCCATTTACCTTCCATCAGCAGTGCGTGAGAGCACCAGATTCTTCTCCACAACCCAGCTGTCCATTTACAGTCTAGCCCAGCGGTTCTCAACCTGCGGGTCGCGACCCCTTTGGGGGTGTCCAACAGCCCTTTCACAGGGATCACCTAAGACCATCGGAAAATAATCTTTCAGATGGTCTTAGGAACTGATAAATTCCCTCCTCTATCCTGGCAGGTCTGCCCACATGCAGATACGCCCACATACGAGTACCCGGTGTCAAGACTTACGCCTGCTACACATGCTTCAAGACAAAATTTCATTTATTTTTAATTAGAAATAAACATTTTACAATATATTATGACACATTGCTTTTGTGATGAATCACTACGCTTTAATTATGTTCAATTTGTAACAATGAAAATACATCCTGTGGGGGTGGGGGGATTAAAAAATACATCCTGCATATCAGATAGCAACGGAAATGATTGTATGGTTGGGGGGTCACCACCACATGAAGAACTGTATTAAAGGGTCACAGGCATTAGGAAAGTTGAGAACCACTGGTCTTGTAGGTGTGAAGCGCATCATATTGTGGTTTAATTTGCACATCACTGATGAATACTGATGAAGCTTTCTTTTCCTGTGCTTGTGAATCATTTGTATGTCTTCTGTGGAGAATATCTATTCAAATAATTTTTCCAAATATAATTTAAAGATATTTTAAAATTATTAATTTGTAAGCGTCTGTATGAGGGCAGCAAAGCCTCGAGCCCATGTTTATTTTTCTAAGAACCGATCATCCACAAGCATGACCTTCTATGTGAGCTCTGCCATCCGTGAAATTAATCACTGGTCAACCCTCGATGCCGGGGTAAATGCGGGACAAGAAGAGGAAAGGCAGGAGACGACACCGTCCGGGAAAATTCCGGGAAAGGAAAAAGGAACACAAGCAGTTATAGTAACATGGTCAACACTGCATGCCGTTTTTGTTGTGTTTTGCTTTTTGACACTACCACTTCATGGAAATTATCTGTCATGGTCAACAGGGGTCTCCGCCACCGGGCGTTCGCACCCAGCATAGCGAAGGGCGTCTCCCAAGGACCTTCGGGTCTGGAGAGGGAGCCCCACTCCCTGAGCCGGGCCAGCTGGACTAGATGCTAGACGGGGCTTCGTCCTGGAGGAGAAGGAAGACGTCTCTCAGGGAATGTTGCTCCCGGGACGAAACCGACGAGCTCCAGAACGCCTTCAACCCAGAAAGACCTAACGGAGAAGCCAAGCTCCTTTCTGCCGGACCTAGTGGTTTCCTTTCTTTTGGGGCGAGTGCGGAACAGGGAAAGCGAAAGTATGAACTTAAGCTGGAAAAAAAGAGTGTTAGTTACACAAACCCACTGCCACCGATTGTTCCCGAGATTTTCAATCTGTGCCGCCAGAGCCCTTGGAGCGGACTCCTGGGTGCCAACCAACGACGTGCAGTGAGCAGCTGCAAGCCTAACCCATTGCTCCACGAGGACTTTTTCTATTGAATTATAATTACAATTATTAAAAAGAACTACGGTATCTTTTTAGTACAAGGGGAATAGTCACTGAACTTATTACTTCTGTAATACATAAAACACATGTTGTACAGGTGGCCGGTTAGCTCAGTTGGTTAGAGCGTGGTGCTAATAACGCCAAGGTCGCGGGTTCGATCCCCGTACGGGCCAGTTTTTGCTTTCTTTCACATCGTTGTTCATTTACCTGTAATTTGAGACTAACCCTCAAGGGCCTTAAAGTTTAGATTAAATGGCAAAATAATAATAGTTTACACATTATCAAGGGTTCGTGAAGGAGGGGGCACCGGAGGGAGGGGCAAAAATGAGGAGCTGACACCAAAGGCTGAAGTAGAAAGCAAATGTTTTGAGAATGATGATGGCAACATATGCAAATGTGCTTTACACAATGGATAGATGAATGGATTGTGATAAGAGTTGTATGAACCCCCAATAGAATGATTTAAAAAACAAAACAAAACAAAACTTGGGTTAAATGTGAACCCAAGTAGAGACACATACACATTTTGTTCTCTCTCCTAAAAGGAAGGGAGGAGCGAGCCGGGGAGAGAACAACTACTTGCAGCAAGTAACACAAAACCTGAAAACAGAAAGTTAGTGAAGGAAACCAGGCTAAGAAAGGGGGTGTTCATCTGATGGCCGCTAGCTGATAGGCACTCTCTCTCCCCGATTACATCTACATCCCTCTGCCTGTCCTCTCCTAGCTTTGAGACTGGTATTTCTAAGAGTTACAATAATCTCAGTCATACGCTGGGCATCTTTCCCTTGAACAAGCAAAACACAAAAGGACAAAACTACCCGTTGCCTGCCACTGCCATTTCTGTTCAGGGAAACTGAGTCCTCCCCAGCCCACCCCACCCCCACCCCATCCCCCTTTTCTGGATTCTCATGATCAAGAATGGAGCCAAGGTCAAAGCGCACATAAATATTTGTGGAGTCCATGTGTGAACCCTCTCTATGTTCTCGTCATGTTTTTCTTATGTACAGTCGAATATACATTTTTTATACTAGATCAAACCAGTTTCTCTTCATCAACTTTTTTCCTTTACCTACTGCTCTCTATTTCTCAGAATAATTTATTATAAAATCTCCTTATTGCGTTATCAAGGTTAAACTAGCTCCAATTTCTCTCCTCCTGTTCTTTAAATCCACTGCATGCCATTTTTGTTGTGTTTTGCTTTTTGACACTACCACTTCATGGAAATTATCTGTCATGATCACCAATGACCTCTTACCAATTTGCCAAGAATTTATCCTTGACTTCTGTTATTGATTGAATTGCGCCAACATATGTATGGGACGCTAAAACCCTGTAAGGTGCTGTGAGGTGAAACTGGCTGGAAGCTACTTACCAACAACATGCTGGTGAATGCAATCCCATCTGGGAGTTGGATTTTCTTTGCGATGATGAGGAGTCTGTGTCCGTGTAAGGATGTGTTCCAGTTCATCACGTTGGGATCTAAAAAGAACAGAGCACAGGGGGCATTAACTGGGGAAGGCAAACGTGAGGATCCTCAAGGGCATGAGGAATTCTGGGGAGAGAGAAAGGAGCACGGGTGACTAACCACAAGGTCATCAGTTTGATCCTGCCAGCTGCTCCTTGGCTTAAAGAAGAGGCTTTCTTCTCCTGTGAGGAGCTCAGTCTGAGAAACCCACAGAGGCCATTCTGCTCTGCCCTATCTGATGCAAAGAGTTTGGTTTGAGGGCTGTAGAAAGTGCTCCTAAAAACAAACACACACAGCCACCTATTGGTGATATTTCCGTCACAACAGCACTTAAAAAAAAAGGAAAGAAAATATCTCAAGATCATTGAACAAAATCACTTTTGTAAAACATTTGAAAAATACATATATGTTTTAACTTCTAAAATGCTCTTGTCCTGTGTTTTGACCTCATGGGCTCCTCCTTCTCAGTAGCATTTGCTCACTCATCCTTCCTACACTCACTTTCTGATCACCCCACTGGGTCCCATTGAGATGTCACATCATCATCTCCTGATAATAACCCTCCCAGACGGAGCAGAACTGCCCTGCAGAGATTCCAAAGCTACTGGGTGCAGAAGCAAAACTCGTGGTTAGCAGCCCAGCAGAACTACTTGACAGGCATAGCTCACAGGCATGCAGTGCACAAATTTGTACCCGCAGTTGCCTTCGTTATGTAGAAACGTTACAAGTGGCTGATGTGAACAAACACACGTATGCTCTCACGGCTTCCAGTGCTAGCCTGAGGGGAAGCCTTCTCCTCTGTGTCTGCTCAGGGAGAAAGTTCTCATCTCCTGTCAGCATCTATGGGTGTGGTGTCCCTGGAAAACCACTGTACAGCTTGGCATCAATTCTCTCCTGGGTGTAAGAGGTTCTTAGGCTAGGTACCCAGGCTTCAAAGGCTCCATTAGCCCCTAGCTCCTCCTCTTCCTCTTCTTCTTTGTAGTACTGAGGTCTCTCTCTGCTCACATCTCTCTCCTTTTCTCTCTTATGAGCTGAGGGTGATGCAGGCCACACTCCAGAAAACCTGCCCATACATGGGATCAGGATGGTGACTTGAGCAAGGATGTTGTATCCCGCCCACATCCGGCCTCATTGACATAACAGACATACTCTAACCTGTTTTAATCACACGTCTAATTCAGTCTAGAACTGGCCCCTTGTGAGCTTTCAAGACTGTAACTCTTAGTGGGACTAGAAAGCCTCATCTTTTTCTCTCATGGTAGCTCATGGTTTAGAACTGCTCATCTCAGTTAGCAAATCAGTGTGCAACCTCTATGCCACCCAAACCAAACCCATTAGTATTTTTCCTCAGGATTTAAAGCACATCACACATGCCGGATAATTATGAGATTACCTTTTTTAAAAATGTTATTAGGGTTCCAGCTTATACATGCACAGATGATTCCCAACAAAATGTGTTTAAACGTGTCTGTGTGATCAGCGGGTGCTCTAGGTAAGTTCTCAGTGGTACACTCAATTTGGGCGCATGAGGCTGCCTTCAATACATTTTTTAAAATGTCAAACCAAAGCAGTGGCTTCTTAGGGGACTTGCTGAGCCAGTTAAACTAAAGGAAGAGGGGGAAAAAAGTCAAGGCAGAGATTTCAGCTCAAATGATCATGACAACTGCTCTGGGGTGGTCCAAAGAGGGCAATATTGATACATTTTTTGGGGACGAATACACGATGATCACTGGGGCTTATTAGGATTAAGTTTTCAGAAAATTGAAAGCTACATTGGTGAAAAAAGATCCAAGAAAAGTGAGCCAAGGATTTTTTTTTCTTTCCCATTTCGACACTGCATATGCTTATTTTTCAAGACAGCATGAACTGCTTTACATGATTTTTTCTGGTGAACCTTACCCCATGAACCTCACAGCCCTGATCTTGCCCCTTCAGGCTTCTTCTTCTTTTTTTTTCCCAAAATACCCAAAGAGTACTTAAAAGTGACATGAATTGGTTGGTCAAAGATGCTAAAACTCTTGTTTTGACATAGCGTAAATTGAGGAACACAGTAAATTATTACTGTCGTGTATCAGCTCTCATTATGAGGGATAGGTCCATCATTGCATAGCTGCCAAACCTCTGTGAATTAATGGCCCGACCAAGTTGACACACATTTTGGGGGACACAATTCAATTCATGAAAGCAGCCTAGGTCACTCTATTCAACTCCAGATTTGGAGATACAACTCCTTCTCTCCGTGGCATTGTCACCAGGGTGTAGAAAAGGTAGCGTGTATAGGATAGAATCCTCAGTTTTCCTCTTAGCAATACCCAGTTTCACCATTTCAATTGATGGCAATTCGTTCCTTTTTTGCTAGGTAATAAAACCAAAAGACATCATGGATTCCACTCTCATCTCTCTCATCCAGGTTGCTAGGTGTTTAGTCCATCTCTATCTTCAAAGGACATCCAGAGTCTATCTCTCACTGCCTGGACTGCCATCATCTTCCTCCAGCCATACGTGTGTACTGCAGTAGCAAGAGCAAAGAGACTCGGCAGATCCCTCAGCTTTTAATCCTCTCTCTGATTTTTTAAATAATAATAAAAAGGTCTTGGCAGAGGGATCTTTTAGAAAACGTAAGACACATGGAATTCCTTCACTGCTCACAGCCCTGAGACTACTGATTGAATCCAGTGCTTATAAAGCAGCACTGAATCATACACATCGATGGCGTTGAATTGGAGAATACTTTGTTGTGTGTATTTTGGCCTCAGTTATAAAAATTACACTGATAATGAGTACAAGGAAGAAGAAAATGTTCTAAAATTGATTGTGATACCGATTGTACAACTCTTCTTGGTATGATTGAACTATTGAATTGTGTGGTCTGTCGGGGAGGTGCCAATAAAACTGTAAAGAAAGAAAGAAGGAACGCAAGCCTAGAGGAGCCCCCACTTGATTGATCTACTCTACTGCTCCCTCTACGGCAGTTACCATGGCTGCTGGGTGGTCCTTGCAGGCGCCAACTACGCTGATCTCTTGACCCTGCCTACTCCTGTGTGATTTTTGTAATTTCGGTCTGGGGTTGGGAAGCACGCCCATCCAAAGGCTTTGTTGAAATGCACGCATATTCAAATAGAGTCTCAGAAACAAAAACCTAGCCTGTTTCCGCCCGGTCTCGAACCGGGGACCTTTCGCGTGTTAGGCGAACGTGATAACCACTACACTACGGAAACCTGCTTACTAGACCCCCCTTCCTAATTCTCATTGGTTAATCGCATACTTTAGGATATTTTCATGGTTGAGCAGATACTTTCCGTTTACTTCTCTCTACACTTGGAGATGCTTAAAATCAGCAGTACCCAACCCGGAAAGCCATGGATTGCGTGTTACTCTCAGAGTCCCGATTCCCCAAGAAATAAGCAGACAGGAAAATCTTGGCTAACTTTTAGGGCGTTTTCCATATGTTCCAGACTCCGTGGGGTCGCTGCCCACGTAACACACTCTGAGCTTCATCTCCAGACGACTGAGCAGGGTCCTTTAGGAACCGGGACGAACGGGCTCAGCTAAGGAGCCGTCTGCGCTGTGGTGTCCGGGCAATGACAGGAGGGACCGAGGGACAGAGAGTGTGCTGTCAGGCTGTGGCCAGCTGTCTGTCAGGCAAAAATTGTGTGGCAGATATACATCGGGCTTCAAAACGTTTGTGGGAAACTTCCATTCTTTTAAAATCCATTTGCAGTCATCACTGGGCTATTTCTTCCTGCTGATTTATTTGCCCGCCTGCTCTTCCACCTGCATGACCAGGCGCGGGGCTCTCCGGAAACCTTGCAGGACTGAGAGGTCATTGGGAAACTTGGCTACGGTGGGTTCAGCTTTGATCTCAATGGTCTACAGGTCATAGTCGGGCTGCTTGGTCATCTAGGGACAGCTTAAATCAGGTTGGCCCTTGCTTTGGGCTGAAGAGGTGCAAGGAGTCTCAGGGAGATGGAACCACTGGACGCAAGCGCCAACTGCATACTGCGCAGGCTGGGCCCAAAGTAATTTCTTTATCACTCATGTTTTCTGCTCTGGAACGGCTAATCTTGGGGTCTGATAACCTTTAAAATAGTTTCTAGGAGGAAGGTGACTCTTCTTTGTTATTTATCCCATTTCAGCTGTAGAAAGTCACCGTCCTTACCCTGGGGAGTAGAAACAATCTGCCATCTACTCAGTCCTAAAATTAAGTTTTTCCAGGGCTGAATGCTGCTAATTTAGAAGCTAACAAACAGCAAACTAGCAGTTCGAAACCACCAACCGCTCTTCAGGAGAAAGACAAGTTTTCTGCTTTCATCAAGAGTTGTAGTTGGAAACCCACTTGGCTAACAGTTCCACCTCGTACTACAGAGTCACTGTGTGTTGGAATCGACTTGCTGGCTATGAGTTTGGCGTCTTGGAAAGCTGAGTGCTGGTGACCATGCTCAGCGCGGTAAATGTGCTTGTCCCCAAATACTAGCAACTTGTAACAAGAGCGAGGCTTCTGGCTTCTGAGAAAGATCACATTCGGTCTCCTTCTCCTGGCAACTAAAACACAGCCTGATCAAACATCGTGAGTTGTTGTGGTTAGTGTTGAAGGCCATTAAGGCTCAGCCTTGAAACGGCCGAGAATTCTCATGACCTATGTGTCATTGTTTGCTGATTTCTTCTGTGACTTAACGTTTTGAACAGACCGTTAGGAACATAAGCAAGGAGGTATGAAAGTTCTGGGAAAAGCAGGTTGTTTAATTTTCTCAAAGATGTCTGGCTTGGAAAAAGATAGAGTTGCTATGTGTATCAAATGTGCTTGCTTAACAATGAGATAATCAACCCCGGGTTGTTTCTGCATGGATAAAAGGCGTATGTAGAATAAACTCGGGGCTTCGGTATTCACTGTTGCCCTCCCAATACTTTCTGTCTCTCTTTTGTCCTTACTCCTCACTCCCCCTTTCAGGACTGTTCCACTTGTCGGCTGGCTCCCACAGGTTAGGGGCCCCAGAGTAGGTTCCAACTCTCAATCCTTCTATGTACAACAGAACCAAACACTACACGACACCCCTGGGCCATCTTCACAATTGCTGCTTTGTTGGAGACCATCACTACAGCTATGTAAGGCCATTTCCTTGAGGGCCTTCCTCTTTTTTGCTGATCATCGAATTGACTAGCCCTTCCTGATAACATGTCCAAAATGCCAAACACATCAATACCACAGGTTCTTCTATAGGAGTAATGGAAAAAGCTTTATTCTTGGTCTTGACAAGACTTGCTAGGGAAATTGATGACTAACTTCTAGTTGATTTAGAAACAAGTGGGTGATGGAAGAGAAGTTGAGTGGAGGGTCATTCTGGTCTCAGATGAACGTTGAAAAGAGTGTGGACATTTCCGATGTGCTTGTCCGTGGGCACAAAAGGGAAGTGGAATAATAGGTGCAGGAGCAGGGAAGAGAGGTAGGCTCCTCCATCATATGGAGGTTAGATTTTCATCTGAATGTGATGACAAGGGAAAAAAATATGGCATTGCTCATTTTGACCCAAAGGTTTCTTAGGGGTCTGTGAACATGGGAATATCTCGGAGCTCAACTGTTCAGCCAGTGGTTCTCAATCTTCCTAATGCTGAGAAACTTTCATACAGTTCCTCATGTTGTGGTGACCCCCCCCCAACCATAAAATTATTTTGGTTACTATTTCATAACTGTAAATTTGCTACTGTTGTGTATGGGGTGACTCCTGTGAAAGGGTCATTTGACCCCCAAAGGGGACCTGAACCATAGGTTCAGAACCGCTGCTTTAAGCCTTTTCCTTTTCTGTGTTTTCCAATTCTCTGGCTACGTTCATCATCTCCTGGTGTACATTTCACATGATCTTTTCTTGAGCACCACGGAGTATCTCTGGCCTACTGGAGATCCCCTTTCAGTAGTCTTATATTAAGTTTCTTGTTGTTCAATGCCATTGAATGGGCTCTGACTCATATCGACCCAACGCACAACATTTCCTTCCAATCTCAAATTATTTGTCAAGTTACCCTGAACTTCCAGACTTTGATTACTGCTTCAGGGTATAAAAAGACCCCAAATTTCAAACATAATTTAAGGACATTATAAAATCATAAACAGAAAAAGCCAAGACAAAGACAGACACATAAGGCCCTACTTGATACTCACCATCATGAAGAGATTGCTGAAGATTTGTGTGCTCTAGCAACTCAGAAGGTGCCTGGCTATCAGACTGAAGAATGTCTGGGGTTGTAAACGGCTTGTCTTAAAACAAGCAGCCTCTAAAGGAAGCGTCAGCTAAGTGCACAGTGACGAAGCACACAAGCCTGTGTGATCCAAGGATTGTAAATAATAAAAACCAAGACCAGAGGAGGGAATTGTATGACAGCGCAAATTCTGAGCACCCAGTTTGCAGAAAGCTATAAATGGCAGTGAAAGCCCAAAGTTTATTTTCAGGGTTCCCAGATTTTAATCCTCTAATGAATCTCCTTTGACCATTGAACATGGATTTGAATAGCCTTGCTTTCACAGAGAATGCATTGGAAAGTGGATTAATGCAGATGTAGTTAGGTTAAAATGTAAGGTCGTGTCATTTGTTTTCCCTTTTGACTAACTTGAAATTTATTCTAGTTTTTATTATTTTTTATGTTTTTGTTGGTGATGTTTTTCCCCTTTAAAAAATAATGTTTTAATATGAAGTACAGGATATTGTTGTTGTTCTTGGTTTCCATCGAGCTGTTTCTGACCCATAGTGACCCGGTGCACAACAGAAGGAAACACTGCATGGTCCTGCACCATCCTCGCAACTGTTCCTACGCCTGAGCCCATGGATGAAGCCATTGGGCTAATACATCTCACTGAAGGCTTTCCTTTTTTCACCACACGTCCTCTTTACCAAATATGATGTCCTTCCCCAGGGACTGTTCTCCCCTGACAACATATCAAAAGTATGTAAGACGAAGTCTTGCCATTCCTGCCTCTAAGGAGCACTCCAGATCAATTTGTCCAAGTACTTTCAATATTCTTCTCCAGCACCACAATCCAAATGCAGTGATTCCTCTATGGTCTTCCTTACTCAGTGTCCATTTTCACATCCATATGAGGTGATTGAAATACCGTGGCTTGGGGTCAGGTGCATCTTAGTCCTCAAAATAACATCCTTGCTTTTCAATATTACAAAGAGGTCTCGTGCAGAAGATTTACCTAATGCAACTCTTCCTTTGATCTCTTGACTGCTGCTTCCCTGAGCATTGATTGTACATCCAATTAAGGCAAAATCTTTGATGAATTCAAACTTTTCTCCATTTATCATGATGTTACCTATTTGTCAGTGGAAACCAGCCTCCAACAAACAAAGGGCAGAAAGTGAAAATGTATGGTGATAATATATAAAAATTATAGTAAAGTCATAAAGGATAAGAGAGATAGGAGAGTAAAATAAAGGAGTCAGACACATTTTATAGTAGCATGCTCACCTCAACCCCTCTTGATGGACCACGGGGAACTGGGAGAAGTGAGAGCAGACATTTACCTATAGATCTTGGGACACTTGTAGGTAGCCTTCAAGCATACTTATTCAGTAGGTACCTGTGTTGAAAGGTGGGTGGTTTCTACATTAAGATCCTTGAGTGCACAGGTGAGGAACACTATTGCCTGCATTTGGTGAAGGTACAAGGGAGCTGGGTGTCACGGTGGGAAGAGAAGGTAAATGGACAATGTCTGCTTCTACAGGGAGATATAATCAAACAAGTGATGTCTGTAAGGCAGCATAGCTGGTAAGGGGAGAATCTGTGGGGATGATTTTGTTTTTGCAGGGGGATGATTTTTTAAAAATCTTTTTATTGGGGCTCATAAGGCTCTTATCACAGTCTGTACATACATCAATTGAGCAAAGCACCCTTATACATTCGTTGCACCCGTCATTTTCATAATTCACCTTCCACTTGGGTTCCTGGAATCAGCTCGGTTTTCCTTTTTTTTCCCCATCCCCCTCCTTCCCCGATCCCGCCCCTGGTCCCTTGGTAGTTTATAAATAGTTATTATATCTTATCTTACACTCCCCGGCATCTCCCCTTACCCCCCTCCCCATTGCCCATCTCCCAGAGAGGAGGTCACACATAGATCTCTGAGATCGGCTCTCCCTTTCTACACCCCCTTCCCTCCTGGTGTCGCCACTCCCACCGCTGGTGTTGAGGGGTTCATCTGTCCTAGATTCCCTGTGCCTCCAGATCGCAGGGGGATGATTTTTAAAGCTGGATAATGTACGTGGACTTTACCTCTAACTTACCCAAGTGGAGGCTTCCCTACCGTGGAGTGCCAGCTTTCCAAATTCCCTCCGTAATAAGTTAGGGAATATAGTCCTCATCATATTTCCCTCAGTGTTAGAATTCCACTCCAGTTTTGAGTTCAGTCTTCCCTTACATTGAATCGTAATCCATACTGAAGGCTGTAACCCTCGGTCTTCATCAGCAAGCGCTTCAAGTCCTCCTCACTTTCAGCAAGCAAGGCTGTGTCATCTGCATATTGCAGGCTGTCAGTGAGCCTTCTTCAGATCCTGATGCCACATTCTCTGATGATTTGCTCAGCATATGTTTGAACAGTATGAGGAGAGGACACAATCCTGATGCACGTCTTTACTCATTTTAAATCCTGCAGTGTTCCCTGTTCTGTTCTCATAACTGCCTCGTGATCCAAGTACAAGTTCCACATGAGCACAATGAGGTACTCTGGAATACCCATTCTTCTCAAGGCTTTCCGTAGTTTGTTATGATTGGCACAAACGCCTTGGCACCATCAATAAAGCACAAGTAAACATATTTTTTCTGCTTGAGCCAAGATCCAGCTGACATCAGCAGTGATATCCCCTGTTCCACGTCCCATTTTGAATATGGCCTGAACTGCTGGCAGGTCCTTGTCAATGTGCTGCTGCAGCCATGACTGGGTGATCTTCAGCAAAAATACTTGCTTGTGATATCAATGATGTTGTTCTGTAATGTGCACAATCCTTTTGGATCATCTTTCTTTGGAATGGGTACAAATATGTATCTCTTCCCATCAGTTGACCCAGTACTTATCTCCCAACAGTCCTGGCATCGATCAATAAGTGCTCCCACTGCTTCATTGGCCTGTTGCAACATTTCCCTCGGTGTTCCGTCAACTCCAGGCATTTGAGATGCCAGTGACACAGCTTCCAGCATCGCAGTAGCACACAGAAGGATAAACTGACAGACAAGTGGTGGCCCTGCACTGATATGTCCTCGTTAACACAACAAAGAAACCCTATTCCCAAGTAAGAGTACATGCACAGGTACGTGTGTTCCAGGTGCCATTGAGTCACATCCAAGGACACACTGCACCATCCTGCATCATCCGCCCAGTTATTGCTGTGCTGGAGTCTATTGTTTCAATCCGTCTTTTGGAGAGTCTTTCTCTGTTTTCTGATACTCACCTTTACCAAGCATCATGTCTCTTTCTAAGGACTGATCTCTCCTAATAGCATATTATCAATATGGTAGCTAAGCTCAATTCTTGGGAGCATTCTGGTTGTACTTCTTCCAAGACAGCTATGTTCACTCTCTTGCCAGTTCGTGGCACACTGTCTGTGAAAATCATGGTTCAAATATATCAATTCTTCTTTGGTCTTCTTTATTCATTGTCCAACTTTCACATGCAAATAAGGCCACTGAGTATCCCTGGCTTAGGTCAGGGGTACTTGATTCTGCAGAGTGACTTCTTCCTTTACTTGTTAACTCTTTAAAGAGGATCTTTTGCAACAGAAGTTTTCCAACTCATATTTTTAGAAAATTAATTAATCCATAAGAATGACATTTAAAAATGATTTGACAACAAAATCTTCTTCTGCCTGAGAATATTAGAATAAAAGCCACATGGTGAAACTTTGTTTCAATCACTCACTTTGGACATGTTGTCAAGGAAGACCAATCACTGAAGGGGTGTATCATGCTTGGTAAAGTAGAGAGGAAGCAAAAAAGAGTAAGACCCTCAATAAGATGGATTGGCCCAGTGGCTGCAATGGTGGGCTCAAACATAGGAGCGATTACGAGGATGGAGAAGGACGGAGCAGTGCTTCTGTCTGCTGTGCGGTCACTGTGGTCTGGAACTGACTGAACAGGTCCCCTATCAGCGGTCAGTCAGTAGGGACTCCCGACAGAAAATCATGAAAGCGAGGATCCAGATCCTCAGAATTCCTGCGCATTCGGGGTTGACTTCTGAACAGTGGGGTTTGCAGAAAGCTGCAGTTACAGTGAAAGCCCCAATCCATCTTGAGTCTCCATGTGGATTAAGCCTCCACTGAATCTCTGCTCAACCATTTACCTGAAAAGTGAATGAGCTATGTCCTCAGGCAGCATGTGTTTGAAAATGGGTGACTCGCCCAAGTAGCTCAGTTCGGAGAGGATTAGAGGAAAATGGTTACTACCATTCACCTTACCAGCCCAGGGAGGCCTGGCCTCTTTTAGGTGATTACCTGGCTGTGTCCTCCAGAGAACTTGCCTTAGTGGGGTCACAGAGTCATGAATCATGCCCTGCCTCTTGTAAGACCCTGGACTCGTCTTGTAAGCTCTTCTGTGTAACTCAAGGTGCATGTCCCCATCACGGTCCCATTCCTACTTCTGCAGCCCCACCTGCAACTGTGATGTCCTGCTCTGCCACCACTCGCACTACTGTGACAATGTCCTCTGACCTCCCTTGCTTTCCTGAAGCCACTGATTCTCTGTAGAACGTTTGTAAAAATTTTGCTACTTTATATGCATCTCATTTATTACATCTGACAGTTGCATACTGTCCTACATTATGAATTTCCCACACTTTACGGACTTATATTTAATTAATGTATCAATGAGGAGTTTTATTCTAATAGATTAAAATAATTCTGCATTTAATACTGTTCCATAGTCTGCTATCTGTCACCTATAAGATTTGGGAGGGTGGGTCAGAAAGAGCAGCAGCTGGCCCTCCAGACCACTGTGTAAGGATCATCTCAATTAATACAAGACTGCTCTCCTGAATGGCTCCCTCAGGATGAACGTCCACCAGGAGACCTGAGAGCTCTTTCATCCCGTGTCTGCAGGAATCGATACCCTGGCATCCTGGGTCTGCCGATCCTATGGGGGTAGAGTATTGTCTCATTTTATTTTGTATTTTCATGGATTGATAATAACATTAAATGCTTTAAAAAGTTGCTTGTCTTTTCTGTGTCTTCTCTTTCCTGGTTTTCATGAGTGCCTGTTCACATTCTTTATCCATTTCCTATGATCTTTCTGTCCAATATTGTGGATTTTGTTGCCTTCTTACTATATGATATCAATTAAGCACCTGTCATTTGTAAACATTGCAAATATCTTCTCTTTTATCTCATCTACCTGTTTACTTTCCTTGTGTCTTTTCTAAAAATCTACTTTTGATTTGGACGAATTGAACTATAGCCATGTTATACTGTTTATGATGTTAAAGTGTCTCTTAGACATTCTTTTTCTATCTTCTAGGTCAAGCCATATTTTCCCCACATATTTCTATGAGCTTAATTTTTAAATATGTTTTCTCTAGATATTTGAACTCTTAGGAGAAATATATTCCAGAAATATTTGAGATAGATATATGTGCAGTGAATGATAAGAATCACAGAAAAAGGATAGTATAAAAATCTTTGATGTTGGAACTGAAAACACAGGGAATCCAGGACAGATGACCTCTTCAGTACCAGTGGCGAGAGTGGCAATTCATGGAGGGTGAAGGGAAGGTGGAGTAGAAAGGGAGAACCAATTAAAATGATCTACATATCACCTCCTCCCTGGGGGATGGACAACAGGAAAGTGAGTGAAGGGAGACGTCAGAGAGTGTAAGATATGTCAAAACAATAACTTATAAGTTATCGAAGGTTCATGGGGGGGGGCAATGAGGGTGGGAAAAAATGAGGAGCTGATACCAAGGGCTCAAGTAGAAAGCAAATGTTTTGAGAATGATGATGGCAACAAATGTACAAATGTGCTTGACACAATGGATGTATGTATGGATTGTGATAAGAATTGTATGAAGGAAGAAAAGAGGAGTGGGGGCATGGGGCACTAACCCACCCAAGGGGAGGGTATTGTTTATATCTCCACAGTGAAAGAGGGATCAGATTTCAACCCAGTACCGCAAGGTGTGAATGCAACATTCTGGCATGGAGTAGGGAACCAGTGGAGAGGTCTGGGAGGCTGGCCCCAGCACCAAAAATTAAGTGGATTCCTGCCCCACCCCCAAGAAAAATTTGTTTCAAAGGACGACATTGATTCTGCAGCTCCGGGAGTGGGACATATCTGATCAGAGCATACGGGAGCAGATGAAGGGGGAGGAGGAGAGAGTGGAGCACAGACTGGCCCACCAGGCCATGAGGATGATGTTCCTGATTAGAGCAGCCAGTCCACAGAGAGGACAACATGGCTGGCCCCACTATGAGAAATGATGCCCCTCAGTGACCAATGGCATTACAGGGGACAGCACCGGAGACACAGTGTGCAAACTGCACCTGACCTGATCCCCCCACACCGAGGCAAAGCACTGGGGGAGTGCAGCAGAACAGCAAGAGAATTGAGGGCAAGGTCCCCAGGGAATGCTGAAAGTGGACTTTGGGGCCAGGGCGTGGTGCCCCAACATACTGGACTAGAAAACACTCCTAAAGGCCAACAAACGATCCTTGAACTAACTACAAGCTTTTCTTTCTTGTTCTGTTTTGTTTTGTTCTTTGTCAGTGGTTTGTTGTTGTTTTGTTGTATGCTGTTGCTTGGTTTTGCTCTGTCTTGTTTTTGTGCATGTTATTATCTCCACAGGTCTGTCTAAATAAGACAGGCTGGATGAACTATCTGGAGGAAAAACAACGGGACCGACAGTTCCGGGGGAACTTGGGATAGGGGGAGGTGGGGGGGGGGGAGGAAGTGGTGTTAACAAACCCAGGAGGGACAAGGGAACAACATGGGATCCAAATTGGTGAAGAGGGGGGAATGGCAGGCCTGGTAGGGAATGATCAAGGGTAAGGTTACGTAAAGAAGAGGTATAGCTGTAACCCAGGTGGGGACAGAGCATGATAGTGGGGCAGGAGGAAAGTCAAGAGAAATAGAGGAAAGAGCTAGGAGACAAAGGACATTTATAGAGGTCTAGACAAAGACATGTACATGCAAATATATATACACGCAAATATATATACACGAGGATGGGGAAATAGATCTATGTGTCTATATTTATAGGTTTAGTATTAAGGTGGTGGAAGGACCTTGGGCCTCTGCTCAAGCACTCCCTCAACGCATGAATACTTTCTTCTATTAAATTGGCATTCTATGATCTCACACAACTTCTGAAGCCAAAACGGGTGAACAAGTAAATGCGGTGAAGAAAGTTGATGGTGCCCGGCTATCAAAAGAGATAGTGTCTGGGGTCTTAAAGGCTTGAAGATACACACGCGTCCATTTAGCTCAGAAACAACAAAGCCTACATGGAAGAACACACAGCCTATGTGATCACGTGTTCCCAAAGGGATCAGTTATCAGGCATCAAAGAACAAAAATTCATATCATTGGCTGCACACCTCCATGATATGATCACCGAGGACAAATGGGTGCATAAGCAAATGTGGCGAAGAAAGCTGATGGTGCCCGGCTATCAAAAGAGATAGTGTCTGGGGTCTTAAAGGCTTGAAGGTGAACAAGCGGCCATCTAGCTCAGAAGCAACAAAGCCCACATGGAAGAAGCACACCAGCCTGTGCAATCACGAGGTGCCAAAGGGATCAGGGATAAGGCATCATCATAAAAAAAAATCTTACCATAGTGAATGAAGGGGGAAGTGCAGAGTAGAGACCCAAAGCCCATTTGTCAGCCACTGGAGACCCCCTCACAGAGGGGTCTAGGGGAGGAGATGAGTCAGTCAGGGTGTGATGTAGCACTGATGAAGAATACAGCTTTCCCCCAGATCCTGGATGCTTCCTCCCCACCAACTACCATGATCCAAATTCTACCTTGCAAGTCTAGATAGAGCAGAGGTTGTACACTGGTGCATATAGGAGCTGGAGGCAAAGGGAATCCTGGGTGAAAGATACCTTCAGAACCAGGGGGTGAGGGGCGATACTGGGAGAGTAGAGGGTGAGTGGTTTGGAAAGGGGGAACTGATTACAAGGATCTACATGTGGCCTCCTCCCTGGGGGGCGGACAACAGAGAAGGGGGTGAAGGGAGAAGCCGGATAGGGCAAGTTATGACAAAATAATAATCTATAAATTATCAAGGGCTCATGAGGGAGGGGGGAGTGGGGAGGGAGTGGGACAAAAGAGGACCTGATGCAAAGGGCTTAAGTGGAGAGCAAATGCTTTGAAAATGATTAGGGCAAAGAATGTACAGATGTGCTTTATACAATTGATGTATGTATATGAATGGATTATGATAAGAGTTGTATGAGCCCCTAATAAAATGTTTTTAAAAAAAGAATTGTACGAGCCCCCAATAGAATGATTTTTTAAAAATCATTGTGTCATTCTAAGGGACAATTCCTTTTTCTCATATGTATTTTCACCCCCCTACTCAGTCTTTCCTGGCAAGATCAATCCGGCACTGACAGGTCTAGATTTCCTTAGATATCTTGCAAAGGCAAGAATGTTCTAGACCATTTCTTTGATCTCCAGCCCAGGAAAATGCCTCAGTCAGAGACTGAGCTGTGAGGTGGATGGACCACGGAACTAAGTGATGCATTCCTGTCATGGCTTCCTTCATGAGGCCGTGATGACGTGCATGTGGACCAAAGAACCTCTATGCATCCATCAAAAGGCGGGGTTCCTTCTTCATGATGCTGTTAAGTCTGAGGAGAGTTGTCTCTGGAGTTCTTCTATGCATCTAACTCAAATGACTCAGCCCTTTTATTTATTATTGTTTCTTTCCTCTGGGAACCAAAATCACAGAAGAATTGTGTGTGTGTGTGTGTGTGTGTGTGTGTGCGCGCGCGCCGCTTAGTAGATATTTTATGATGCTTATGAGATATAGTAACTATATTCAAAATTGCAATTTAGAAGTTAATTGGTTCTAGAAACTCACATCTTTGAACACAAACCCATAAACACTCATCAGAGATCTACTTTGATGAACTTTTAAACAGCCTTCTCACTCTGCCGCCATCCCAGTGGTGGTCCTTATGCTGCGGAAACTGAACTTTCTCACAGTTTCTTTCTAAGTAGCATTGCAAGGATTTGCTTTTTTCTTACACTCTTTGAAGCCTGCCTTCAGGTGTCACACAACGAAATTAAATGACAATTTGTAGCAACTGGAAAGAAACACACTCATCTTATTAAGAGATTAGTTGCCATCCATTGTTTATATGTAATCTGGATAGCCGAGTGGCTTAAGGTCAAGTGCACATGTGTCCACCTGGGTTTGAACTCCACTTCCAGGACAGCAATTTTAGCAGCCTTGTTACCTTGGTAATATTAGCAGCTATGTTACCTGAAGACAATAATTTGAGCAATTCTATGATTTAGAATCGTTGGTGGCAAAGTAGCTTCTTTTCTGTTTTTCTCTTCACATGTATAGAAATGTCTCGGGGGTGAAAGTTAAGGAACTGAATAAAATATCACAGTGCCTTTGGGTTATAGGGATTAGGGCAAATCAACCTACTTAAGTTCAAAAGAGACTTTAATTCTCCAAACAATTCAACTCCAAGGGAAAGGAGAGACAGCGTGAGCTTTGGGGGCAGAAAAATGCATCTGAAGTACAAAAACAAAACAAAAACCAAAAAACAAAATCCACTGCCTTTGAGTCAACACTGAATGAACAGCAACATAGTGAAATTGCCCCTTTACCTTATAGTGTATAAGATTCACTTGAAGAAAATGAGGTGAGAGAAGACGCTTCTCGTTATAGTTAAATTTTCCAACAAGAAAAATGTACGATGTTTAATCAAATTGTGATGAGACTGTCCTTAGACACGATGGCTGTAACCAGTTCCCTTCAGCCCTTGCTGTTTGGGGATCGGATTCCTGTTCTTTCCCACAGTGATATGGGGCCTTAGCATAGTGCAGATTACTTTTGCATTTCAAATTTAGGGAGAAACAGCCAGACAATTTTCCAAAGCAACTGTACCTATGACTTGAAATCCCGCTAGCAAAGTGTGAGTTCAGGTTTCTGGCCAACACATAGCACCAATAAGGATCTAGTCATTAAAGACTTCTATTCTTTCTGGGGATTTTTCTTTACATTTCCCTAAAGACGAATGATGTTGAACATCATCGAATATGATTATTTGTCATCCATCCATACTCTGGTAAAATGTCTGCTCAAACATTTCTTCAGTTGTCATTGCTTTGTTATTTTTAAATCACTGAATTTTGGGAGTCCTTTGTACATTTTAGACACATCACCATTGCTTTGTGTTTTGTTTGCATTTTCTCAACTTACCTTTCATTTTCTTAACAATGATTTTTTTTTCCTTCAGATTTTTCACTTGAGTTGGGCCCTGGTGATGGTGTGGTTATGCGTTGGGCTGTGACCTGCAAGGTTGACAGTTTGAAACCATCTCCAGGTGTGTGGGGAAAGACCGACCCTTCTACAGTTGTGGTCTCAGAAACCCACAGTGGGTCACTATGAGTCAGCATTGAATAGATGGCCTTGAGTGAGAAAAAGCTTGTTTATTTATTTGTTTGTTTATTTATTTATTGAGAGGTAGTAATTTTATGGAGTAAAGGAAGTGGTGTTAACAAACCCAGGGAAAAGGGAACAAGTAATCCAAAATTGGTGGCCTGGAGGGTGAAAGAGGCATGATAGTGCTTAATCAAGGGCAGTGTAACCAAGGGGAATTACTGAAACCCAAATGAAGGCTTAGAATAATGGGACAAGAGGAAAGTAAAAGGAAATAGTGGAAAGAACTAGGAAGCAAAGGAATTTATAGAAATATAAATACTAGCATGTGCAAAGTGAATATATTTATATATGTTGATGGGGAATTAGAACTATGTGCATATATTGGTAGGTTTAGTATTAAGATAGTAGATGAACATTGAACCTCTACTCAAGTACTCTCTTAATGCAAGAACACTTTGTTCTATTAAGCTGGCATTCCATGATGCTCACCTTCCCGACAAGTGGGTGAATAAGCAAATGTGATGAAGAAAGCCAATAGTGCCAGGCTATCAAAAGATATAAATCTGGGGTCTTAAAGGCAAACAAGCATCCATCTAGCTGAGAAGCAACAAAGATCACATGGAAGAAGCACATCAGCCTGTGTGATCATGAGGTGTTGATGGGATCAGGCATCGAAAACCAAAAAATCATATCATTGTGAATGAGGAGAGTGCAGAGTGGGGACCCAAAGCCTATCTGTAGGAAACTGGACATTCCCTTATAGAAGGATCTCTGGGAGGAGTCCAGCCAGTCAGGGTACAGTATAGCAATGATGAAACCCACAACTTTCCTCTAGTTCTTAAATGCTTCCTCCCCTCACTATCATGATCCCAATTCTACATTACAAATCCAGAGGATGTATATTGGTACAGATAGGAACTGGAAACACAGGGAGTCTAGGACAGATGAACCCCTCAGGGCCTGTGGTGAGAGTGGTGATACCGAAGGGTGGAGGGAAGGTGGAGGAGAAGGGGGAACCGATTACAAGAATCTACAAATAACCCCCTCCCTGAGGGACGGACAACAGAAAAGTGAGTAAAGGGAGACGCCGGGCAGTGTAAGACATGAAAAGATAATAATTTATAAGTTATCAAATGTTCATGGTGGAGTGCAATGAGGTAGGGGAGAATGAGGAGCTGATACCAAGGGCTCAAGTAAATAGCAAATGTTTTGAGAGTGATGATGGCAACAAATGTACAAATGTGCTTGACACAATGTATGTATGTATGGAGGTATTTGTGATGAGCTGTACCAGTCCCCAATAATATGATTAAAAAAATTTTTTTAAAGATGGTTAAGCCCGATAAAATGACTTTTTTATTTTTTTATTTTTTTAAATGACTTTTTTAAAAGACATAAAAATTTTTAAATATTTTAAAAAATAAAAAATCTTTGTAATTCAACATTATAAAGAATTTTCTCTCCGAGGTTTCCTTCAACAATATTTTTTGTTTTAGGTTTTACATTTAGATCTATGATCCCATTCTACATTAATTTTGTTAATATTACAATGCTGGTCTCTCTCTTTTTTTACGTATAGATGTGTTATTGTTTCAGCATAAATTTTGCAAAGATCTTTGTTTCTTCATTCAATTTTCTTGGCAATGTTATCAACTATCTATTGAACTCATGTGTAAGAGTCTGTTCCTTTTGGTCATTGATCTGTGGCCTTTCCTTACACTAATATCACACTGTCGTGTCTTACTGTTTCTTTGTGCTAAATCTTGAAATCTTCTAATACTGTTTTTCTTCTTCCAAAGTTTTGTCTTTTCTATATCTATGTCGTATGACTTTTCATATAAACTTTAGAATATGTTTGTAGAGTTCTAAAAAAATTGCCTTTCTGGGATTTTAACTTAGATTACATGAATCTATGGATCAATTTGGAGAATAACTGATATTTTGGCAATATTGAGATTTACAATTCTTGAAGAAAGTACAACTTTTCATAATGTAGTTTCTGACGTTTTAGAATCCAGAACGAATTTCTTGCAGATGATTGATGCCAAAATATTTCATGAAATTTAGTGCTACTGCGCATGGGATTTATTTAAAATCTGAACTTTTAAAGTATTTTGATTATATATACACAACCACATATTTTGTATGCCTGTTTATTGACCTTTCATCTTGTTAGCCTATTAAATTCCTTTATTATTCTAGGAAATTTATAAAGAAAATTTGAAATTTACGATATAAACAATTATGTCTGTCAACCACGGAAGACCTAACAGAGGAGCGAAGCGCTTTTCTGCTGGATATAGAGGTTTCCTTTCTTTTTGTGCGAGTGCGGAACAGGGAAAGCGAAAGTAATCACTTAAGACGGGAATAAAGAGTGTTAGTTAAACAAACCCACTGCCACCGATTGTTCCCGAGATTTTAAATCTGTGCCGCCACAGGCCATTGGAGCGGACTCCTGGGTGCCAACCGCCGACGTGCAGTGAGCAGCTGCAAACCTATCCCATTGCGCCACGAGGACTTTTTCTTAAATCGAATTATAATTTACATGATTAAAGGGAAGTATTCCTTAAAATAGAAGGGAGAAGTCAGTCAGAGAGCTTACTACTTCTGTAAAAAGTAAAACAACAGAGCATGTGGATGGCCGGTTAGCTCAGTTGGTTAGAGCGTGGTGCTAATAACGCCAAGGTCGCGGGTTCGATCCCCGTACGGGCCAATTCCCTTCTTTTACCGTCATTACTCATTTGCCTGTAATATGAGACTAACCTTCATGGGACATCAAGTATGGATTAAATGACAAAATTTTAATAACATAAATAATCAAGAGTCCGTGAAGGAGGGGGCGTGGGGAATGAGAGGAAAAGTGAGGAGCTGATACCAAGGGCTGAAGGTAGAAAGCAAATGTTTTGAGAAAGATGATGGCAACATGTGCAAATGTGCTTGACACAATGGATGCATGGATGGATTGTGTTGAGTTGTATGAGCCCCCAATAAAATGATTTTTAAAAACAAAACAAAACTTGGATGAAATGTTTAGTCTTTTCCTTGAACCCCACTAGAGACCCATATGCACGTTTTGTTCTTTCTCCTAACAGGAAAGCAGCAGCCGGGGAGAAAACAACTAGTTGGAGCAAGTAACACAAAACCTGAAAATAGAAAGTTTAGTGAAGAAAACCAGGCTAAGAGAGGGGGTGTTCATCTGATGGTCACTAGCTGATAGGCACTCTCTCTCCCCTATTACATCCACATCCCTCCCGCAGTCCTCTCCTAGCTGTGAGACTGGAATTTCTAAGGGTTACAATAATACCCTTCGTACAGTCATACGCTGGGCATCTTTTCCTTAAACAAACAAAAGACAAGCACAAAACTACCCATTGACTGCCACTCTCATTGCTGTCCATGAAAACAGAATCCTCCCCACCCCACCCCTTTTCCCCCAGGGCCCTTTTCTAAATTCCCAGGACCTGGAATGGAGCCAAAGTCAGAGCGCAAATAAATATTTGCAGAGTCCATGCGTGAACACTCTCTGTTTTCTCTTCATGTTATTCTTATGTACAGTTTTCTCCTAGCTCAAACCAGTTTCTCTTCATCAACATTTTCTTTTACCTACTGCCCTCTGTTTCTCAGATTATTTTATTATGAAATTTCCTAATAGAGTTATCTAGGTTTAACTAGCTCCAATTTCCTCCTGTTCTTTAAATCCACTACATCCCGGTTTTGTTTTGTTTTTTTTTTTTTGGAGGTTTTGGTTTGTTTGTTTTGCTTTTTGACACTACCGCTTCATGGAAACTTCTTGTTGGATCACCAGTGACCGTTTATCAATTTGTCAAGAATTTATCCCTGACTTCTGTTACTGATTGAATTGTGCCAACGCATGTATGGGACGCTAAAGCTCTAACGAAGGTGCTGTGAGGTGGCACTGGCTGGAAGCTACTTACCAACAACATGCTGGTGAATGCAATCCCATCTGGGAGTTGGATTTTCTTTGTGATGATGAAGAGACTGTGTCCATGTAGGGATGTGCTCCAGTTTATCACTTTGGGAATCTAAAAAGAACAGAACACAGGGGCCATAAACTGGGGATGGTAAACGTGAGGATCATCAAGGGAGTGAGGAATTCTGGGGAGAGAGAAAGGAGCACGGGTGACTAAGCCCAAGGTCAGCAGTTGGATCCTGCCAGCTGCTCCTTGACTGAAAGAAGAGGCTTTCTGCTCCTGTGAGGAGCCCAGTCTGAGAAACCCACAGAGGCCATTCTGCTCTAAGAGAGAGAGGGAGCCTGCCCTGGGGAGCAAACGTTAAGCATGAAAATGTATTATGTATTGTTATTTTTTTTCTTTGATGGTTTATTTAGCCTGCCCTGGGGGGCAAAAGTTAAGCATGAAAATGTATTATGTATTGTTATTTTTTTTCTTTGATGGTTTATTTAGCCTGCCCTGGGGGGCAAAAGTTAAGCATGAAAATGTATTATGTATTGTTATTTTTTTTCTCTACGGTTTATTGATCCAAAAAATTTAAGACAAGTTTTATTGACACCTAATTCACATATCATACATATCACAATTCAGTGATTATTAAACCTATTAAACAGAGTTGTGCAATCGTCACCACTGAGACAGACCCACACACGCCACTGTAATGCCGCCTTGCTGACTGCTGAATGACCTACCTCCTTCCCCCCATCTCAGACAGTCCCACTAGTGGTTGCGTTTAGAATGTACTCTCATATGCTCAAGATCAGAACATTGTAATTAATTATATTATGCCTTTTGATATTGTAACCATGATATTGCTATTTCAATTAACTAGGATGTTATAATAAATACGGTAGCTTGTAACACTCTACTTACTAATGCTTGTACCGACTGACTCTAAAGAATAATAACATTACTTTTGCTTTCTGCGTTTGTCCACGGTTGCTGAGGTCCAAGACAAATCATAAATAAGTTTTGTCTTTAAAGATGGACTGAAACGTGCACTGGAAACTGCAATCCAATATCACTTTTGGATTCTAGCAGTCCGGCTATAAAGACTCTTCTAAATTATCAATACATTCTAGTGGCTAGCATTTATTTGAAGCAGCTACATCACTATCACCCTAAGTTGATTGATTTTCAGAATCGTAACTAATTCAAAATTGGTTTATTGGTATGTTTTTCTGAAGGGATCTTTCGGCTCTCTTCCTCAGCGCTAGCAAAAGAAACGAGGGAAAAACAGCCAAATTTCTGATAACAGATATTTTCAGTAACAATTCAGATTCACTGTGTAGTCAAGGTTACTTTGTGAGGAAATCCAAAATGCCAAATCCAAACACCACACTTCTTCAGTGGATTCTTCCTCCCAGTGACCTTGTTCAGGGTTTCCAGGCTGTCCATCCTCCTGGGAGCAGGCAGCTTCAACTCTTTAGCTGGGCGTGGCTTTTAGATTTGAACAGCCAACCCTTAGCTTAAAAGCTTAATGTTTAAGTCACAATGCTCAGGAACCAAAGCAAACCAAGTCTAACAGCATCAAGTGGATTGTGGGAGGCAATTGAAGGAATTACATGGAGAAACAAACTTTGGTTACAAGTTTCCTAAAAGGTACGAGCCAGCCAGGAGTCGAACCTAGAATCTTCTGATCCGTAGTCAGACGCGTTATCCATTGCGCCACTGGCCCATATAGGTGTACAATTCACCACTATCATTATTCATGAGTATGCAACTAGAAATGTGCGCAAGGTGATGACAGTTCTGATGAAACGGGCCGGTTTTTTGGGAAATCTTTAAGAGTTACGTCCCCTTAAAACACTTAAAATTTCACCTTTGGAACATCGTCTATGTGATAGAGTGACGCCCATTAGAGTTTTCTTTCCCTTCTTTCTTGATTTGCATGTGTGCTTGTATCTATTTTTATCTCCTGGCGAGCACTTCGATTGATCCAGTCCGTTCATCTGTCTGTGCAGCCAACAATTTCATTGATACCGACGCTGTGGGGCGATCAGTGATTAGTGGCGCGTACGAGCCGACTTTAAATTTATGACACAATGCAAATAAAGTGAATGAAAGACATCATAAGGGATGAATCACGTCTTTTCCATCTCAGGCTCCGCAGAGCCATAACTCGCTAAAGAGGAAATCATTCCAGACGCCATGCTGCAGATAGAGGCGTTAAAAATAACCCATCAGCCTCCAAATTAGCCAAAATGCGCACAAGACATCAAGGAAAACACACCCGTTTAGGGCACCCCATTCACGCAGAAGGTGACCGTCGAGGAGTCGACAAAAAGGGGAGGCAGCTGCGTGGTGCTCGGAGTGGGCACGGGCTCGGGCCGTGGGCCGGTGCTGGAAGGAATCCCGGAGCCGGGCGCGCGCGTGGGTCTGAGCTGCGCTGCGCTGCGCTGCGGTTCGAAACCAACTTCCCGCCCGACCGCCGGAGAGAAATTCGGTCTTTTCCTGCTGAGGATCCACAGGCTTGGAATCTGCACGCCCCCTGGGCAACGGGCAACGCCACCCTCTCCCATAGGGTCACGGGGAGTCGGGATCGAGCCGATGGCTGTGAGTTTGTTTGTCTTGCTGATCTAGACCGTTTTGATTTCCACTAGCCTGTACAGATAGGTGACTTGTTTCTTTTCTTTTAACTTCAGTCCCACACAAACTCCTGAAGAACCTAGCTGCATGTGCATCGTCGGCACGAGGACATTTATTACCAGATTTAAAAAAAAACAACAGAAATCCACCTGCGACCCTGAATGGGGGGGTGAGGGGTGGGGAGGGGACGGGTGGAAGTGGTGGAAGGCCGGAACAGGGGGAGGGACTGAGCGGAGGCGGGAGGCGGACCAGACTCTGAGGGTGGCTAGATCCTGGCAATGGTTGGCAAAGCGCTTTGGTGTTAAACCCGCGGAGAGTAGCGCAGGCACCCGGGACAGCTGGGAGCATCCACAGAAAGCTTCAGAGCAGCAGGACGCTGTCTTTAAAAAAATAAATAAAAGTTCCAATTTCTAAGACCTACGTTTGTGCAAGGAGCTCTTGCGCTGTAGTGGCTTATGCCAAGTTCAAGTTCCACAGGGTGGCCCCTGTGGTCACAACCCACAGGTGAGACCACTGCTCTAAGGCAGGGCAATGAGATGACAGGAACCAGAACAACCAGAACTGAAAAAACGAGATGTCAACACTTTGCGAAAAATACAATCAAACTCACGGAACCATTTGGGTAGATATTGTGAAATGGGACGTGTAGGCCCTCATTGGCTGCGTGAGCTTCCACTGAAAATAGAATGAAATATTTTGGGAACGTGATTGAGCCATGAAACATCCTACAAACATTGGGCTGCTAACTACCAAGAAATCAGTTACAAAACCACCAGCCACTCTTGGGGAGAATGATGAGGCTTTGTAAGCCCACAAGAGAGTTACAATCTGTGAGTCAATATCGACTTGATGGCAGTGAGTTTGGGGTTTTTGGTCACACTAATAAGGCCTGCTTAAAAGCCCAATACACCCTATCCCCAATGAGATTTCACCCACAGGTATAGGGGTTGGAATTTATAACAAATAACTTTGGGGACACAATTCAACTCATAAGAATACATTAAAATTGTAAGAAACTAAAACTTCTAAAGTGGCTGCTTCCATTTACCTTCCATCAGCAGTGCCTGAGAGCACCAAGTTCTCCACAAGCCAGCTGTCCATTGTTTGCTCTTATTTACAGTCTAGCCCAGTGGTTCTCAACCTGCAGGTCGCAACCCCTTTGGGGTTGAACAACCCTTTCACAGGGGTTGCCTAAGACCATCGGAAACTAATATTTCGGATGGTCTTAGGAACTCCGACACCGCTTCTCTATCCATGCGGGTCCACCCACATGCCCATACACTCACATATGAGTACGTGATGTGAAGACTGTTCCCCATGCTACACCATGCTTCAAGACAAATATTCATTTATTTTTAATTAGAAGTAAATATTTTACAATATAGAATTACATATTGTCTTAGTGATGAATCACTATGCTTTAATTATGCTCAGTTTGTAACAATGAAAATACATCCTGCATATCAGATATTTATATGACGATTCATAACAATAGCAAATTTACAGTTATGCAGTAGCAACAAAAATAATATTTTTGAACGAAAATAATTTTATGGTTGGGGGGGTCACCACCACATGAGGATCTGTATTAAAGGATCACAAGGCACCAGGAAGGTTGAGAACCACTGGTCTTGTAGGTGTGAATGGCATCACATTGTGGTTTAATTTGCACATCTCTAATGAATGATGACGAAGCTTTATTTTCATGTGCTTGTGAGTCATTTATATGTTTTTGTGGAGAATATCTATTCAAATATTTTTCACAATTTAATTTAATGATATTTTAAAATTATTAATTTGTAAGCGTCTGCATGAGGGCAGCAAAACCTAGAGCCCTTATTAATTTTTCTAAGAACAGATCATACACAAACGTGACCTTCTATGTGATCTCTTCCATCTGTGAAATTAATCACTGGTCAACCCTTCTTGCCGGGGTAAAATGCAGGACCAGAAGAGCAAAGGAGGTGACACCATTCCAGAAAACTCCGGGAAAGGAAAAAGGAACAGAAGCAGTTATTTGCTAATTAAAATAGCAGAATGGTCCAACAGGGGTCTCCTCCACCCACCGGAGGTTTGCACCCAGGGCTGAGAAGGGCGTCTCCCAGGGACCTTCCGGTCCGGAGAGGGAGCCCCAAGCCCTGAGCCGTGACCAGCTGGACTAGGTGCTAGACTGGGCTTCATCCTGGAGGAGGAGGGAGATGCCTCTCAGGGAATGTTGCTCCCAGGACGAAACCAAAAAGCTCCAGAACACCTTCAACCGAGAAAGACCTAACGGAGGAGTGAAACTCCTTTCTGCTGGATATAGAGGTTTCCTTTCTTTTTGTGCCAGTGTGGATAAGGAAAATGCGAAAGTATAAACTTAGGATGGGAATAAAGAATGATAGTTAAACCCACTGCCACCGATTCTTCCCGAGACTTTAATTATGTGCCGCAAGAGCCCATGGAGGGGGTCTTTGGCGCCAACCAACGACGTGCAGTGAGCACCTGCAAGCCTAACCAATTGCGCCACAAGGACTTTTTAAAAAAAATTGAATTGTAATTTAAATTATTAAAGGGAAATATTCTTTAGAAGAGAAGGGTGAGGAGTCAGCAAGCTTACTACTTCTGTAAAATGTAAAAAGCAAGAGCACGTGGGTGGCCGGTTATCTCAGATGGACTTTGGGCCTCTACTCAAGGCCTGCCAAAAAACAAGAATGCGTTGTTCTAATAACTTGCCACTCTTTGATATTCACTTTCCCAACACAATCGCTGAGGACAAAATGGGTCCATAAGCAAATGTGATGAATAATGTAGATGCTGCCTGTCTATCAAAAGATATAGTGCCCAGGGTCTTAAAGGCCTGAAGTAAAACAAGCGGCCATCTAGCAGGGAAGCAACAAAGCCCACATGAAAGAAGCAAACTTGTCTGTGTGATCATGAGGCATCCACAGGAACAGGTATTCAACTATATTTGAAAAATTATATCGATGTGAACGAGGGCGGAGTCACACGGAGACTCAAAGCCCATATGTAGACAAGTGGACATTCCCCTACAAAGGATCACAAGGAAGGGATAATTCAAGCAGGCTCAGTATAGCACCCATGGAATAAACAACATTCCTCTAGTTCCTGAATGCTTTCCCTCCTCCCAACCCCCTCCCTACCTCTCACTATCATGACCCAGATCTACCTTAAAAACCCAGCTAGACCGGATTATATACACTGGTACAGATAAGAGCTCTTGACACATAGAATCCAGGACAGATAAACCCCTCAGGAACAGTAGTGAGAGAAGTGATACCATGAGGGGAGAGGGGCGAGGGGGGCAGAGGAGAAAGGGGAACCAATTACAAGGTTGGATATATAGCCACACACCCCCAGGGGAAGAAATAACAGAAATGTGGGTGAAGAGAGGCAACAGATGGTGTAATATATGAAATAACAATAATAATATATAATTGATGAAAGAGTCATGAGGATAGGATGTTGGGGAAGGGAGGGGAAAAAGAGAAGCTGATATCAAGGGCTCAAGTAGAAAGAAAATGCTTTGGAAATGATGATGGTAACTTATGTAAAAGTGTGCTTAATACAATTGAATGATGGATTAATTTAAGATTTGTAAGAGCCCCCCAATAAAATGATTAATTAAAAAAACCACCAAGAGCAATACACCCCCTCCTTTATTCCTATAGGCTGAACCTGTAGGTCATGACCCCTTTGAGTCCAATGACCCTTTCACAGGAGTAACCTAAGACCATGGGAAAACACATATTTCTGATGGTTTTAGGAACCAAGACAGCGCTCCTCTATCCATCTCCAGGCGGGTCCACCCACATGCAGATACGCCCAATTAAGAGCTCTGGCATGAAGAAAATTACCCATACTACACCATGCTTCAACTCAAAATTTCATTTCTTTGTCATTATAAATAAATATTTAATAATCTATAATTACATATTGTTTTGTGATGAATCACTATGCTTTATTCATGTTCAATTTGTAGCAATGAAAATACATCCTGCCTATCAGATATTTACATGACAATTCTTAACAGCAGCAAAATTAAAGTTAAGAAGTAGCAACAAAAATCATTTTATGGTTGGTTGTCACCACAACATGAGGAATTGTATGAAAGGGTCACGGCATTAGGAAGGTTGAGAACCACTGCTATTGGAGAACCCTGTGGTATTTATGTCTTTGGCATGTTGGACATGTTATCAAGAGTGACTAGTGAAAGAGAGGATCAGCGAAAAAGAGGAAGGCGCACAAGGAGATGGCTGACACATAGCCAAGGTCTCCCACACAGCAGCAATCGTGAGGATGGCCCACGGTCATCGTGTAGTCTTTCCTTCTGTTGTACATAGAAGGATTGAGAGTTGGAACCTTCTCTGAGGCCCCTAAACCACAACAACTCACGAAGTTTGATCAGACTGTCTTTTAGTTGCCAGGAGAAGGAGACAGAATTTGACCTTTCTCAGAGGCCAGAAGTCTCCCTCTCCTTAGAGCTCTCTAGTATTTGGGATCAAGCATCTTTTCCGCGCTGAACACTATCACCAGGACTCAGGTTTCGAAGACACCAAACTCACAGCCATCGAGTCGATTCCAATACACAGTGACTCTACGGGACAAGGGGAACTGTGCACCGGTTGGGTCTCCAACTACAACCCTTGATGGAGTAGACAGCCCATCTTTCAGTCCAGTACAACACCGATGAAACATACAACTTTGATGCTTCCTCTCCCCCACTATCATGACCCCAATTCTACCTTACAAATGTGGTTAGAACAGAATACGTACATGGGTACAGATAAAAGCTGGAAACAAGGGAATCCAGGACAGATAATCCGCTCGGCACTAATAATGAGAGTAATGGCAATAGGAGAGTAAGGGGAAGGTTGGGGGAGAAAGAGGGCACCGAACACAATGATCTATTCTATATAGTACCCCTCCCGTGGGGGAAAAACAGAAAAGTGGGTGAAGGGAGACATCGGTCAGTGTAAGACATGGGAAAATAATCATAATTATAAATTATCAAGGGTTTATGAGGGAGGGAGGGAAGAGGAGGGGAGAGAGGGTAAAAATGAGGAGCTGATGTCAAGGAATCAAGTAGAAAGAACATGTTTTGAAAATGATAGCACAAATGCACAAACGTGCTTGACACAATGGATGGATGGATTGTGATAAGACAAATACTATGATTTTAAAAGAAAGAAAGAAAGAAAGCCTCTTTCTCCCACAAAGCTGCTGCTGGTTTCACACTGCAGATTTGCCTTTAGTTGCTAAGCCAGCAGCATTCATCCTTAGAAAAGCTTCATTTAAAACCGAGTGGAAGGTAGATCGTTCCTGTTCCCCCGGGTAAGGACGGTGATTACTACAGCTGAAAGGGGCTAAGTAACTGAGAAGAGTCACCTTCCTTCTAGAAAATATTTCAAAGGTGATCGGACCCCAGTGTAGTCGTTCCAGAGCGGAAAGCATGAGTGATCAAGAAGTGCATTTGAAGTCGAATAGACTCAGTCGCCACAGATAGCACTTTGGCAAAGCCCCTACCACTCCCAGCCCCCTCGCTTGACAGACAGCTGGCCACAGCCTGACAGCCACACTCTCTGTCCTCGGTCCCTCCTGTCATTGCCGGGGCACCACAGCGCAGACGGCTCCTTAGCTGAGCCCGTTCGTCCCGGTTCCTAAAGGACCCTGCTCAGTCGTCTGGAGATGAAGCTCAGAGTGTGTTACGTGGACAGCGACCCCACGGGGTCTGGAACATATGGAAAACTCCCTGAGAGTTAGCCAAGATTTTCCTGTCTGGTATTTCTGGAGGAATCGGGGCTCTGAGAGAAACACGCAATCCATGGCTTTCCGGGTTGAGTACTGTCGATTTTAAGCACCTCCAAACATAAAGAAAAGTAAACAGAAAGTATCTGCTCAATCACGAAAATAGCATAAAGGACAAGTATGCGATGAACCAATGAAAATTAGGAAAATAGTCCAGCAGGCAGGTTTCCGTAGTGTAGTGGTTATCACGTTCGCCTAACACGCGAAAGATCCCCGGTTCGAGACCGGGCGGAAACAAGCTAGGCCTCCCGATTTTATTTCTGAAACTCTATTGGAACATTCTTGCATTGCAACCAAGCCTTTGGGTGGGCGTGCTTTGCAGGTCCAGACTGAAATCACAAAAATTTCACAAGAGGATAAAGTCTTCATCACCTCAGGCTGGTGGTCAACCCTCGCTTTTCCGTGGAGTTTAAGAAGGACCTGCCCGTGGGGCAAAGATACCTCTGTGCAGACAGGGGATACGGAGTGGATGGCCCATAGATCAGCGCAGTCAGCAGCCTGCAAAGACCACCCAGCAGCCATGGTAATGTTGGCAGAGTGAGCACAGTGGAGGGAGTAGTAGGAGTAGATCAATCAAGTGGAGGCTCCTCTAGGCTTGCGTTCCTTCTTTCTTTCTTTCTTTCTTTCTTTCTTTCTTTCTTTCTTTCTTTCTTTCTTTCTTTCTTTCTTTCTTTCTTTCTTTACAGTTTTATGGACACCTCCCACACAGACTACATAATTTAATAGTTTGATCATTCCAAGAAGTTTTGTACAATCGGTGTCACTATCCATTTTAGAATATTTTCTTCTCCCTTGTATTCATTATCAGTGTAATTTTTAAATCAATGTGGCAAATATATATACAACAAAGCAGCATCCAGTTCAATACTGACGGCATGTATGATTCAGTGCTATTTTTAAAGCACTGGGTTCAATAGGATTTAACTCAGTAGTCTCAGGGCTGTGAGCAGTGAGGTAATTCCATGTGTCTAACGTTTTCTAAAATATCTCTCTGCCGAGACTTTTTCTTAATTAAAAAAATGAAAGAGAGAGGATTAAAAGCTGAGAGATCTGCTGAGTCTCTTTGCTCTTGCTACTTCAGCACACACGTATGGCTTGAGGCAGATGATGGCAGTCCAGGCAGTGAGAGATAGACTCTGGATGTCCTTTGAAGATAGAGATGGACTAAACACCTAGCAACCTGGATGAGAGAGATAAGAGAGTGAAATCCATGATGGCTTTTCATTTTATTAACTAAAAAAAAAAAAGGAACGAATTGCCATCAGTTGAAATGGTGAAACTGGGTATTGCTAAGAGAAAAACTGAGGATTCTATCCTGTACATGGTACCTTTTCGAAGCCTTGTCTAGAACACTCCAGTTATAATGCCATGGAGAGAAGGAGTTGTATCTCCAAATCTGGAGTTGAATAGAGTGACCTAGGCTGCTTTCATGAATTGAATTGTGTTTGGCAGCTATGTAATGATGGACCTATCCCCCACAATGTGAGCTGATATATGACAGTAAATTAAAAATATATATGGCTATAAAATCACAAACACCTTTATTAAACAAAAATAACAAAACATCAAAGGTCTTATTCTTGACATATCCTCCTTTTAGGCCTAAACACCCCTGAAAGTGGGTTTTCCATCCTGTGACCTTCCTTAAAGAATTTTATGTTCCTCAATTTATGCTACATCAAAACAATTGTCTTAGCATCTTTGGCAATGGAATTCATGTTACTTTTAAGTGCTCTCTGAGTATTTTGAACACAAAAGAAGTCTGAAAGGGAAGATATGGGCTGTGGATTCATGGGGTAAGGTTCCAAAGGGAAATTCATGTAGGGCAGTCCTTGCTGCCTTCAAAAATGAGCAGGTGCACTGTCGAAATGAGAAAGAAAAAATACCTGGCTCACCTTTCCTGGACGTTTTTTTCCACCTATGTAGCTTTCAATTTTCTGAAAACATAATCATAATAAGCCCCACTGATCATCATGTACCTGTCTAAAAAAAATGTATCGATAAGGCTCTTTGGGCCCACCCCAGACCAGTTGTCCTGATCATTTGAGCTGAAATCTGTGCCTTGACTTTTTTTTCCTCTTCCTTTAGTTTAACTGGCTCAGAAAATTCCCTAAGAAGCCACTGCTTTCATTTGACCTTTTAAAAATTTATTGAAGGCAGCCGAATGCACTCAAATCAAGTGAATCACTGAGAACTTCTCTGCAGCACTCGCTACTCACAGACATGCTTAAACACATTTTGTTGGGAATCATCTGTGCATGTATAAGCTGGACCCCTAGTAACATTTTTTAATACTTTGTCAAATAATTATCCTGCATGTGTGATGGTTTTTAATCCTGAGGCAAAATGGTGATGGCATTGGTTTTTGTGACATAGAGGTTGCAAATTGAGTTGCTAACTGAAAGGTCGGCAGTTCTAAACCATGAGCTACCATAAGAGAAAAGATGAGGCTTTCTATTCCCATGGAGTTATGTGGAAATAGAACTATGTGCATATATGTATAGGTTTAGTATTAAGGTAGCAGATGGACATTGGGCCTCCACTCAAGTACTCCCTCAATGCAAGAATATTTTGCTCTACTAATTGGCATTTCACAATGCCCACCTTTCTGACACAATCACTGAAGACAAAACGGTGCTTAAGCAGATGTGGAGAAGAAAGCTGTTGGTGCCCAGATATCAAAAGATATAGCATCAGGTCTTAAAGGCTTGAAGGTAAACAAGCAAGCGCCTAGTTCAGGAGCAACAAAGCCCACATGGAAAAAGCACACCAGCCTGCGTGATCTCGAGATGCCAAAGGTATCCGTTTTCAGGTATCAAAGAACTAAAAATCATATCACTGTGTGCTCACCTCCCCGATAAGATCGCTGAAGACAAATGGGTGAATAAGCAAATGTGGTGAAGACAGCTGATTGTGCCCAGCCATGAAAAGATAGAGCATCTGGGGTCTTAAAGGCTTGAAGGTAAACAAGTGGCCCATCCAGCTAAGAAGCAACAAAGTCCACATAGAAGAAGCACAGCAGGCTGTGTGATCACCAGGTGTTGAATAGATTAGATATCAGGCATCATCAGAACAAAAATTATATCATTGTGGATAAAGGGGAGTGCAGAGGGGAAACCCAAACCCCATATGTAGGCAATTGGAAACCTCCTTAGAGAAGGGTCTCAGGGAGGAGAGGAGCCAGTCAGAGTGCAGTGTAGCAACGATGACACATACAACTTTCCTCTAGCTCCGAAATGCTGCTTCCACCCCCCTCCCAACTATTATGATCCCAAGGCTACCTTACAAATCTGACTAGACCAGAGGATGCACACTGGTACAGATAGGAACTAGAAACACAGGGAATACTGGGCTGATGATACCTACAGGACCAGTGGTGAGAGGGGCGATACTGGAGAGGGTGGTGGGAGGGTGGGGTGGAAAGGGGGAACCAATTACAAGGATCTCCATATAACCTACTCCCTGGGCGACAGACAAGAGAAAAGTGGGTGAAGGGAGACATTGGACTGTGTAAGATATGACAAAATAATAATTTATAAATTATGAAGGGTTCATGAGGGAGGAAGCAGTGGGAAAAAATGAGGAGCTGAGGTCAGGGGCTTAAGTAGAGACCAAATGTTTTGAGAATGATAAAGGAACGAATGTCCAAATGTGCTTTACACAATCGATGCATGTTCGTATTGTGATAAGAGTTGTATAAGCACCCAATAAAATGATTAAAAATAAAAAGGGGCACAGTCTTGAAAATTCACAAGGGGCGAGTTCCAGGAATTGAACTAGACGTGTGAATAAGGCAGAATTAAGATATGTCTGTTAAAAAAAACAAAAAAAGATATGTCTGTTATGTCAATGAGGCCGGATTTGAGTGGGATACAATACCTCTTCTCAACTCACAGCCCTCATGTAAGGGAAGTATTTCTGGGGTGTGGCCTGCATCACCTTTTCTCATAAGAGATGAAAGGAGAGAGCAGTGAGCAGAGCGACAGAGAGAGAGAGAGAGAGAGAGAGAGAGAGAGAGACCTCGGTACTACACAAAGCAGAAGAGAAGGAGCTAGAGGCTGGTATGGTCTTTAGAGCCTGGGTGACTGTGATCCCGGAGAGGATTGATGCCAAGATGTATAGTGGTTTTCGAAGGACACCAGGCCTACAGATGCTGCCAAGTGATGACAACTTGCTCCCAGAGCTGTCACACGAGAAAGGTTTCCCCTCAGGCTAGCACCATTACAGAACAAATGTGTTTGTTCAAATCATCCATTTGTGGTGTTTCTGTAACACTACATAACTAAGACAAGTGTGGGTACAAACTTGTGTGCTGTGTGCATGTGAATTATTCCTGTCAAGTAGTTCTGCTGGGGGGAAAAGTTTTTAAAAATTAGTTCTGCTGGGCTGCTAACCACAAAGTCTGCTTCTGTACCCAGTAGCTTTGGAATCTCTGCAGGGCAGTTCTGCTCCATCTGGGAGGAGTGTTATCAGGAGATGATGATGTGACATCTCAATGGGACCCAGTGGGGTGATCAGAAAGTGGGTGTAGGAAGGCTGAGTGAGCAGATGGTATTGAGAAGGAGGAGCCCATGAGGTCAAAACACAGGAAAACAACATTTTAGAAGTTTAAAAAAATATTTTTTCAAATGTTTTAAGAAAGTGAATGTGAGGAGACGGTGACAGCAGCGGGTTGGGTTGCGAGTGGCGCATGGGGTGGGAGCGGGAGCCCAGGCTGGGAGTGGGAGCAGGCAACACGGGCAACAGTGAGAACCAGGACTAACAGTTTGGCTGGGGCTAGCTGGTCCTGGGGCGCCTGGGCCCTGACCTCTGGTCTCTGACCCCTCCTCTGTAGGCGACCATGGAGAACATGTTGGCCGCCAGCTCGCCACTTCCAAGTGAATCACACAGAATGTCTGGGGTTTTAAAAGGTGTGTCTTAAAACAAGCAGCCTCTACGTGAAGGGTCAGCCAAGTGCACATTGACGAAGCACACAAGCCTGTGTGATCCAAGGATGCACACAGACATTCCAACTACCACTTTGGGGTCACGTCCATGGGGACAAAGCAGCTGAGCCCCACCGAGGCATTCCTGGCGCTGGCGGTGTTATTCACCAGCTGGGCGCTGGCCTTCGGTCCAAGATGGCCATCCAGACCCAGCAGTCCAAGTTCGTGAACTGGCAGGTGGGTGGGGAGTACTGGGGCTCCGACTTCACAGCAGCCGTCACCCTGGGGAACCTCGGTGTCCTGGTGGGCTCAGGATTCCTCATGGCCCACTACTTCCAGAGCTTCACGCCGTGTCGGGCCCTGGGCAGAGAGCTGGTTACCACCAGCGACCTGGCAAGGTAGGCATAGTCATGTATCTAGCAGGGAAATACACGTTGGACAACTGGCTGGTGACAGTGACAATGACCAGGCTGGCATGCATGCGACATACTCCCACAAAGCCAGTGACCAGCTGAAGGCAGGGGTGGGGTTTGAGGCCAGCACACAGATGCAGGACACCAGTGTCTCCTTTGGCTAACAGCTGGACCTGCCCAAGGCACCTCCTCCTCAAAGGTTCCATGGAGAGCAACTGGATCATGAGCGTCTCCCTGGAGAAGAAGCTGCCGCCACTACCCGTGACCCTGGCATTGGGGTCCTTCTTGAATCACCACAAAAACAAGTTCCAGTAGGGCTTTGGCCTCACCATTGGCTGAGCCTCACCCTGTGGCCACCCTCTTTCCCTCCCTCCATCAACCCCAGCCTCCCTCCCCTTCCTTTCCCTGCTTCTTCAGGGGACCAGGAGCATCAGGAAGGATGGCGACCCTCACTCCAGCAGCTGAAGAGGGGTTTGTGCAGCTAAGGGGTGCCACAGGATCCTGAGCACCAGAGCTGTGTTCTCAGTGGCCTGGGGGGGCCCAGAAGGGATTCTGGAATCCAGGGGCCACTTGGCGTTTTGAGCATCAACTGGCAGGGGTGGCCAGACACCTCAGGGAGAGAGGAGTGTTCGGGTGTCCCCAACTCCCAGGAGTCCAGGGCCAGGTCCCCCTTTTGGGGCGGTAAGCAGAAGCGTCCCTGGACCACAGCCTAGCCTCCCCCTTTTCCCACATCCTCAGTATAAATAATGTTTCTAAGTTATGGAAGAACCGGGAAATTTTATAGAAAAAAAGAAAAAACAACAAAAAACAGACATTGAGAAAACAACAACAACAACAAAAGAAAGTGAATGTGTTTACTGATCTGGAGATGTTGTTTTCTTTTCTTTTCTTTTTTAGTGCTGTTGTGACAGAAACATCACCAATAGGTGGCTGTGTGTGTGTGTGTGTGTGTGTGTGTGTGTGTTTAGGAGCGCTTTCTACAGCCCCCAAACCAAACCCCTTGCATCAAATAGGCCAGAGCAGAATGGCCTCTGTGGGTTTCTGAGACTGCGCTCCTCACAGGAGCAGAAAGCCTCATCTTTCAGCCAAGGAGCAGCTGGCAGGATCCAACTGCTGACCTTGTGCTTAGTCGCCCATGCTCCTTTCTCAGTCCCCAGAATTGCTGGCTGCCTGATGTTCCTCACGTTTGCCTTCCCAGTTGATGCCCCTGTGCTCTGTTCTTTTTATATCTCAAAATGATGAACTGGAGCACATCCTTCATGGACACAGACTCCTCACCATCACAAAGTCCATCTCTCAGGGGGGATTGCAATCACCAGCATGTTGTTGGTAAGTAGCTTCCAGCCAGTTCCACCTCACAGCGACTTACAGGGCTTTAGCGTCCCATAAAGCGTGTTGGCGCAATTCAATCAGTTACGGAAATCGGGGATAAATTCTTAACAAATTAATAAAAGGTCATTGGTGATCAAGACAGGAAGTTTCCAAGAAGTGGCAGTGTCAAAAAAGCAAAACAAACAAACAGAACCCAAAAAAACAAAACAAAAAAACCGAATGTAGTGGATTAAAAGAGCAGGAGGAGAGAAACTAGAGCTAGTTAAACCTAGATAAATTAATAAGGAGATTTCATAATAAAGTAATCTGAGAAATAGAGGACAGTAAGTAAAAGAAAATATTGATAAAGAGAAACTGGTTTGAGCTAGGAGAAAATGCATATTTGACTGTACATAAGAATAACATGAGAACTAGAGAGTGTTCACGCATGGACTCCACAAATATTTATGTTGCTCTGACTTTGGCTCCATGCCAGGTCCTGGGGATCCAGAGAAGGGCCCTGGGGGATGGGGGATGGAGCGGGGAGGATTCTGTTGTCATGGACAGCAATGACAGTGGCAGCCAACGGGTAGTTTTGTGCTTGTGCGTTTTGCTTGTTCAAGGGAAAGATGCCCAGCTTATGAATGTGATTATTGTAACACTTAGAAATTCCAGTCTCACAGCTAGGAGAGGACTGCGGGAGGGATGTGGATGTAATAGGGGAGAGAGAGTCCCTATCAGCTAGTGGCCATCAGATGAACACCCCCTCTCTTAGCCCGGTTTTCTTCACTAAACTTTCTGTTTTCAGGTTCTGTGTTACTTGCTCCAACTAGTTGTTCTCTCCCCGGCTGCTGCTTTCCTGTTAGGAGAGAGGACAAAACTTGTGTATGGGTCTCTAGTGGGGTTATAGGAAAAGTCTAAACATTTAATCCAAGTTTTGTTTTGTTTTTTTAATCATTTTATTGGGGGCTCATAGAATTCTTATCACAATCAATCCATGCATCCATTGTGTCAACCACATTTGCACAGGTTGCCATCATCTTTCTCAAAACATTTGCTTTCTACTTGTGCCCTTGGTATCAGCTCCTCATTTTCCTCTTCATTCCCCACGGCCCCTACTTCACAGACTAATGATTATTTATAAATTATTAATATTTTTGTCATTTAATCCCAACTTGAAGTCCCATGAGGGTTAGCCTCAAATTACAGGTAAATGAGCAATGACGGAAAAAAGAAAAGAGTTGGCCCGTACGGGGATCGAACCCGCGACCTTGGCGTTATTAGCACCACGCTCTAACCAACTGAGCTAACCGGCCATCCACGTGCCCCTTCGTTTTACATATTACAGAAGTAGTAAGCTCTCTGACTGACTTCTCCTGTTTTAAAGAATACGTCCTTTTAATAATTTAAATTATCATTCGATTTAACAAAAAAAGTCCTCGTGGCGCAATGGGATAGGCTTGCAGCTGCTCACTGCACGTCGGCGGTTGGCAGCCAGGAGTCCGCTCCAAGGGGCTCTGATGGCACAGATTGAAAATCTCGGGAACAATCGGTGGCAGTGGGTTTGTGTAACTAACACTCTTTTTTTCCTGCTTAAGTTCATACTTTCGCTTTCCCTGTTCCGCACTCGCCCAAAAAGAAAGGAAACCTCTACGTGACCCAGAAAGGAGCTTCGCTCCTCCGTTAGGTCTTTCTCCTTTCTCGGTTGAAGGCCTCCTGGAGCTCGTCGGTAGCAACATTCCCTGAGAGCAACATTCCCTGAGAGTCGTCTTCCTCCTCCAGGATGAAGCCCCGTCTAGCATCTCGTCCAGCTGGCCCCGGCTCAGGGCGTGGGGCTCCCTCTCCAGACCCGGAGGTCCCTGGGAGACGCCCTTCTCAGCCCTGGGTGCGAATGCCCGGTGGGTGGCAGAGACCCCTGTTGGTCCATGTGGTTATTTTAATGAGCAAATAACTGCTCTTTTCCTTTTTCCTTTCCCGGAATTTTCCCGACTGTGTCGTCTCCTTCTTTGCTCTTCTGGTCCCGCAGTTTCCCGGCAGGGAGGGTTGTCCAATGATTAATTTCACGATGGAAGAGCTCACACAGAAGGTCACGCTTGTGGATGATTGAATCTTAGAAAAATAAGCCAAAATAATAATAATTTATGAATTATGAAGGCTTCATGACGGCGGGGGTGTGGGGACGGAGAGAGAAATACAGGAGCTTATAGTAGGGGCTCAAGTAGAAGCCAGGTGTTTTGAGAATGATGATGGCAACAAATGTACAAATGTGCTTGACACACGGATGTATGTGTGCATTGCGATAAGAACAGTTCGAGCCCCCAATAAAATGATTTTTTTAGAAGAAGAAAAATAAGCAAGGGCTCTAGGCTTGCCTGCGCTCCTACAGATGCTTATAAATTAATCATTTAAAATAACCTTTAAATTACATTTTGAAATAATGTTTCAATAGAGATTCTCCACGGAAGACAAATGACTTACAATCACATGAAAAGACGGCTTCCGTCATCATTCATTAGAGATGTGCAACTTACACCACAATGTGCTGCCCCTCACATCTCCAAGACCAGTGGCTCTCAACCTTCCTAAAGCCCTGTGACCCTTTAATGCAGTTCCTCATGTGGTGGTGACCCCCCAACCATAACATTATTTCTGTTGCTACTTCATAACTGTAAATTTGCTACTGTTATGTATTGTCATATAAATATCTGCTATGCAGGATGTATTTCCATTATTTCAAATTGAACATAATTAAAGCATAGTGATCCAAAACAAAAGCAATATGTAATAATATACTGTAAAATGTTTATTTCTAATTAAAAGGAAGTCAAATTTTGTCTTGAAGCATGTGTAGCAGGTGTAAGTCTTGACACCGGGTACTCGTATGTGGGCGTATCTGCATGTGGGCAGACCCGCCTGGATAGAGGAGCAGATGTATCAGTTCCTAAGACCGTCTGAAAGATTATTTTCCGATGGTCTTAGATGATCCCTGTGAAAGGGTTGCTCGACCCCCGCAGGCTGAGAAACTCTGTGCTACACTGTATATAGGAGCAACAAACCGGACAAGCTGGGTTGTGGAGAAGAATTTGGTGCTCTCAGGCACTGCTGATGGAAGGTAAACGGAAGCAGCCACTTTAGAAGTTTCAGTTTCTGACAGTTTTAATGTAATGAATTGAATTGTGTCCCCAAAGTTATTTGTTGTAAATCCCAAGCCCTATAGCTGTGGTGAAATCTCATTGGGGATAGGGTTTATTGGGCTTTTAAGCAGGCCGTCTCAGTGTAACCAAAAAAACAAAGTTCACTGCCATCAAGTCGATATTGACTCACAGATTGTAACTCTCTTGCGGGCATACACAGTCTCATCTTTCTTCCCAGGAGCTGCTGGTGGTTTTGGAACTGATTTCTTGGCAGTTAGCAGCCCGATGTTTGTAGGATGTGTCATGACTCAATCACGTTCCCAAAATATTTCATTCTATTTTCAGTGGAAGCTCACGCAGCCAATGAGGGCCAACACGTCCCGTTTCACAATTTCTACCCAAATTGTTCAGTGACGTTGATTATAATTTTCACAGTGTTGACATCTCGTTATTTCAGTTCTGGTTGTTCTGGTTCCTGTCATCTCATTGCCCTGCCGCCTACCTTCTCAACTCTGCCTTAGAGCAGTGGTTCTCACCTGTGGGTTGTGGGTCATCCTTGAACTTGGCATAAGCCACTACAGCGCCAGAGCTCCTTGCGCAAACGTAGGTTTTAGAAATTGGAACATTTTTTTAAAGACAGCGTCCTGCTGCTCTGAAGCTTTCTGTGGATGCTCCCAGCTGTCCCGGGTGCCTGCGCTACTCTCCGCGGGTTTAACACCAAAGCGCTTTGCCAACCATTGCCAGGACCCAGCCACCCTCAGGGTCTTGTCCACCGCCCACCTCCGCTCAGTCCCTCCCCCTGTTCCTTCCGTTCCACCCAACCCCCCCGCCCCCCTTCAGGGTCGCAGGTGGTTTTCTGTTGTTTTTTAAAAATCTGGTAATAAATGCCCTCGTGCCAACGATGCACATGCAGCTAGGTTCTTCTGAGGTTTGTGTGGGACTGAACTTAAAAGAGAAGAAACAAGTCATCTATCTGTACAGGCTAGTGGAAATCAAAATGGTCTCAGATCAACAAGACAAAACAAACTCACTACCGTCGGCTCAATCCCGACTCCCCGCGCCTCTATGGGAGGGGTAGGCTTTGCCCAGGGGTGCAGATTATGAACCGGTGGATCATCAGCAGGAAAAGGCGGATCTCCCTTCGCCGGTTGGGCGACGGTGGTTTCGAACCGCAGCGCCGCGATGAGCCTCGCACGCGCTCGGCGCCGGGATTCCTTCCAGCACCGGCCCACGGACCGAGCCCGTGCCCACTCCGAGCACCACGCAGCTGCCTCCCCTATCTGTCGACTCCTCGACGGTCACCTTCTGCGTGAATGCGGTGCCCTAAACGGGTATGTTTTCGCTATTTGTTGTGCGCATTTTGGCTAATTTGGAGGCGGGCGGGTTATTTTTAACGCCTCTATCTGCATCATGGAGTCTGGAATGATTTCCTCTTTAGCGAGTTATGGCTCTGCGGAGCCTGAGATGGAAAAGACGTGATTCATCCCTTACGATGTCTTTCATTCACTTTATTTGCATTGTGTCATAAATTTAAAGTCGGCTCGTACGCGTCACTAGTCACTGATCCCCCTACAGCATCTGTATCAAAGAAATTGTTGGCTGCATCGACCGATGAACGGACTGGATCAATCGAAGTGCTCGCAAGGAGATAAAAATCGATTCAAGCACACATACAAATCAAGAAAGAAGGGAAATAAAACTTTAATGGAGCGTCACTCAATCACATAGACGATGTTCCAAAGGTGAAATTTTCTTTATTATAAAGGAACATAATTCTTAACGTTTACCAAAAGAAGGAAATCGGTCCATTTCATCAGAACCTACAATACTGAAAGGTCCCCTGCTACCGTGGAGAAGGACTCTGACAATGAATCAGATTGTAGGTTTAACTTCTGGCTGCCTCCTTTTCTTTCAGGAAACTAGGTAACAGACGCCTCTGGATGGAATTTGTCTGAAATGACTCTCAAAACCCACTTGACTTAGCTTTTATTTAGTTCCTGAACCCAAGAAGATGGTTTCAACATTAGGCTGTTACTCTAAGGATTGGCTGTTCTAACCCACAAGCCACGCCTAGCAAGAAACCAGAGGCTGCCTACTGCCAAGAGGATTTACAGCCTGTCCAGGGTGCCGGTGAGCGGGAATAGACTGAAGAAGGGTTTGGTTTTTAGATTACTACACAGTACAACCTTGGTTACACAATAAATCTGAATCGATGCTGAAAATACCTGTCTTCGGAAAGTTAGTTACTTTGACTCCATTTGCTATTGCTGAAAAAGAGAGTTAGCCCAAAGATCCCTTCAGAAAGAGATTTTAAAACCAATGAACTTAGGTTGACTGTGGTGACGACTGCACAATTTTCATATGTGAATTACGTGTCAATAAAGCTTGTTTTAAATCAATGAACCGCACAAAAATAGCAATACAAAATATCACTGATGTTTTCATCCTTTACTTATCCTCCACAGGGCAGGCTCCCTCCCTCTCTTAGGACTGTCCCCTGAGCGTCCCTCCTGGAGAAAAGAGAAGGGACAGCAACTGGGGAAACACTGAGCTAAGAAAGGTGAAACTGGGACTCATAGCGTCCTCGCCAAGCTCTGACTGGAGGCCACCATGGAGCAAAGCCTCCACCCCCCAGCTCCCCAGGCTCAGGGAGATTTCATGCAGTTGTTTCCTTGGGAGAACAGGGATGGAGAAGCTAATAGCATTGTCAAAGACTCCTCATCATGCTGGGCTGCAGATCAGCAGTTCAAAATCACCACCTGCTCTTTGAGACCCAGATGCGGCTTTCTTCTCTGGTCAAGAGTTACAGTCTTGGAAACTCATGGGGTCAGTTGCACACTGTCCTATCGGGTTACCAGGAGTTGGAATTGACTTGATGACAAGGAGTTTGGGTTTTATTTTTTGTTTTGTTTTTGAGACCAAAAGTTAAGCACTCAGATACGGGGTATACAGGGAAGTAGCTGGTTTTAGTATATCTCATTAAACGACTCTTTTCTTGCTGTTCTTGAAAGGGATTCCTGTAGTTTGAGGCAGAGTGGAGAATTTGGGGGACAAAAATCAAAGAGAAGGCTGGAAAAAGCACACAACCAAGAAAGAGTGTGAGCTTGCATGTATTTATTTTACAAAAGTTTATTGACACTGGACAGTGTGATCTGGGAGTGAAAAGACTGGGCCCACTGCACTCTCACCCCAAGTTTGTGACCCTCTATTGAACTGTGAGCATGTTCAAAAGGGAGGGTTGCCCAAAGAATGTGGAGCCCCCCTAAAACAGATGCTTCCTAAATGTTAGTGTGCAGGAGAATCATTGGGAGAAACTATCAAACACAAGTCTAAACGCTGGCCCTAGAGACTTTCCATTGGTTCTAAGACTCTTCTAGAAGTAATACAGATGTTGCTATTTGAAGGGAAAACAAAAATGACATCACTGCCATCAAGTCCATCCTGACTCATAGTGACCCTATAGATATCTATCTAGAGATGGTCATGTAATCTCATGGCTGTGAAAACCTGAAGTTAGGCTTCAAAGAGTGTAAGGAAGAAGCAAATTCTTGCAATGCTACTTGGAAAGAAACTATGAGAAAGTTAACATTCAACAGCATGGGGATGGTGGCAGGGAGTGAGATGGTTGTCTAAAAGTTCGTCAAAGAGGGTGAATAACCAAATGTGGTGAAGAAAGCTGATGGTGCCCAGCTATCCAAAGATATAACTGTCTGGGGTCTTAAAGACTTGAAGGTAAACAAGCAGCCATCTTGCTCAGAAGAAACAAAGCCCACATGGAAGAAGCACACCAGCCTGTGCGATCACAAAGTGTTGAAGGGATCAGGTATCAGGCATCCTCAGAACAAAAACTCTTACCATAGTGAATGAGGTAGGGAGTGTAGAGTGGAGACCCAAAGCCCATTTGTAGACCACTGGACATCCCCTTATAGAAGGATCTTGGGGAGGAGACGAGCCAGTCAGGGTGTGATGTAGCAATGATGAAAAATACAACTTTCCTCTAATTCCTAAATGCTTCCTTTCTCTCCCCCTCCCCCCCCCCACACACTGTCATGATCTGAATCCTACCTTGCAAGTCTGGCTAGACCAGAGGATGTACACTGGTGCAGATGGGAACTGGAAACACAGGGAATCCAGGGTGGATGGTCCCCTCAGGACCAGCGGTGTGAGTGGCGATACTGGGAGGGTAGAGGGAGTGTGGTTTGGAAATGGGGAACAGATTTCAAGGATCTACATGTGACCTCCTCCCTGGGGGACGGACAACAGAAAAGTGGGTGAAGGGAGACGTGGGACACAGCAAGATATGACAAAAAAACAATTGATAAATTATCAAGGGTTCATGAGGGAAGGGGGAATGGGGAGGGAGGGGAAAAAATGAGGACCTGATGCCAGGGGCTTAAGCGGAGAGCAAATGTTTTGAGAATGATAAGGGTAACGAATGTACAAATGTGCTTTACACAATTGATGTGTGTATGGATTGTGATAAGAGTTGTATGAGCCCCTAACAAAATGATTTTTTTAAAGTAGATCTCTGATGGATATTTGTGGATTTGTGTTCAGACATGTGAAAGTTTCTGGAACCATAGAAGAAATTAAGTTCTAATGTATGGTTCTGAATATACCATCCAGAGCAGCATAAAACACTTACTGCGAGGCACACACATACACAAAGCCCTTCTGTGCTGTTGGTTCCCAGAGGAAAGAAACAACAATGAATAAGAAGGCTGAGTCATTTGAGTCAGATGCATATCATAGGGAAACTTCAGAGACAACTTCCCTCAGACTTCACACCATCCTTGCAGAATGAATCTCGCCTTTTGGGGGGAATGCTTAGAGGTTCTTTGGTCCACATGTATGGTGTCACAGCCTCATGAAGGAAGCCATGACAGAAATGCATCACTTAGTTCCTTGGTCCATACACCTTACAGCTCAGTCTCTGTCTGTGGCATTTTCCTGGGCTGGAGCTCAAAGAGATAGTCTGGGGGTTCTTGCCTTTGCCAGATATCCAGGAAAATGTAGACCTCTGTCAGTGCCTCCTCAGGATGGAATGGGAAGAGTGAGTAGTGGGTGCAAAGGCATATCAGAAAAGGGAATTGTCCTTACAATGACATCATCAAAGATTTTTATACTGTCCTGTTAGTGTGATTCTTACCATTCACCGCAAATACATCTGTCTGAAATGCTTATGGAAAGTATTTATCTGAAGTGTTTAAATACCTAGAGATGAAAGCTTTAAAAATTAAGTTCATAGAAATATATTGGGGAAAATATCTCTTGACCTAGAAGACAGAAAAAGGATGTCTAAGAGAGACTTCAAAATCAAAAACAGTAAAACATTGCTCTAGTTCAAATCCTCCAAATGAAAAGTAGATTTTTTTGAAAAGACACAGGGAAAAGGAAACAGGTGGATGTGACAAAAGTGAAGATATTTGCAATGTTTACAAATGACAGGTGCTTAATTGATATCATATAGTAAGAAGGCAACAAAATCCACAATATTGGACAGAAAAATCATGGGAAATGGATAAAGAATGTGAACAGGCATTCATGAAAACCAGGATAGAGAAGACACAGAAAAGACAAGCAACTCTTTTAAGCATTTAATGTTATCATCAATCCATGAAAACACAAAATTAAATGAGATGATACTCTACCCCCATAGGATCGGCAGACTCAGGATGCCAGGGTATGGATTCCTGCAGAAGGAAAGAACTCTCAGGTCTCCTGGTGGAAGTTCATCGTGAGGGAGCCGCTGGGGAGAGCAGTCTTGTATTAATCGAGATGATCCCTACACAGTGGTCCGGAGGGCCAGCTGCTGCTCTTTCTGACCCACCCTCCCAAATCTTACAGGTGACAGATAGCAGACTATGGAAGGGTATTAAATGCAGAATTATTTGTAATCTATTAGAATAAAACTCATCATTGATACCATCATTAGAAAATAAGCTGGTAAAATGTGGCAAATTCATAATGTAGGACAGTATGCAACTGTCCAATGTAGTAAAAGATGCCCGTACGGTAATAAAACATTTCCAAACTTCTACAGAGAATCGGTGGTTTCGATAAAGCATGGGAGGTCAGAGGACACTGTCGCAGCAGCATGAGTGGTGGCAGAGCAGGACATCACACTTGCACGTGGGACAGTGAAAGTGAGAGTAGGACCCTGATTGGGACCTGCACATGGAGCTATGCAGAAGAGCTTACAAAGAGTTTTACTTCCTAGTTCTTTCATCTATTTCCTTTCACCTTCCTCCTGTCCCACTGTCTTGTGTACCCCTCCTTTGCCTCTCAGTTATTCCACTGGCTAGATGATAGCTTCGCAGCCACTCCCAGGGTTTCTACTACTCACTTCCCCTCTAGATCCCTAATTGTTGCCCTGTCTGTGACCTTGTTTGCTTAATGCTCCCTTCTGGCCCTTGCCCAGCCTCCCTCTCCTCCTCCCCCAAGACCCCACCAACCTTACTGTCCGTCCAGTGGCTTTGGGGTTTGCTTCTCGTGCCTGTCATATACAGGTAGACAAAACAGAACCAATGAATGTGAAACACCAACCAATCAACCAACAAATGAACAACAACAACAAGGAGAAAGAAACCCAAACCAAAAAACCTCTACAGGGTCCCGGTCAGTCCTCTGAAATTTTTGACAATCTCCTCATTGGTCCTGGGGGGCTTCAGTCACTGCCCCTCAGCGACTGAAATCTATTTTCAGGAGTCTTCCTGACCTAGCTCCCACTGTTGGTATGTTACTTTCCATTCTTGTTCTGCCCCACGGAGGGAGAAGCAAGAGGGGTGAGGAGGACACACCAGGCTCATTCCCTGTGTTGGGTCTCCAATATTGTCCTCTGTAGCGCTATGCTTCCCTGGGGTGACACCGTGTCTGGAGCTGTGGTTGGCCCACCGTCCTCTCTGCACTTTAGCTGCTCCCAGCAGGAACTAGTCCTCAGGACTTGGTGGGGCAGAGTGGGGGCTGGTCCCTCATTCTCGTTCTTTCATAGTTTGCTATCTTGTGGGCTGGATGGGCCGCCCCTCTCCCAACCCTAGAGCTTCAATGATGACGTTTGTAGCTCCTTTTTCTAGGGAGGGGTCAGCATAGATCGGATTGGGGTTGTCCCTCAGAATTGTATATGTCCACTTGACATGACATCATCATTTTCAAACACACACTGACTGAAGACAAAGCTCTTTCACTTTTCTGGTAAATGATTAGGCAGAGATTCAGGGTTAATCCACATGGAGACTCAAAGTAGATTTGGGGCTTCCACTGTAAAGGCAGGTTTCTGCAGACAGACTGCCCAGAAGGCAAACCCTTATTCACAGGAATTCTGAGAATCTAAATTCTAGCCTTCATGATTTTCTGTCAGGGGTCCCTACTGACTGACCCCTGGTAGGGGGCGCTGTGGGTTCACTTCCAATCACAGTGACTGCACAGAAGACTGAGACACTGCTCAGTCCTTTATCATCTTCATAATTATTGCTAGGTTTGAGCCCACCTTTGCAGCCATTGTGTCAATCCATCTCACTGACTGCCTTCTTTTTTTCTCTACTTGACCAAGCGTGACAGGGATTGGTCTCTCCTAACAACATGTCTAAAGTACACGAGTAAACCAACATCTCACCATATGGCTAATAATCTAATATTCTTAGGCAGAAGACGGTTCTATTGTTAAAAAACAAACAAACATTAAATGTCATTATTATGGATGAATTAATATTCTAAAAGTGTGAGTTGGAAGTATTCTGCTGCAGAAGATCTCCTTTAAAGGGTTAAAAAGTACAGATGTCACTGTGAAGACTCAAGTGCCCCTGACCTAAGCCATGGGTACTCAATAGCCTCACGTGCATGTGAAAGTTGGACAATGAGTAAAGAAGACCAAAGAAGAATTGACGCATTTGAACCATGGTCTTCACAGACATTGACTGTGCCATAAGCTGCCAGGAGAGTGAGCATAGCTGTCTTGGAGGAAGTACAACCAGAATGCTCCTCCAGAATCGAGCATGGTAAGACCTTAGCTACCATATTGAGAAAATGCTCTTTCAAGGGACAAGTTCTTGGAAAGAGACACGGTGCTTGGTAAAGTTGAGCATCAGAAAACAGAGGAAGAAGACTCTCCCAAAGACGGATTGAAACAATGGACTCCAGCACAGCAATAACTGGGCGAATGATGCAGGATGGTGCAGTGTGTCCTCAGACGGGACTCAATGGCACATGGAACACACACACCTGTGCATGTACTCTCACTTGGGAAAGGGGGTTTCTTTGTTGTGTTAATGAGGACATATCAGTGCAGGGCCACCACTTGTCTGTCAGTTTATCCTTCTGTGTGATACTGAGATGCTGGAACTGTGTCACTGGCATCTCAAATGCCTGGAGTTGACGGAACACCGAGGGAAATGTTGCAACAGGCGAATGAAGCAATGGTCTATACAAGAAATTTTGGAAGAGAGCAACTCACTCAGTCAACTGATGGGAAGAGATCCATTTTTGTAACTATTGCAAAGAAAGATGAACCAACAGAATGTGCGCATTGTAGATCAATATCATTGATAGTACCAGCAAGTATTTTTTGTGAAGATCATTCAATAATGGTTACAGCAACACATTGACAGGGGTCTGCCAGAGATTCAGGCCATATTCAGAAAAGGATGTAGAAAAAGGGATCTCATTGCTGATGTCAGTTGATCTTGGCTCAAGCAGAGAATGCCAGAAAGATGTCTACTTGTGTTTCATTAACTGTGCAAAGGCATGTGACTGAATAAACTGTGGGAAGTCCTGAGAAGAATGGGAATTCCAGACCACATCACTGTGCTCATCAGAACTCATATATGAGTTAAGAGGCAGTTGGGAGACTAGAACAAGGTAATACTGCATGGTTTAAAATCAGAAAAGGTGTGAGTCAAGGTTTTACCCTCTCATCATACTGTACAAACTGTATGCTGAGCAAATCCTCAGAGAAGCTGGATTATATGAAGTGTACGGTGTCAGGATTGGTGGAAGGCTCATTAACAACCTGCAATATGTTGATGACACAACCTTGCTTGCTGAAAGAGAAGAGGACTTGAAGCATTTGCTGATGAAGATCCAGGGTTGCAGCCTTCAGTATGGATTTCAACTCAATGTAAGGGAAGACCGAACTCCCCACAATTGGGCCAATAGGTAACATCATGATAAATGAAGAAGAGATTGAAGTTGTCATGGATTTTGTCTCTCTTGGATCCACAATCAATGTTCATGGAAACATCAGCCAAGAGATCAAAAGACATATTGCATTAGGTAAATCTGCATAAGACCTCTTTATAGTGTTGAAAAGCAAGGACGTTACTTTGAGGACTAAGGTGTACCTCACGCAAGCCATGGTATTTTTAGTAACATCATATGGATGTGAGAATTGGACACTGAGTAAGGAAAACCATAGAAGATTCACCGCATTTGAATTGCAGTGCTAAAAAATAATATTGAAGTTTCCTTGGACAAATTGATTTTCTGTGGAAGAAGTAAGGCCAGAGTAGTCCTTAGAGGCAGGAATGGCAAGACTTTGTCTTACATACTTTGGACATGTTGTCAGGGGAGAACAGTCCCTAGAGAAGGACATCATGTTTAGTAAAGAGGACGTGTAGTAAAAAAAAGAAGCCCTCAGTGAGATGTATTGGCCCAGTGGCTTCATCCATGGGCTCAGACATAGGAACAGTTGTGAGGATGACGCAGGACTGTGCAGTGTTTCCTTCTGTTGTGCACCGGCTCACTATGGGTCAGAAATACCTCGATGGAAACCAACAACAACTACAATATCTTGTCTTTCTTATAAACATTTTCATTAAATAATAATAATACATGAATGATGAAGGGTCCATGAGGTAGAGGGGAGTGGGGAGGGAGGGAGAAAATGAGCAGCCGATATTAAGGGCTCAAGTAGAAGGCAAATGTTTTGAGAATGATGATGGCAACAAATGTACTTATGTTCTTGACACAATGGATGTGTGCATGGATTATGATAAGAATTGTACAGCCCCCAATAAAATGATTTTAAAAAAATAAGAAATTCCATGTTTCTAAGAAAGGAAATTGGAAAATGTCAAAGATTAATTTATTCAACTATCCTATTGAGCAGTCAATGTTTACATTTGAAATTTGGAGTCAAAATATAGGTTCACAATTAAAAATATGTTATTACATCATTTTTATTAAAATGAGTGAATTACTTTATGAATTAAAATATTAAGTGGAAAAATTTTTTTCATTAAAAAAGGGGTTGGGAACACCACCAACACAGCAAAAGCATAGAAAACCCTCAATCCCATAGAAATAAGAAGATAATAAAAAACTAGAACAAATTTAAAGATAGTCAAAAGGAAAAACAAATGATAAGACCATACATTTGAGCCTAACTACATCTGCATTAATCCAATTTCCAAGGCATTCTGTCTGATGGCAAGGCTATCCAAAGCCCTGGGCAATAGTCAAAGGAGATTCACTAGAGGCTTAAAATTTATGGAATCTGAAAATAAATTTTGGGTTTTCACTGCCATTCATAATGCATAGCCTTCTCCAAACTGGATGCTCAGAATTTGAGCTGTCATACAATTCCCTCCCCTGGCCTTGGTTTTTATTATTTGCAATCCTTGGATCACACAGGCTTGTGTGCTTCATCAATGTGCATTTAGCTGACACTTCACATAGAGGCTGCTTGTTTTAAGATAAAATTTTTTCAAGCCCCAGACATTCTTCTTTCTGATAGAAGGCAACTTTTGATTTGCTAGAGCACACACATCTTCAGCAATCTCTTCATGATGGTAAGCATCAAGTAGGGTCTGATGTGTTTGTCTTTGTCTTGTCTTTTTCTATTTATGGGCGCATAAGTGAATGTGATGAACAAAGCAGATGCTGCCTGTTTATCAAAAGATATAGTGTCCAGGGTCTTAACGGCTTGAAGTTATACACGTGGTCATCTAGCAAGGAAGCAACAAAGCCCACATGGAAGAAGCGAACCAGCCTGTGTGATCATGAGACGTCCACGGATCAGGTATTCAAATTAAGAAAAAATTATATCGATGTGAACGAGAGAGGTCACAGTGGAGACTCAAAGCAAATATGCAGACAAGTGGACATTTCCCTAAAAAGGATCACAAAGAAGGGATGATTCAAGCAGGGTGCAGTTTAGCAGCCAGGGAATAAACAACATTCCTCTATCCTGAATGCTTTACCCACCCCCCCACACCACCCCCCACTGTCATGACCCGGTTCTTTCTTAAAAATCCGACGAGACCAAAGTATATACACTGGCACAGATAAGAGCTCTTGACCCATAGAATCCAGGACAGATAAACCCCTCAGGAAGGGTCATAGGAGAAGTGATACCATGATGGGAGGGGGGCGAGGGGGACTGAGGAGAAAAGGGAACCGATTACAAGGTTGGATATAAAGCCACACACATCCCAGGGGAAGGAATAACAGAAATATGGGTGAAGGGAGACAACAGACGGTGTAAGATATGAAATAACAATAATGATATATATAATTGTTCAAAGATTCACAAAAATGGGAAGGGATTGGTGAGAGGGGAAAAAAGAGGAGCTGATACCAAGGTCTCAAGTAGAAAGAAAATGCTTTGGAAATGATGATGGAAACATATGTACAAGTGTGTTTAATACAATTGAATGATGGATTGCTTTAAGATTTGTAAGAGCCCACCAATAAAATGATTAATTAAAAAAAACACCAAGAGTAATACTTCCCCCGCCCCTTTATTCCTATAGGCGCAACCTGTAGGTTGTGACTTCTTTTGGGGTCGAATGACCCTTTCACAGGGGTCGCCTAAGACCATCTGAAAACACATATTTCCAATGGCCTTAGGAACCGAGGCACGGCTCCTCTATCCATCTCCAGGCACATCTGCCCACATGCAGTCATGCCCAATTAAGAGTACCCAATGTGGAAAAAAAACAAAGACTACCCAGCGTGAAGACCATTACCAATGCTACACCATGCTTCAACAGAAAATTTCATTCCTTTGTCATTATAAATAAATATTTCATAATCTATAATTACATATTGTTTTGTGATGAATCACTATGCTTTATTCATGTTTAATTTGTAGAAATGAAAATACATCCTGTCTATCAGATATTTACATGACAATTCATAACAGCAGCAAAATTAAAGTTAAGAAGTAGCAACAAAAATCATTTTATGGTTGGTTGTCACCACAACATGAGGAATTGTATGAAAGGGTCACGGCATTAGGAAGGTTAAGAACCACTGCTATTGGAGAACCCTGTGGTATTAAGTCTTTGGCATGTTGGACATGTTATCAAGAGGGACTAGTGAAAGAGATGATCAGCGAAAAAGAGGAAGGCGCACAAGGGAATGGCTGACACATAGCCAAGGTCTCCCACACAGCAGCAATCGTGAGGATGGCCACGGTCATCGTGTAGTCTTTCCTTCTGTTGTACATAGAAGGATTGAGAGTTGGAACCTACTCTGGGGCCCCTAAACCACACCAACTCACGAAGTTTGATCAGGCTGTCTTTTAGCTGCCAGGAGAAGGAGACAGAATGTGACCTTTCTCAGAGGCCAGAAGTCTCCCTCTCCTTAGAACTTTCTAGTATTTGGGAATAAGCATCTTCTCCGTGCTGAGCATGGTCACCAGCACTCAGCTTTCCAAGATGCCAAACTCACAGCCATTGAGTCGATTCCAATACATAGGAACCCTATAGGACAAGGTGGAACTCTTAGCCGGGAGGGTTTCCAATTACAACTCTTGACGGAGTAGACAGCCTGTCTTTCAGTCCAGTATAACACCGATGAAACTGATGAGAGCATTACAGAACTTCCTTGCAAGACATTGAGCCACCTTACAAGAAACTCCATTTTAGATAAATAAATAAAGCGTGACATTGGGGCCCAGCCAAGAAGTTGAACCATCGCCAAGAATCAACAGATGGTTTAAGGCAAATATGGGGAACTCCAATAAGACTTGACTCTGGAACAGTGAGAACGCCAAAGAGCCAAGAGGACAAGTAAATAAGCTGTCCATAAAAACCCCAGTGGAGACACTGAGAGGTAGGAACCAAGGAGACATCAATCTCTGCTCTCTCCAACTCTACCAGGGGTAAGTACACCGATGAAGACAATGCTTATTGGGACGATGATGCTGAAATAATAATGTGTGTAGCAATGTGCTGCCTTTATACTCTTATATTTGCCCTGATGTTCTTCTACTTAGTAGTTAAGTTTAAGATCCTTAGCAGTTTGAGTTACTTTTAGATTGTTTGAGGTGTTTGCAGTGAATAAACCAGGCATTCAAAAGTGTCTAAAGAACATTAAGTAATTATTGATCGTACCGCTTGTGACAGACACATACAATTTTAATGCTTCCTCTCCTCCATATCATGGCCCCAATTATAATTTACAAATCCGGTTAGCACAGAGCATGTGCATGGGTACAGCTAAAACCTGGAAACACAGGGAATCCAGTTCAGATGAACCCCTCGAGACTCATAATGAGAGTAATGGAACCAGGAGGGGAAGGGAAGGTGGGGGAGAAAGCGGGAAACAGATCACAACGATCTATTCTATGTATACCCCCTCCCAGGGGGCGGACAGCAGAAAAGTGGGTGTAAGAGAAGTCAGTGTAAGTAATGGTAAAATAATAATAATTTATAAATTATCAAGGCTTCACGAGGGAGGGAGGGCAAAAAATGAGAAGCTGATACCAAGGGATCAAGTAGAAAGAAAATGTTTTGAGAATGATGATGGGAACAAATGTACAAACGTGCTTGACACAATGGATGGATGAATGGATTGTGATAAGACCAATATAATGATATTTAAAAGAAAGAAAAAAAGCCTCTTTCTCCCGCAGAGCAGCTGCTGGTTTCACACTGCCGATTTGCCTTTAGTTGCTAAGCCAGCAGCACTCACCCTTAGAAAAGCGTCATTTAAAACCGAGTGGAAGGTAGTTTGTTCCTGCTCCCCGGGTAAGGACGGTGATTACTACAGCTGAAATGGGCTAAGTAACTGAGAAGAGTCACCTTCCTTCTAGAAAATATTTCAAAGGTGGTCGGACCCGAGTGTAGCCGTTCGAAAGCAGAAATCGTGTGTGAGAAAGAAGTGCGTTGAAGTCGAATAGATTCAGTCGCCACAGATAATACTTTGGCAAAGCCCCTACCACTCCCAGCCCCCTCACTTGACAGAGAGCTGGCCACAGCCTGACAGCACACTCTCTGTCCTCGGTCCCTCCTGTCATTGCCGGGGCACCACAGCGCAGACGGCTCCTTAGCTGAGCCCGTTCGTCCCGGTTCCTAAAGGACCCTGCTCAGTCGTCTGGAGATGAAGCTCAGAGTGTGTTACGTGGACAGCGACCCCACGGGGTCTGGAACATATGGAAAACTCCCTGAAAGTTAGCCAAGATTTTCCTGTCTTCTTATTTCTGGAAGAATCGGGACTCTGAGAGTAACACGCCATCCATGGCTTTCCGGGTTGGGTACTGCCCATTTTAAGCATCTCCAAGTGTAGAGAGAAGTAAACCGAAAGTATCTGCTCAACCATGAAAATAGCGTAAAGGACAAGTATGCGATGAACCAATGAGAATTAAGGGAAAAAATCTAGCAAGCAGGTTTCCGTAGTGTAGTGGTTATCACGTTCGCCTAACACGCGAAAGGTCCCCGGTTCGAGACCGGGCGGAAACAAGCTAGGCCTCCCGATTTTATTTCTGAAACTTTATTGGAACATTCTTGCATTGCAACCAAGCCTTTGGGTGGGCGTGCTTTGCAGCTCCAGACTGAAATCACAAAAATTTCACAAGAGGATAAAGTCTTCATCACCTCAGTCTGGTGGTCAGCCCTCGCTTTTCCGTGGAGTTTGAGAAGGACCTGCCCGTGGGGCAAAGACTATGGATACCTCTGTGCAGGCAGGGGATACGGAGTGGATGGCCCATAGATCAGCGCAGTCAGCATCCTGCAAAGACCACCCAGCAGCCATGGTAATGGTGGCAGAGTGAGCACAGTGGAGGGAGTAGTAGGAGTAGATCAATCAAGTGGAGGCTCCTCTAGGCTTGCTTTCCTTCTTTCTTTCTTTACAGTTTTATTAACACCTCCCCCACAGACCACATAATTCCATAGTTCGACCATACCAAGAAGAGTTGTACAATCGGTATCACAATCAATCTTAGAAAGTACTCTTCTGAACCCTTGTACTCATTATCAGTGTAATTTTTATAAATGTGGCAAATATTTACACAACAAAGCCGTCTCCAATGTTACCCTATCGACGTGTATGAGTCAGTGCTGTTTTTAAAGCACTGGATTCAATCGGGTTCAATCAGTAGTCTCAGGGCTGTGAGCAGTGAGGTAATTCCATGTGGCTTACGTTTTCTAAAAGATCCCTCTGCGGAGACTTTTTCTTAATTAAAAAAACAGAGAGAGGATTAAAAGCTGAGAGATCTGCTGAGTCTCCTTGCTCTTGCTACTTCAGCACACACGTATGGCTTGAGGCAGATGATGGCAGTCCAGGCAGTGAGTGACAGATTCTGGATGTCCTATGAAGATAGAGATGGACTAAATACCTAGCAACCTGGATGACAGAGGTAAGAGAGAGTGGAATCCATGATGGCTTTTCGTTTTATTACCTAAAAAAAGGAACGAATTGCCACCAGTTGAAATGGTGAAACTGGGTATTGCTATGAGAAAAACCGAGGATTCTATCCTATACACGGTACCTTTTCGAAGCCTCATCTAGAACACTCCAGTTATAATGTCACAAAGAGAAGGAGTGTATCTCCAAATCTGGAATTGAATGGAGGGACCTAGGCTGCTTTCATGAATTGAATTGTGTTTGGCAGCTATATAATGATGGACCTATCCCCCATAATGTGAGCTGATATATGACAGTAAATTAAAAATACATATGGCTATAAAATCACAAACACCTTTATCAAACAAAAATAACAAAACATCAAAATTTTGATTCTTGACATATCCTCCTTTTAGGCCTACACACTCCTGAAAGTGGGTTTTCCATCTCTGAGAACCTTCCTTAAAGAATTTTATGTTCCTCAATTCATACTACATCAAAACAATAGTTTCAGCATCTTTGGCAACCAAATTCATGTTACTTTTAATTTCTCTTTGAGTATTTTGAAAAAAAAAAAGAAGCCTGAATGGGCAAGATCTGGGCTATGGAACCATGGGGTAAGGTTCCCCAGGGAAATTCATGTAGGGCAGCCCTCTGACTTCAAAAATGAGCAGGTGCACTGTCGAAATGGGAAAGAAAAATATTTGGCTCACCTTTCCTGTACACTATTTTCACCTATGTAGCTTTCACTTTTCTGAAAATTTAACCCTAATAAACCCCAGGGGTCATCGTGTATCCGTCCAAAAAATGTATTAATATTGGCCCTTTGGGATGACCCCAGACCAGTTGTCATGATATTTGAGCTGAAATCTCTGCCTTGAATTTTTTCTCTGTCTTTAGTTTAACTGGCTCAGAAAATCCCTTAAGAAGCCACTGCCTTCATTTGACCTTTTAAAAATTTATTTAAGGCAGCTGAATGCACTCAAATCAAGTGAGTCACTGAGAACTTATCTGCAGCACTTGCTAATCACAGACATGTTTAAACACATTTTGTTGGGAATCATCTGTGCATGTATAAGCTGGAACCCTAGTAACATTTTTAATACTTTGTCAAATAATTATCCTGCATGTGTAATGGTTTTTAATCCTGAGGCAAAATGGGATGGCATTGGTTGTTGTGGCATAGAGGTTGCACATTGGGTTGTTAACTGCAAGGTCAGCAGTTCTAAACCATGAGCTACCATAAGAGAAAAAGATGTGGCTTTCTATTCCCATGGAGTTATGTGGAAATAGAACTATGTGCATATATGTATAGGTTTAGTATTAGGTAGCAGATGGACATTGGGCCTCCATTCAAGTTCTCCCTCAATGAAAGAATACTTTGCTCTACTGAGTGGAATTTCATGGTGCTCACCTTCCTGACACCATCGCTGAATCAAAGAGGGTGCATAAGCAAATGTGGTGAAGAAACTGATGGTGCCCAGCTATCCAAAGATATAGCTTCTGGGGTCTTAAAGTCTTGAAGGTAAACAAGCGACCATCTAGCTCAGAAGCAACAAAGCCCACATGGAAAAAGCACACCAGTCTGCATGATCACAAGGTTTCAAACGCATCAGGCATCAGGTACCATCAGAACAAAATATATCATTGTGAATAAGGGGGAGTGCAGACTGGAAACCCAAACCCCCTATGTAGGCAATTGGAAACCCCCTTACAGAAGAGTCACTGGGAGGAGAGGAGCCAGTCATGGTGCAGTGTAGCAACAATGAAACAATACAACTTACCTCTAGTTCTTAAATGCTTCCTCCACCCCCCTTATTATGATCCCAATTCTACTTTACAAATATGGCTAGACCAGACGATGTACACTGGTACAGATAGGAACTGGAAACACAGCAAATCCAGGGCTGATGATACCTACAGGACCAGTGGTGAGAGGGGTGATACTGGGAGGGTGGATAGATGGTGGGGTGGGAAGGGGAACCAATTACAAGGATCTACATATAACCTACTCCCTTGGTGATGGACAAGAGGAATGTGGGTGAAGGGAGATGTCCGACAGTGTAAGATATGACAAAATAATAATTTATAAATAAATTATCAAGGGTTCATGTGGGAGGAAGAATGGGTAGGGAGGGGGAAAATATGAGGAGCTGATGCCAGGGGCATCAGGAAGGAGGGGTGCCCTCACCCCAGCAGCCAAAGAGGGGCTTGTGCAGCTGAAGGGGTGCCACAGGATCCTGAGCACCAGAGCTGTGTTCTCAGTGGCCTGGGGGTCCCCCAGAAGGGATTCTGGAATCCAGGGGCCACTTGGCATTTTGAGCACCAACTGGCAGGGGCGGCCACACACCTCAGGGAGAGAGGAGTGTCCGGATGTCCCCAACTCCCAGGGGTCCAGGGCCAAGTCCCCCTTCTGGGGCGGCAAGCAGAAGCTTCCTTAGCCCACAGCCTAGCCTCCCCCTTTCCTCCAACCTCAGTATAAATCATATTTATAAGTTATGGAGGAACTGGGACATTTTACAGAAAAAGAAAAAACCAACAAAAAGAGACATGGAAAAAACAACAGCAACAAAAAAGAAAGTGAACGTGTTTACTGATCTTGAGATGTTGTTTTCTTTCTTTCTTTAGTGCTGTTGTGATGGAAACATCACCAATAGGTGGCTGTGTGTGTGTTTGTTTTTAGGAGCACTTTCTACAGCCCCGAAACCAAACTCCTTGCATCAAATAGGCCAGAGCAGAATGACCTCTGTGGGTTTCTGAGACTGCGCTCCTCACAGGAGCAGAAAGCCTCTTCTTTCAGCCAAGGAGCAGCTGGCAGGTTTCAATTGCTGACCTTTCTTAGTCACCTGTGCTCCTTTCTCTGTCCCCGGAATTCCTCACTCCCTTGAGGATCCTCACGTTTGCCTTCCCAGTTGATGCCCCTGTGCTCTGTTCTTTTTAGATCCCAAAGTGATGAACTGGAGCACATCCCTACATGGACACAGACTCCTCACCATCACAAAGTCCATCTCTCAGGGGGGATTGCATTCACCAGCATGTTGTTGGTAAGTAGCTTCCAGCCAGTTCTACCTCATAGCACCTTATAGGGCTTTAGCGTCCCATACATGTGTTGGTGCAATTCAATCAGTAACAGAAGTCAGGGATACATTATTAACAGATAGATAAAAGGTGGTCATGACAGGAAGTTTCCAAGAAATGGCAGTAACAAAACAAAAAAAAGGGGATGTAGTGGATTAAAAGAGCAGGAGGAGAGAAATTGGAGCTAATTAAACCTAGATAACTCTATAAGGAAATTTCATAATAAAATAATCTGAGAAACAGAGGGTAGTAGGTAAAAGAAAATGTTGATGAAGAGAAACTGGTTTGAGCTAGGAGACAAATGTACATAAGAATAACATGAAGAGAAAACAGAGAGTGTTCACGCATGGACTCTGCAAATATTTATTTGCGCTCTGACTTTGGCTCCATTCCAGGTCCTGGGAATCCAGAAAAGGGCCCTGGGGGTTGGGAGTGGACTGGGGAGGGGAGGATTCTGTTTTCATGGACAGCAATGACAGTGGCAGTCAACGGGTAGTTTTGTGCTTGTCTTTTGTTTGTTTAAGGAAAAATTGCCCAGCGTATGATTGAGATTATTGTAACACTTAGAAATTCCAGTCTCACAGCTAGGAGAGGACAGGCGGAGGGATGTGGATGTAATAGGGGAGAGAGAGTGCCTATCAGCTAGCGGCCATCAGATGAACACCCCCTCTCTTAGCCCGGTTTTCTTCACTAACTTTCTTTTTTCAGGTTTTATGTTACTTGCTGCAACTAGTTGTTTTCTCCCCGGCTCTCCCATCCTTTTAGGAGAGAGAATAAAACGTGTAAGTGTCTCTAGTGGGGTTCAAGGAAAAAACTAGACATTTAATCCAAATTTTGTTTTGTTTTGTAAAATCATTTTATTGGGGGTTCATATAATCTATCCATATATCCATTGTTTCAACCACATTTGCACATGTTGCCATCATCTTTCTCAAAACATGTGTTTTCTACTTGAGCCCTTGGTATCAGTTCCTCATTTTTCCTCTCACTCCCCTCTTCAACGACCCTTAATTATTTATAAATTATTATTTTGTCATTTAATCCAAACTTGAAGTCACTTGAGGGTTAGTCTCAAATTACAGGTAAATGAACAAGGACCGGAGAGGGGAAAAAAGGGCTTGGCCCGTACGGGGATCGAACCCGCGACCTTGGCGTTATTAGCACCACGCTCTAACCAACTGAGCTAACCGGCCATACAAAGACTCAGCATTTTACATATTACACAAGTAATAAGTTCGCGGACTCCTCGCTCTTCTATTTAAAAAAACTAATTCCCTTTAATAATTTAAATTATAATTCGATTTAACAAAAAAGTCCTCGTGGCGCAATGGGATAGGCTTGCAGCTGCGCACTGCACGTCGGCGGTTGGCACCCAGGAGCCCGCTCCACGGGCTCTGGCGGCACAGATTTAAAATATCAGGAACAATCGGTGGCAGTGGGTTTGTGTAACTAACACTCTTTATTCCCATCTTAAGTTCATAGTTTCGCTTTCCCTGTTCCGCACTCGCACAAAAAGGAAGGAAACCTCTACATGCCGTAGAAAGGAGCTTGGCTCCTCCGTTAGGTCTTTCTGGGTTGAAGGCCTCCTGGAGCTCGTCGGTTTCGTCCCGGGAGCAACATTCCCTGAGAGACCTCTTCCTCCTCCTCCAGGATGAAGCGCAGTCTAGGATCTAGTCCAGCTGCCCCCGGCTCAGGGCGTGGGGCTCCCTCTCCAGACCCGGAGGTCCCTGGGAGACGCCCTTCTCAGCCCTGGGTGCGAATGCCCGGTGGGTGGCAGAGACCCCTGTTGGTCCATGTGGTTATTTTAATGAGCAAATAACTGCTCTGTTCCTTTTTCCTTTCCCGGAATTTTCCCGACTGTGTCGTCTCCTTCTTTGCTCTTCTGGTCCCGCAGTTTCCCGGCAGGGAGGGTTGTCCAATGATTAATTTCACGATGGAAGAGCTCACACAGAAGGTCACGCTTGTGGATGATTGAACCTTAGAAAAATAAGTCAAAATAATAATAATTTATGAATTATGAAGGCTTCATGACGGCGGGGTGTGGGACGGAGAGGGAAATACAGGAGCTTATAGTAGGGGCTCAAGTAGAAGCCAGGTGTTTTGAGAATGATGATGGCAACAAATGTACAAATGTGCTTGACACAACGGATGTATGTGTGCATTGCGATAAGAACAGTTCGAGTCCCCAATAAAATGATTTTTTTAAAAGAAAAGGAAAAATAAGCAAGGGCTCTAGGCTTGCCTGCCCTCATACGGACGCTTACAAATGATAATTTTAAAAATCTTTAAATTAAATTTTGAAAAAATATTTCAATAGAGATTCTCCACAAAAGACAAATGACTTACAATCACATGAAAAGACGGCTTCCGTCATCTTTCATTAGAGACGCGCAACTTACACCACAATGTGCTGCCCTCACACCTACAAGACCAGTGGCTCTCAACCTTCCTAAAGCCCTGTGACCCTTTCATGCAGTTCCTCATGGGGTGGTGACCCCCCAACCATAACGTTATTTCTGTTGCTACTTCATAACTGTAATTTTGCTACTGCTTTAATGGGGCAACTCCTGTGGAAGGGTCATTTGACCCCAAAAGGGGGCCTGAACCATAGGTTGAGAACTGCTCCTTTAAGCCTTTTTCTTTTCTACATTTTCCAGTTCTCTGTCAGCTCATCCTGTCCTGGTGCACAGTTCACACCATCTTTTCTTGAGCGCCACTGAGTATCTCTAGCCTACTGGAGATCTCCTTTCGGCAGTCTTAAATTAAGCTTCTTGTGGTTGTTCAATGCCTTTGAATGGGGTCTGGCTCATGTCGACCGAACACACAACATTTTCTTCCAATATCACATTATTTGTGAAGTTACCCGGAACTTCCACAGTTTGATTACTGCTTTAGGGTACAAAAAGGATTCCAAATTTCAAATAAAATTTAAGGACAACATTATTAAGTTATAGACAGAAAAAGACAAAGTAAGGACAGACACATCAGGCCCTACTTGATACTTACCCTCCTGAGGAGATTGCTGAAGATCAGCCCTCTCTAATCCTATCTCATTAACATCACAGTCTACTCCTTTTAAATTCAATATGATCCTGCCCCTTCAACCACAGGCAGGTGTAAGGATTTACTACACATCGCAAAATGGCACACTATTTGGAGTCATGACCTTGACAAGAGACTCATACTTTTGGGAGGGACCTAATTTGATCTATCACAATCAGATATTGCTTTTTAAAGAAATCCTAACTCTTTGAAACAGGTGGCAAGTAAGCAATCTTAGGCAGGGCAGTTTCAGAACATTCCTAGGCCAGGGAGAAAATTCTCTCTTCACAATATAACCTCTGTGTAAAGGCAAAACTGAGGAAAAGGGAGGAAGACAGACACAACTGACAGGACAAGGGAAAGCAGAAACAGAAATAGCTTTATTAGGTGTGGGGAGCTTCCGGAAGAGATTCTGTGACCTAGGCCAACAGGTCAACAGCTGGGAGCGAGGGTTTTTAAAGGGGTGGTGAGGAATGTAGGGCAATTAGCATATGGAGTCTGGAAACTGGGAGAATTGCTTGTGGACTCCTTGCGGCTTTCTTTGAACCCAGAACATCTGGTTTCACTGGTTATCTTATCTGGCTGCTGGCTGCTGCTGACCTTTGGGATGTGCAGGGAAGCATGTGCAGGGCCGCGACCTGCTTCAGCTTAGTTGAAATGGGGGCTGTCTACTTCAGACTCAACTCAAACGCTCTGTAAGAAAATATTTTGTCTGAACACATAGGTGAAACAAAACAAAATGCTATTAGTTTCTTGATCGCTGTTTTCACCACAAAACAGCCCCACTGTCTTCTCGGTGACATAGGGGAGCTGGGCCACTGACACTGTGTTTCCTAGTGGCCTCAAGTCCAAGTTCAGTGGGAATCACTGAACCCACTGACCCAGTAAATCCCCAGCCCCACCTTCCTTGGCTCAGTGTTTCTGCCCTTGCGGTTCCTTCTCTTTTCTCTAGGTGTGAAGTTCAGGAGACAGTACTAAGAGAGGGAGGGAGCCTGCCCTGGGGGAAATAAGTTAAGCATGAAAATTTATTATGTATTGTTATTTTTTCTTTGACGGTTTATTGATAAAAATTATTAAGACAAGTTTTATTGACACCTAATTCACATATCATCCATATCACATTCAGTGATTATATTAAACATATTAAGCAGAGTTGTGCAATTGTCACCACTGAGACAGACCCGCACTCGCCACTGTAATGCCATCTTGCTGACTGCTAAATTACCTGCCTCCTTTCCCTCCCGTCTCAGAAAGTCCCACTAGTGCTTGCGTTTAGAATGTACTCTCATGTGCTCAAGATCAGAACATTGCAATTAATTTTATTATGCCTTTTGATATTGTAACCAGGATATAGCTATTTTAATTTAATTAACCAGGATGTTATGATAAATATGGTAGCTTGTAACACTCTACTTACTAATGCTTGTACCGACTGACTCTAAAGAATAATAACAATAATTTTGCTTTCTGCGTTTGTCCACGGTTGCTAAAGTCCTAGACAAATCATAAATAAGGTTTTGTCTGTAAAGATGGACTGAAATGTGCACTGGGAACTGCAATCCAAAAATCACTTTTAGATTCTAGCAGTCCGGCTATAAAGACTCTTCTAAATTATCAATACATTCTAGTGGCTAGCATTTATTTGAAGCGGCTACACCACTATCACCCTCAGTTCATTGGTTTTCAGAATTGTTTATTGCTATGTCTTTCAGAAAGGATCTTTCAGCTCTCTTTCTCAGTGCTAGCAAAAGAAACGAGGCACTAAATTTCTGCTAACAGGTATTTTCAGTATCAATTTAGATTTACTGTGTAGCCAAGGTTGTCTTGTGTGGAAATGCCTTCTTGAGTGGATTCTTCATCCCAGTGACCTTGTTCAGGGTTTCCAGGCTGCCCATCCTCCTGTGAGCAGGCAGCTTCATATCTCTAGCTTGGCGTGGCTTTTAGATTTGAACAGTCAACCCTTTAGCAGCTTAAAGTTTAAGCAACTATCCTCAGGAACCAAAGTAAGCCAAATCTAACAGCATCAAGTGGATTGTGGGAAACAACTGAGGCGATTGATCATATGGAGAACCTTTTGTTAGCAACTTTCCTAAAAGGCAGGAGCCAGCCAACGGTGGAACCTAGAATCTTCTTGTTCATTTTTTTTAAAAATTGTAACAATTTATTAGGGGCTCATACAATTCTTATCACAGTTCATACATATACACACATCAATTGTATAAAGCACATCTGTACAGTCTTTGCCCTAATCATTTTTTTCTCCTCTTTTCTTTTTTTACATTTTATTAGGGACTCATACAACTCTTTTCACCATCCATACATATACATACATCAATTGTATAAAGCACATCCATACATTCCCTGCCCCAATCATTCTCAAGGCATTTGCTCTCCACTTAAGCCCCTTGCATCAGGTCCTCTTTTTTTTTTCTCCTCCCTCCCCCCTCCCCCCTCCCTCATGTGCCCTTGGTAATTTATACCTCGTTATTTTGTCATATCTTGCCCTATCCGGAGTCTCCCTTCCCCCCTTCTCTGCTGTCCCTGATCTCTTCCCTGGGAGAGGGACAACTAGAATCTTCTGATTCTTAGTCAGATGCATAATTCATTGCCACTGGCCCACCTAAGATTCCAATTCACCATTTATCGCTATTCATGAATACGCAGCTAGAAATGTGCGCAAGGTGATAAGAGTTCTGATTAAACGGGCCGTTTTTTGTTTTGTTTTCGATAATCTTTAAGAGTTACGTTCCCTTAAAATACTTAAAATTTCACCTTTGGAAAATCGTCTACGTGATAGAGTGACGCTGCATTAAAGTTTTCTTTCCCTTCTTTCCTGACTTGCATTGTGCTTGTATCGATTTTTATCTCCTGGCGAGCACTTCGATTGATCCAGTCCGTTCATCGGTCGGTGCAGCCAACAATTTCTTTGATACCGACGCTGTGGGGGGATCAGTGATTAGTGGCGCGTACGAGCCGACTTTAAATTTATGACACAATGCAAATAAAGTGAATGAAAGACACCGTAAGGGACGAACCACGTCTTTTCCATCTCACGCTCCGCAGAGCCATAACTCGCTAAAGAGGAAATCATTCCAGACGCCATGCTGCAGATAGAGGCGTTAAAAATAACCCACCCGCCTCCAAGTTAGCCAAAAATGCGCACAAGACATCAAGGAAAACACACCCGTTTAGGGCACCGCATTCACGCAGAAGGTGACCGTCGAGGAGTCGACAAAAAGGGGAGGCAGCTGCGTGGTGCTCGGGGTGGGCACGGGCTCGGGCCGTGGGCAGGTGCTGGAAGGAATCCCGGAGCCCGGCGCGCGTGGGTCTGAGCTGCGCTGCGGTTCGAAACCAACTTCCCGCCCGACGGCCGGAGAGAAATCCGGTCTTTTCCTGCTGAGGATCCACAGGCTCGGAATCTGCACGCCCCGGGGCAACGCCATCCTCTCCCAGAGGGTCGCGGGGAGTCGGGATGGAACCGATGGCAGTGAGTTTGTTTTGTCTTGTTGATCTGAGACCATTTTGATTTCCACTAGCCTGTACAGATAGATGACTTGTTTCTTTCTCTTTTAAGTTCAGTTCCACACAGACCTCGGAAGAACCTAGCTGCATGTGCATCGTCGGCACGAGGACATTTATTATCAGATTTTCAAAAACAACAGAAAACCACCTGCGACCCTGAGTTGGGGAGAGTAGCGCAGGCACCTGGGAGAGCTGGGAGCATCCACAGAAAGCTTCAGAGCCGCAGGACGCTGTCTTAAAAAAAAAAAAAAGAGTTCCAATCTCTAGCACCTACGTTTGCGCAAGGAGCTCTGGCGCTGTAGTGGCTTACGCCAAGTTCAAGGTCCACAGGGTGGCCCCTGTGGTCACAACCCATAGGTTGAGAACAACTGCTCTAAGGCAGAGTTGAGAAGGTAGGCGGCAGGGCAATGAGATGACAGGAACCAGAACTGAAATAAAAGGATGTCAACACTTTGCGAAAAATAGAATCAACCTCATGGAACCATTTGGGTAGAAATTATGAAATGGTCCGTGTAGGCCCTTATTTGTTGCGTGAGCTTCCACTGAAAATAGAATGAAATATTTTGGGAACGTGACTGAATCATGACACATCCTACAAACATTGGGCTGCTAACTGCCAAGTAATCAGTTCCAAAACCACCAGCCGCTCCAGTAGAGAAAGATGAGGCTTTTGTATGCCCACAAGGGGGTTACAATCTTTGAGTCAATATCGACATGATAGCAGTGAGTTTGAGGTTTTTGGTCACACTAATAAGGCCTCCTTAAAAGCCCAATAAACTCTATCCCAAATGAGATTTCACCCACAGGTATAGTGGTTGGAATTTACAACAAATAACTTTGGGGACTGTTGAAGGCCATTAAGACTCAGCCTTGAAGGTATCAAGCATCAAGGAACAAAAATCATATCATTTAAAATGTGGGTGAGGGCAGAGTGGAGACTCAAAGCCCAATTCTAGCCAACTGGACACCCCTTGTTGAGGCATTGTGAGGAGGAGATGAACCAGGCAGGGTGCAGGGTAGCAACGATGAAACATATAACTTTCCTCTAGTTCTTAAACACTTCCTCCCCGCGCCCCTCCCCTATCATGATCCTAAATCTGGCTAGACCAAAGGATGTACATTGGTACAGAGAGTAACTGGAAACACAGGGAATCCAGGACAAATGACTCCTCCAGGACCAGTGGTGAAAGTGGCGATGCCTGGAAGGTGGAGAGAATGTAGGGTAGAAAGGGGGAACTGATTACAGGAATCTACGGTGAGCCTCCTCCCTGGAGAATGGACAGCAGAGAAGAGGGTGGGGGTGGGGACGTCAGACAGAGTAATATATGACAAAATAGTAATAATAATATATGAATGATGAAGGGTTCATGAGGTAGGGAGGAGTGGGAGGGAGGGGGGAAATGAGCAGCAGATTTTAAGGGCTCAAGCAGTAGGCAAATGTTTTGAGAATGATGATGGCAACAAATATACATATGTTCTTGACACAATGGATGGATGTATTGATTGAGATAAGAATTGTACAAGCCCCCAATAAAATGATTTTTTTTTTAAAAAAGACTCAGCCTTGAAATGGCTGAGAAATCTGATGACCTATGTGTCAGTGTTTGCTGATTTCTTCTGTGACTTTATGTTTTGAACAGACTGTCAAGGACAAGAAAGTATGCAAGGTCTGGGAAAAACATGTGGTTTAATTTTCTCAGGGATGTCTGGCTTGGTAGAAGACAGAGTTGCTATGTGTATCAAATGTGCTTGCTTAACAATGAGATCATTAACCCCGGGTTGTTTCTGCATGGATATAAGGAGCGTGTAGAATAAACTCGGGTGCTTCAGTCCATCAGACTGTTGCCCATCCAATACTTTCTGTCTCTCTTTTTTTCCTTAATCCTCATTTCCCCTTTCAGGACTGTTCCACTCATTGAATGGCTCTGACAGGGGGACACAATTCAATTCATAAGACTACATTAAAATTGTAAGAAACTAAAACTTCTAAAGTGGCTGTCTCCGTTTACCTTCCATCAGCAGTGCCTGAAAGCATCAAGTTCTCCACAACCCAGCTGTCCATTTTTTGCTCCTATTTACATACAGTCTAGCCCAGCGGTTCTCCACCTGCGGGTCGAGACCCCATTGGGGTCAAACAACCCTTTTACAGGGGTCGCCTAAGACCATCAGAAACTAATATTTCACATGGTCTTAGGAATTCCGACACCACTTCTCTATCCATACGGGTCCACCCACATACACATATGCCCACATACCCTGCGTGAAGACAGTTCCCCATGCTACACCATGCTTCAAGACAAATTTTCATTTATTTTTAATTAGAAATAAATATTATACAATATAGAATTACATATTGATTTTGTGATGAATCACGGTGCTTTAATTATGCTCAATTTGTAACAATGAAAATACATCCTGCATATCAGATATTTATATGACGATTCATAACAATGACAAATTTACAGTTATGAAGTAGCAACGAAATTAATATTTTTTAACGAAAATAATTGTATGGTTGGAGGGTCACCACCACATGAGGATCTGTAGTAAAGGATCACAAGGCATTAGGAAGGTTGTGAACCACTGGTCTTGTTGGTGTGAAGGCTATCACATTGTGGTTTCATTTGCACATCTCTAATGAATGATGAAGAAGCTTTATTTTCATGCGCTTGTGAGACATATGTATGTCTTCTGTGGAGAAAATATATTTAAATATTTTGTCCAAATTTAATTTAAAGATATTTAAAAATTATTAATTTATACGCGTCTGCATGAGGGCAGCGAAACCCAGAAACCCTTGTTTACTTTTCTAAGAACCGATCATCCACAAGTGTGACCTTCTATGTGAGTTCTTCCATCCGTGAAATTAATCACTGGACAGCCCTCCCTGCCAGGGCAAACTGCGGGACCAGAAGAGGAAAGGAGGAGCCTACACAGCCCGGGGAAAACTCTGGGAAAGGAAAAAGAAACAGAAGCAGTTATATGCTAATTAAAATAGCGGAATGGTCCAACAGGGGTCTCCTCCACCCACCGGGAGTTTGCAACTTGGGCTGTGAAGGGCGTCTCCCAGGGACCGTCCGGTCTGGAGAGGGAGCCCCACGCCCTGAGCCGGGGCCAGCTGGACTAGACGCTAGACGGGGCTTCATCCTGGAGGAGGAGGAAGACGCCTCTCAGGGAATGTTGCTCCCGGAACGAAACGGACTAGCTCCAGGAGGCCTTTACAGACTTAACAGAGGAGCGAAGCTCCTTTCTGGGTCACGCAGAGGTTTCCTTCCTTTTTGTGTGAGTGCGGAACAGGGAAAGCGAAAGTATGAACTTAAGCTAGAAAAAAAGAGTGTTAGTTACACTAACCCACTGCCACCGATTGTTCCCGAGATTTTAAATCTGTGCCGCCAGAGCCCCGTGGAGCGGACTCCTGGGTGCCAAACAACGACGTGCTCTGAGCAGCTGCAAGCCTATCCCATTGCGCTACGTGGACTTTTTGTAAAATCGAATTATAATTTACGTTATTAAAGGGAAATAGTTTTTAAAATACAAGGGTGAGGAGTCAGCGAGCTTACTACTTCTATGAAATGTAAAACAGAAAGGCACACAAGTGGCCGGTTAGCTCAGTTGGTTAGAGCGTGGTGCTAATAACGCCAAGGTCGCGGGTTCGATCCCCGTACGGGCCAGTTATTTTTCCTTTCTCGTCATTGCTCATTTACCTGTAATTTGAGACTAGCCTTCATGGGACATCAAGTTGGGATTAAATGACAAAATATTAATAACTTATAAATAATCATGAGTCTGTAAAGGAGGTGGCGTGGGGAATGAGGAGAAAATGAGGAGCTAATACCAAGGGCTCAAGTAGAAAGAAAATGTTTTGAGAATGACGATGGCAACATGTGAAAATGTGCTTGACACAATGGATGTATGGATGGATTGTGACGAGTTGTATGAGCCCCCAATAAAATGATTTTTAAAAAGTAAACAAAACAAAACTTGGATTAAATGTTTAGTCTTTTCCTTGAACCCCACTAGAGACCCATACGCACGTTTTGTTCTCTCTCCTAACAGGAAAGCAGCAGCCGGGGAAAGAACAACTAGTTGGAGCAAGTAACACAAAACCCGAAAACAGAAAGTTTAGTGAAGGAAACCAGGCTAAGAGAGGGGGTGTTCATCTGATGGCCGCTAGCTGATAGGCACTCTCTCTCCCCTATTACATCCACATTCCTCCGCCTGTCCTCTCCTAGCTGTGAGACTGGAATTTCTAAGTGTTACAATAATCACATTCATACGCTGGGCATCTTTCCCTTGAACAAGCAAAACGCACAAGCACAAAACTACCCGTTGGCTGCCACTGTCATTGCTGTCCATGAAAACAGAATCCTCCCTGCTGCAGCCCACATCCCCCAGGGCCCTTTTCTGGATTCCCAGGGCCTGGAATGGAGCTAAAGTCAGAGCGCACATAAATATTTGTGGAGTCCATGTGTGAACACTCTCTAGTTCTCATGTTATTCTTATGTATAGTCGAATATGCATTTTTCTCCTAGCTCAAACCCATTTCTCTTTATCAATATTTTCTTTTACCTACTGCCCTCTGTTTCTCAGATTATTGTATTATGAAATCTCCTTATAGAGGTATCTAGGTTTAACTAGCTCCAATCTCTCTCCTCTTGTTCTTTAAATCCACTACATCCCTTTTTTTGGTTTTTTTTTGAGGTCTTTGTTTGTTCTGCTTTTTGACACTACCATTTCATAGAAACTTCTTGTCATGATCACCAATGACCTTTTATCAATTTGTCAAGAATGTATCCCTGACTTCTGTTACTGATTGAATTGCGCCAACACATGTATGGGACGCTAAAGCCCTGTAAGGTGCTGTGAGGTGGAACTGGCTGGAAGCTACTTACCAACAACATGCTGGTGAATGCAATCCCCCCTGAGAGATGGACTTTGTGATGGTGAGGAGTCTGTGTCCATGTAGGGATGTGCTCCAGTTCATCACTTTGGGATCTAAAAAGAACAGAACACAGGGGCCATAAACTGGGGATGGTAAACGTGAGGATCATCAAGGGAGTGAGGAATTCTGGGGAGAGAGAAAGGAGCACGGGTGACTAAGCCCAAGGTCAGCAGTTGGATCCTGCCAGCTGCTCCTTGGCTGAAAGATGAGGCTTTCTGCTCCTGTGAGGAGCCCAGTCTGAGAAACCCACAGAGGCCATTCTGCTCTAAGAGAGAGAGGGAGCCTGCCCTGGAGGGCAAAAGTTAAGCATGAAAATGTGTCATGTATTGTTATTTTTTTTCTTTGAAGGTTTATTGAGCCTGCCCTGGTGGACAAAAGTTAAGCATGAATATATATTATGTATTGTTATTTTTTTCTTTGATAGCTTATTGATCAAAAAAATTTAAGACAAGTTTTATTGACACCTAATTCACATATCATCCATATCACATTCAGCGATTATATTAAACATATTAAGCAGAGTTTTGCAATTGTCACCACTGAGACAGATCAGCATTCGCCACTGTAATGCCGCCTTGCTGATTGCTGAATGACCTGCCTCCTTCCCCTCATCTCAGACAGTCCCACTAGTGCTTGCATTTACAATGTACTTTCATGTGCTCAAGATCAGAACATTGCAATTAATTATATTGTGCCTTTTGCTATTGTAACCAGGATATTGCTATTTTAATTTAATTAACTAGGATGTTATGATTAATACTGTAGCTTGTAACACTCTACTTACCAATGCTTGTACCGACTGAATCTAAAGAATAATAACATTAATTTTGCTTTCTGCGTTTGTCCACGGTTGGTGAGGTCCTAGACAAATCATAAATAAGTTATGTCTTTAAAGATGGACTGAAACGTGCACTGGAAACTGCAATCCAATATCACTTTTGGATTCTAGCAGTCCGGCTATAAAGACTCTTCTAAATTATCAATACATTCTAGTGGCTAGCATTTATTTGAAGTGGCTACACCACTATCACCCTAAGTTGATTGATTTTCAGAATCGTAACCCAATTCAAAATTGGTTTATTGGTATATTTTTCTAAAGGGATCTTTCCGCTCTCTTTCTCAGCACTAGCAAAAGAAATGAGGGAGAAACAGCTAAATTTCTTAAAACAGATATTTTCAGTAACAATTCAGATTTACTGTGTAGTCAAGGTTACCCTGTGAGGAAATCCAAAATGCCAAATCCAAACACCACACTTCTTCAGTGGATTCTTTCTCCAAGTGATCTTGTTCAGGGTTTCCAGGCTGTCCATACTCCTGAGAGCAGGCAGCTTCAACTCTCTAGCTTGGCATGGGCTTTTAGATTTGAATAGCCACCCCTTAGTTTAACAGCTAAATGTTTATGCCACAATGTTCAGGAACCAAAGCAAACCAAGTCTAACAGCATCAAGTGGATTGTGGGAGCCAATTGAAGCAATTGCATGGAGAAACAAACTGGTTACAAGTTTCCTAAAAGGTACGAGCCAGCCAGGAGTCGAACCTAGAATCTTCTGATCCGTAGTCAGACGCGTTATCCATTGCGCCACTGGCCCACATAAAGGTATAGTACACCACTATCAGTAATCATGAATATGCAACTAGAAATGTGCACAACGTGATGAGAGTTCTGATGAAACGGATCGGTTTTTTTTTTTTTGGGGTAATCTTTAAGAGTTACGTTCCCTTAAAATACTTAAAATTTCACCTTTGGAACATCGTCTACGTGATAGAGTGACGCTGCATTAAAGTTTTCTTTCCCTTCTTTCTTGATTTGCATGTGTGCTTGTATCTATTTTTAATCTCCTGCCGAGCACTTCGATTGATCCAGTCCGTTCATCAGTCGGTGCAGCCAACAATTTCATTGATACCGACGCTGTGGGGGGGATCAGTGGTTAGTGACGCGTACGAGCTCCCTTAATTTTTTTTGTATTTTAAAAAATTACCTCATTTGTAACATAGTAGGGACTACATCGGATATTTTTCTCAAGTGGCAAATGAGACAAAAGATAACATTTCAAAAAACAAACAAACCAAAAAAAGATAACATTTCTCTGATTCTTAATGAGAACCTCGAAATCATCTGTCTTTTGGAGGATTGAATTTCTTAGGACGTCTGTGAGACTACCCATGAGGACGCCAACGGTGCTTCGTGGTAAAGCACATTTTGCTAAGTTGTCCTTGTTGAAGGGGCTGCTTTTTCACTTCTAACCTACTTTTCAGCACATGATCATGTGTTTCTTCGCTGTTATGTATAGGATCTGGCCGAGGAATAGGTTTGGTATGTTGATATGGAATGTCCACAGAAGCGTGGTAGCATACTATTGTCCTGCCTTCTGATGTCAAAGCAAGCTCTACCTTGCAGTTACAGTCATCTGGGAGAGGAGGTGTAGATTGATGGCAAACACTGTATAAAACTCCATTTCGAATTCATAGGAAGTGTTTCTGGGCAGTTCTGTTTGACAATGCCCATGTTACTGCTGCTACTGCCATGGTGGACCATGTGTATCAGAAGGTATGGCAAAAGATGTTATGCTGAGAAACTGAAACATCCGCTTCCAGGCACATCTATTTTCATCCTTTGACGGGTCCTCACGGCCAAACCGCCATGTTGTCGCCGACTTTAAATGTATGACACAATGGAAATAAAGTGAAAGCAAGACATCGTAAGGGATGAGTCATGTCTTTTCCATCTCAGGCTCCGCAGAGCCATAACTCGCTAAAGAGGAAATCATTCCAGACTCCATGATGCAGATAGAGACGTTAAAAATAACCCACCCGCCTCCAAGTTAGGCAAAATGCGCACAAGATCAACGAAACACACACCGCATTCACCGAGAAGGTGACCGTCGATGGGGGGCAGCTGCGTGGCGCTGCGAGTGGGCACGGGCTCGGGCCGTGGGCCGGTGCTGGAAGGAATCCCGGCGCCCGGCGCGCGCGGGGCTCTGCGCGGCGCTGCGGTTCTAAACCACCGTCCCGCTCGATGACCGGAGAGAGATCAGGCCTTTTCCTGCGGACGAGCCCTGGGGTCCGTGCAGCAGGACGCCCAGGCGGCCCTGCCTCCCGCCGCCGATCCCGGGCTTCGGCGTGGGTCGCTTCTGTCCGCCTTCTTGTTTCCTGGGCGCTTGCAGTCTGTCTGATGGATAGTTAACATCTGCGACCATTTTGATTACCACTAGCCTGTACAGATAGATGTCTAGTTTCTTCTCTTTTAACTTCAGTCCCACACAGACCTCTGAAGACCCTACCTGCATGTGCATCGTCGGCACGGGGACATTTATTACCAGATTTTCAAAAACAGCATGAAACCACCTTGGCCCCTGAGCGGGGAGGGGGGTGGCGGTGGCGGGCTGCGGCCCCGACGCTGAAGGAGGCTCGGTCCCCCGGCGCTGGAAGAGCAGGGTGTATGGGCAATGGTTGGCAAAGCGCTTTGGTGTTGAACCGACGGAGAGTGGCGCAGGGAACAGGGAGAGGTGGGAGCATCCACAGAAAGCTTCAGAGCAGCAGGACGCTGTCTTTTTTGGGAAAATATGTTCCAATTTCTAGGACCTACGTTTGCGCAAGGAGTTCTGGCGCTGTAGTGGCTTATGCCAAGTTCAAGGTCCACGATTCCAGTCCGACGGTCACTCTGCGGGAGCCCGATTTGTGGTCTTTGAACCCTGGGGAGAAGTTCTACTTTACCTGACAACAATGAGTTTAGAAATATTTTGGTGTGAAGCTGGTGGGGCTCAAGCCCAGGTGGCGCTGTGCACTAAGCCTTGGGCTCTTAACTGGAAGATCGCGGGTTAAACCCGTCAGTGGCTCTGCTGTCGTCGAGATTTACAGTCTGGGTTCTGTAAGGTCACTATGAGTCAGAGTAGACTCAATGGCAGTGAGGTTGGCTTCTTTCGGGTTTTGTTTTTTGGGCGGGGGGGGGGGGGAGCTCGGGGGAGGGGTGTACGCTTGTAGAATCAGCAATCCCAGCGGCACAGTGGTTGGGTGCTTGGCTGCTAAAAGAAAGATCGCGGGTGTGAACGCGCCAGCTGCTTCACCAGAGAAAATGCGGCAGTGTGCTTCCGGACCGATCCATAAACCCAGTGGAGCCAGGAGAGCAGCGCACCTTCGTCCTGTGAGGTCGCTTTGAGCGGATCAACAAGGAGACAGGCTTTGCTTGTCATGCTTCTGGGACCGTGCCCTGTGGCAGCTAATAAAGTGAAGAGCTGAGACTCGCCGTTTGTTTGCTTTAATTATTTTTGATTGCAAGTCAGAAAAGTACACAGGAACGCTGTGAGCAGGATTTGAACCTGCGCGGGGAAACCCCATTGGATTTCGAGTCCAACGCCTTAACCACTCGGCCATCACAGCTTGGAATTGTACACCTTAATATAAACCTTGAAAATACACTGGAGTACTACACACACACACACACACACACACACACACACACACACACACACACACACTACTACAACCTTGTCTCTCCGTAGTTGGCATCGCCATCTCTGCAGCCTGGATTTGCACTGCTGCTTCGCTGGCCACATTGTGTTCCTCCCGCTGCTTCATTCTTGTTTACTTTGCAGAAGTGCACACGGAAGTCATTTGCCAAGCCCCTTCTTCAGACAGCACTCAATTCCTTCCTGAACCAAATGCACGGCCATTGAGACAGTTCTGAAGCACAGCGGCCTATGGGACAGAGAACTGCCCTGCGTGTTTGGTGTTTGCAAGACTGTAACTCTTCACAGGAGCAGAAAAACACATCCTTCTGTGGAGCGGCTGCCGAGTTCCTGGAGGTTAGCATCCCAGCAGGAACCAAGAGGATCCCTTCCCAGTCTCGCTCCATTTCATCCCAGCTCTTCAGAACCCAGTGCCAAAGAGCACCCTTTGAGGGAATGCAAGGTTCCAACACACAAGAATCCCTGTTTTTTTCCTGATATGTGTGCATATGAAGATTACCTTGTGTTTAAACTTATTCTCTGCAGCATTATTTGTAATAGCAAGGTGGTAAAATTTAATATTCAAAATTATTTAATTAGAGAAATTATAGGACATCGACACAATGGAGTGTTGTGCATTTTGAAACTATTGTGTATAATAAAATTATTTATGTATATATATATGTATATATATAATAGCAAGGTCTTTAGAGCAATGTGTCAGAATATTGTCGTGAGAGACATAATTGCATTTAATTGTGTACTCACTTGGCAAAAAACAGCAATAACTCTTGAACGATAAATTTATAACAACAGCAACCAGTTGATGGGCTAGAGACTTAGGGGATGGGGTTCATGAGATGGGGTTCATGAGGAGCTGGGATTCAAGAACAAGAGGGAAAAGATGACTGCCTGTTTTTTTAGACTTCAGATGTCACCTGTTTGAAAATTTAAGTACAATGAAGGAAAAACCATATAAGAAGTCTTGAATAAATCCCACCTTCTTTGGGTTCCTGTTGACCATCCTTAGGCCATATGAAAAGCTTTGGCTTCAGGCTGGGTGTGCTTGAAAGGGGAGGACAACTTCCTTAGCAGCTCCCAGATGGAGTGACTTACCCTAGGAGCTTGCCTGGGTGTGCCTGTATGAGAAAGTGGGTGCTGGGTGCATGGTCATAAGTCATTCCTGGAGAGCAAGGTGATGGGAGGGCTCTAGAACCGATTCAGGATGCTCCTCTAAAACGCAGTAGTGTATGATCCCAGTCATGGTCCTTTCTCTGCTCCCTGAGCTTCGCCTCAACAGTTATGCACTGATGAGCCACCGATCACGAGTTTGTGACACCTTGCTTTGTTTCCACGTTCTGTAATTGACCGTGTGGCTGAGAAGTCTGTGGACTCCATTATGGCCTCATGCTGATAGTCTCCCTCATCCCCACGATTTCACTTTGTTCTCCTTAAGGCTGCTTAAGGGGTCTCTGAAATGTTGGAATCTGGGCTCTGATTTTTCTCTAGAAGAACCCTTCACTTCAGAATTGTGGCACCTGTTTATAAAACTAGGGAGAAAGGAGGCAAATGAAATGTGTGGAAGCATTTCGCACTATATTCTAGCCCATTAAAAAGTAGAGCCGTGGTGGGGTAGAGGTTATGCATTGGGCTGCTATACTGCATAGGGACGTTCTACTCTGTCCAGTAGAGTTGCTATGAGAGCCAGCATTGACTTGATGACAATGGTGCCTGTGAGATCACACGGACACACGCGCACACACACTCACTTACACACACACTCACACACAGATAAGCAGTTTGAGATTCTTTATCGTTCTTTCTGAAATACATTACTAGGTGAGAAATTGGAATTGTAGTGCGGGAGAAGAATATTGAAAGTACCATGAAGTGCCCAAAAGACAAACTGATCTGTCTTGCAAAAAGCATGATCAGAGTGCTCCTTAGAAGCCAGGAGGGGGAGACTTCGTCTCACATGCTTTGGACGTGTTGTCACATGCTGCTTGGTAAAGCAGAGGGGAAGAGACAAAGAGGAAGACCCTCATCCAGATGGATGGACACAGGGGCTGCAACAACAGGCTCAAGTATAGGAACAATTGTGAGGATGACACGGGACCAGGCAGAGCTTCCTTTTGTTGTGCACGGCATCCCTATGGGTGGGAACCAACAGGAAAGAAATAGTGTCATGTGTCTGCAAGGTTTTGTTTCCTGAACCAAAGAAACCAACATGGTAGAGAAGGATTTTCCTTTTCCTTGCCAATTTGATCTCTACTCACATTCTAAGCTATTTGCTCCATCCTTATGGTAATAACTGACTCTCTCCTGGAACTTGACGTCACTCCAAGGGCTGTTAATCCCAGAGATGCTTATCTTATCTTCCACCTGGAGACGGTTTTAAAAATACATATATTTTAAGAATAAGAGGAGCCCTGATGGTGTATAGATTAGTTCTTGGGCTGTAATCCACAAGGTCCGCAGTTCTAAACCACCAGGCACTGCCAGGGGAATGGCCTGGCTTTTACTCCCTTGAAGAATTACAGTCTTGGGCACCCACAGAAGTAGTTCCACCTTGCTCAATCCAGTCCCCATGGGTCAGGGTTTAATTGATAGAAGTGAGTTTTATTTTTTTTAAAGAATAAGATACAAATTGCCTTTTGTATGAAGATGCCAAAGAGGCAAAGAAGGAAGCTCCTGCCCCTCCCCAAATGCAAGCCAAAGCAAGGGCGTTAAAGGCCCAGAAGGCTGTGTTGAAGGGTATCCACAGGTATGCACAAAAGATCCCCATATCACCCACCTTCCGGAGGCCCCAGACCCTGAGGCTAAGAAGGCAGCCCAAATCCCCTGGGAAGAACGCCCCAGGGGAAGCAAGCTGGACCACTGTGTCTTCATCAAGTTCCCCTTGACCATTGAGTCGAAGATCGGAGACAACACACTGGTGTTCATTGTGGATGTCCAGGCCAACAGGCACCACATCAGATAGGCTATGAAGAAGCTCTAGCTCATTGACACAGCCAAGATCAACACCTTCATCAGGACTGCCAGCAGGAAGTTCAACTGGCTCCTAACTAGACGCTTTAGAATCTAAAGCGGTTCTCAACCTGTGGATCGCGGCCCCTTTGGGGATCGAACAACCCTTTCCCAGGGGTCACATAAGACCATGGGAAAACACATATTTCCAATGGTCTTAGGAACTGAGACAACGCTCCTCTATCCATCTCCAGGTGGGTCCTCCCCATGCAGTTATACCCATCTACAGTACTGGGCATGAAGACTGCTACCCATGCTACGCGATAAAATTTCATTTATTTGTAATTAGAAATAAATATTTCACAATATAGAATTACATACTGTGTGATTAATCACTATGCTCTACTTATGTTCAATTTGTAACAATGAAAATACATCCTGCCTATCAGATATTTACATGACGATTCATAACAGTAGCAAAATGACAGCTATAAAGTAGCAACGAAAATTATGCTATGGTTTCATACACAAGGAACTGTATGAAAGGGTCCTGGCTTTAGGAAGGTTGAAAACCACTGCTCGAGATGCTGCCAACGAAATTGGAATCACCTAATCTGAGTCCAGCTGGCTAACGCTAAAGATAAAAGTTTTAATACATAAAAGAAGAACCCAATGATTTCCCCCTTTACTTGTTCTCTTTAGGGAGATTAAGTTTCTCTCCCTTTTGGGATGAGGGGCAGGAGCCCCCAGATTCTGGATACTGTGTCTAGGCCCTTTGCCTACAGTCCAGCCCAGGTACCGAGGGCCAGTGAGGAGAGGCTGAACTCTCATCACGTTGAAGGTCTACAAGTGAGGCAGAAAGACTGAAGGGGTGACCCTCTGCTTCTAATAATAATTCTGTTCTCTGTTCTAGAAACCTTAAATTTGCATTCAAGGTAATACAATTAAATACAATTATGAAACCTATCTCTGTTCCTCCTCTTAAGGGCAGGGAAAATATTAGAACCGAAACCCAAACCGAACTCACTGCTGTGTGATTGTCAGGTTTCTGGATCTGTTTACCTCAGTTTACCTGGATTTGTTCAAAACGCTGCAAGAATTCACACGGCAGACACACGTTTGTAATCCAAGTGACTTTTATGAGGAAAAGAGAAGTTTTCAGGTATTCACTAGAAATCCCAAAAGAGGGCCCTGAGAGAGAGGCCTGAGAGGGAACTCAGACCCCAGGGGCTGGGCAGCATGTGTGTGTGTGTGTGTGTGTGTGTGTGTGTGCGCGCGCCCTACTCTCCTACCCCTAAGAGTGTACCTAAGTAATAAAGAAATCAGAGAGAAGAGTCAAAGGGGCTTGGCCTTTCTGCTGCAGTCTCTTACCCCCTCCAGCTCTGGAGCCGTGGTTGACTATCTATTGGCCACCTCATTGGCTGAGTTTAAGCACATCTGGGTAATGTCATGTGACTGGGCCCAGTCTATGCACCCAGCTGGGCCAGGGTGGTGGTGGTGCACGTGGGGGCTTGTGTATGAGCATGCTCAGTTTGGATCGTTCCATAGGTGTTTAATTAATGTGCCCAATTTCCTTCCAACCCTTTTGTTGTGACCCTATGAAGGCATCAGGGGAGAGAACCAGCCTTAGTCCCCATTCTGGCTACCTAACAGGATCACTGTGGGCCCCTGGAGAACCAGGGCGGCACAGAGGACAGCTGAGCCCCGTGAGATTTTCTTGGCTGCAATCTTTCTGGAGGCAGATTTCTCCAGGCCTTGCTTCTGCAGTGCTGGTGGGTTCGTAGATGAAATGCACTGTTTGCACCACCCACTGTGCGCTGGAGAACACTGGAGTGAAGGAGGTGGAAAGAAAAAGGCAGACCCCCCTGGCAACGTGTCCAGAGTATGTGAAACTACGTCTTGCCATCCTGGCCTCTAAGGAGCATTCTGGCTGTACTTCTTCTAAGACATACCTGTTTGCTCATCTGACCGTCCAGGGGACTTTCAATAGCCTTTAACCGCGTCATTGAAATGCATTGAGTCTTATTTGGTCTTCCTGATTCAATGTCCAGCTTTCACATGCATCTGAGGCGATTGAGAATATTTTGGCTGAGTGAGACATGCTATAGTCTACTAAGTGACCTCTGTACTCTTAACACTTTAAAGAGGTCTTGTGACACAGATTTGCCCAGTATATCTCCTGATTTCTTGCCTGCTGCTTTCATGAGCTTTGACTTTGGATCCAAGCAAATGAAATGTCATCGTTTACAACGCCAATCTTGCCTCCATTTGTTATGATGCCGTCCATTGGTCCAGAGTGAGAATCCTGGTTTCCTTTATTCGGAACTGTCCTAGTTACTGCAGTGTTTGATCTCCATCAGTAGGAGCATCAAGTCCTTTAGGCTTTCAGCAGCAAGACTGTGTCTGTGAATGTGGCAGACTGTTATTGAGCCTTCCTCCAACCCCGATGGTGCTTTCTGCTTCAAACAGTCAAGCTTCTCTAAGTACTTGCTCATCATACAGGTTGAATAAGTAAGGTGGAAGGATTCAACCCTAATGGACACCTTTTACTGAGGGTAGACCATACACATCTGCTTGTTCTCTTGGTATCTCTACATGTTGCAAATGAGTGCCATTACGTGTTCTGGAATTTCCATTCTTCTCAAAGGTACCCAGAGTTTGTTTTGCTTCCCACGGGGTCACATGCTTTTGTACAGTTCTTAGTCAACACCCACAAACCTCTCTCTGGTATTGTCTGCTTTCAGCCAAGAGCCAGCTGATGTCAGCAATGATATCCTGCATTCCACACCCTCTTCTACTTCTAGTTTGAATTTCTTTAGCCATTTTTGAATTACCGTCAGCAAAAATTCACTTGCATGTAACATTAACGATATGCTTAAATAATTTCTGTAACCTATTGGGTCGTCTTTCTTGGGAATGGGCACATATAGAGATCTCTTCAAGTCAGTTGGCCAGGTCACTGTCTGATATAGTTTATTGTGCCAGTCTGGCTGATAAACACAAGTACAATTAACTGAAGGACAGAGGGATAAATGGCTTGCTTGTTCTGTGCCTCAGTTTAAAGGGGTACACTACCTGTGGGATGCCTAGCCTGTGGACTGTGTCGCTGTAAGTTGAGGTCCCTTTAAGCCCACATGATTGGAATGTTCATCTCTGGAGCTGGGGACTGACAGTTGATGACAGTTGGGGACCTGCCTTGCTGTTTGCTGCCTGGGTATATATAGCCCAGCTCTCTCTACAGAGGGGACTGGCAACTGGCAGTTCTTAAGTCTTGAAGGACTGCTAGTGTCTCACTGCTTTATAATTTAACTGTTAATTTCTTGCATTAGCTATCTGTATATAAGTTAATGGTATATTTCTTGAATTATATATATATATCTTTATAAATATATTTATATATAATTACTAGCAATCTGGTTTGTCTCTCTAGAGAACCCTGTCCAATACACTGTCTTCCACATTCCTTGGCATAGTCGTGTTTCCAGTGCTCAGCTTGGTGAAGCATTTCCATCGACATCTTGTAAATCCCCAGAGCCTTGCTTTACAGTAATGTCTCACTTTTTGCTAATGCAGCTTGGAGCGTTCTCTTCAATGTCATTAGTTCTTGAACATAAGCTACCCCTTTATGTGGTTAAATGGCCACTGATGTTTTTTTAGTATAGAAACTCTGTGTATTCTTCCCAACATCTTTCGATGCTTCCTGCGTCATTTAATACATTTCCCATCGAATCCTTCAATATTTCAACTCAAGTCTTGATTGTTTTCTTCAGTTCTGTCAGCTTGAGACATGCTGAGTGTGTTCTTCCCCTTTGGTCTCCTAATTCAAGGTCTTCGTATTCTTTCCATATTTATTTCTGCATTAAACCTTGCAGGCACTTTTGTTGCTCTGAGTTCAAGAAAAAAATTTGAGCCTCTTTTAATACACACTTTGGTCTTTTCTTCCTTTCTTGTCCTTTTCAAACGATCTTTGTTTTCTTTGTATAGTATGTTCTTCATGTCATACCCCGGCTCATCTAGCCTTTGCTGGTTAGTGCTCAATGCATCCTATCTGTCCTTGAAATAGTCTCTAAATTCAGGTGGGATGTACTCAACATCTGGCTCTCATGGACTTAATCTATTTTTTTTTTAGCTTCAACCTGAGCTTGCATAAGGGTAATTCATGGTCTATATCACAGCTGGCTCGGGTCTTGTTTTGGTTGATGATACTGAGCTTCTCCCTGATCTCTCCCACAGATGTGGTCACTATGAGTCCTGTGTATTCCATACAGCTTGGCTCATCCTGTGTATCCAACTGGCTCAGTTAATCATCGGTTATGTTGTCAAAAAGAGGTATTTTTCATGAAATCATTGGTCTTGCAAAATTCTATAATGTGATCACAAACTGTGTTGTGGGTTCGAATAAATGACAGCCACTATAATGGTTTGATAATTTAGAAAAGTCTTTATTCGGTTATAACTAGACTGCTAGAATCTAAAAGCGAGCAGTCCCGAGTCCACATCTCAGTTCATCTGTAAGGCCGCAAAACTCATTTATCACCTGTCCAGGGTTCAAGCAAGCATGAACAGAAGCAGAGAGTAAAATTAATGGATTAATTGTAACTTCAAGAAGAGTAGCATTCATTACAAGGTACATTTCTCTTTTTTTTGTACATTTCTTATAAAAGAAACAATACCAAAAATTGACTATAATATCCTGGTTACCATCACAAAATTATATTGTAACGTCCTGGTTACCACAAAAAGATTAACTGCACCATTCAGATGACAACATGCAAAGGAACAATATTGAATCAGAACAAACATATATTGAAGAATAATCAAAACTAAGTTTCCACCACCCGGGAACACGGGAGTTCATTCTAAAATTAATCACCAGCAGAGACTTTCCCATCGGGGGAGGGAGAACAGGCAGGTCAACGAGCAGCCAACTTTCTGAGATGGGAGGGAGGAACGGGCAAGCTATTTAGCAGCTGACAAAAATGGAGTTTCTTTTTGTAGTCTGCCTCATTCCCTATTCTTTTTATTTGGGAATCAAATCGTCGATTCATCAGTAACTTCTTCTGCACTCAGGTTGGTAGACTCGGTTCTCAATATCATAAGCTTAACAGCTTCTACACGGGTTTGGATGAACTCTCCTAAGGAATTTATTCTGACATCGTGATGACTTTGAGTCCGTTAGTCTTTACATTAGTTATACAAAAGAGGCCTTTGAAGCCATGACTCTGGGTGATGAGTGCAGAGACAACTGTAGCTGCAGAACCAGCAACACCTGGTTGTTAAACAGACAAGGGGACAAGCCGGTGGCGGGGCCAAAAAGCAAGAAAACCATGTTCTCAGGAAAGCCGTAAAATACACTTGTGAGCTGTTGGAACACATTTTAATAGTTTAATTACAATTTTCAGAAAACCCTGACTGAGGTAACAGTATTAAGAAACCCAACCTTTCATTCTGCGTCGGGCAGGGCAGCCTTGTGAAGCTAGTGGTGAGCTCAGGCCCAAAGTCCATTCTGACCGTGGTCAGAGTTGCAAATATGATGACAAAGGGCCTCTATCAATGTGGCGTTAGTACAGTGGACATGAACCGCTTTAGGAGGACACAGTCACCGGGTTGGAATGGTGCACAGGGAGGCTGCTTGCTGGCGGCGGGAGTGCTGCCTTCCTCAAGAAGTGGTGGAGTTGGTGTTCAACAATCTGTCAGGTTTGCAGGGACTTAAGCAAATTGTGATCATGAATCTTTGCCTGCAGGTGTCCTTGGGACAGTCAAGGGGTTAGTGTCGGGTCAACATGACGCTCCTTACACAACTTTTTAACCACATGCAATGTTCAAAACAAGGACAATAGTTCTAACAAAATAAAACTAAAACACATACAGTTTGAAATGTCCCAGCCTTATTTAAACATAATATTTTATAAGTGAACAAAACAAAAATACTTTATATCTATGAACGTTTGTAAGAAGAAGAAAAAAAGAAAGTTTGTAAGCCAGTTACCTTATGCCTTTATCTCCCAATTCAAAAATTGAATTGGGGCATTCAATTTTTATTCTGCCTATTTATATTAACCTAGTGCTTTGAGGAGACAAGCATATTCTTTGATGTGAAGAATCTTCATTCTGACTGAAACCTTGTGAGTCTGCATCCATAAGCAATGTCACATTACAGAGGTCATCCATCAAGTCAACAGCAATATGCACCAATTGACAGGCTCAAAAATCTTCTTATCATCTGGTCAGGTTTTGGTTAACTCAATGTGAGCTGCTTCATTTGGCTCCACCAGGGTGCCTTTGACCATGGGCCCAGTCACAATTTTTCTTTTCTTTTCTTTTTTTTTTAACAACTTTAGTCCCCTTGGGCTAGGCCATGAGCATCAGCCAACCTGCTCTCATCTTCTTCTTTAGTTCCTGTGAACCAAGTTCTCAGGTGTTAGAGACCAGACAGAACCCGTTTACTCATTGCTGCATTTCTTTCCACTTCCACACAAGGGGACCCAGGTGGTTGCTTAGCAAGCATTGCAGGCTGCTCATAGGCTCCTTTCAATGTTTAGTCCTAGAGAGGAGAGTTTCTTCATGGCTTAATTTTTGTTTCAGTCTTAGGCACAAACCAGGAGTTATAAGGTTTTTAAAAGTCAAAAAAAGGGTCTTACTTACCTCCTGGCAACAGCAATCCACCAGTGTCCGCAAATATCCAAATTTCAGGTTTGTGGATAAAACCACTCCACTTTTAAAATTTTCTTCAGCTTCAACCTGAATTTGCATATGAGCAATTTATGGTCTATTTCACAGCTGGCTCTGGTCCTGTTTGGGTTGATGATAAGGAGCTTCTCCTTCATCCCTTCCCACAGATGCGGCCAACTTCATTCCTGTGTCTTCCACCCAGCTCCATTTGTCCTGTGTATCCATTTGGCTCAGTTCACTGTTGTTACATTGTTGGAAAGAGGTATTTTCCACGAAATCATTGGTCTTGCAAAATGCTACCATGTGATCACGAGCTGCTCTTGTGTCCTCAAGGCCATCTTTCCCAACTACTGATTCTTCCCTTTGTTCCCAACTTCCACATTCCAATTTCCAGCAATTCACCAATGCATCTTTGTTGTTACATGTTTCCTCAGTTTCAGATGGAACAAATCAATAGGATTCTTCAATTTCTTCATAACTGGCTTTAGAGGCTGATGCATAAATTTGATGAATAGTATCAACTGGTCTTCTTAGCAAGCATATCGATGTCCTCTCACAGACAGCATAGATAGATCTTGAAATGTTTCTCTTGACAATGGGTGGGACTCTCTTCCTCTTGATTTGGTCATTTCCGGCATGGTGGAACCATAGGATTGACTGACTCAAAATGGCTCAGACCAGCCCATCGAGCTCACTGATGCCCCATATGTCAATCTTCATGCATTACCTTTTTGCTAAACTTCCACATTTCATAGATTCCTGCTTTGTACGTTCCATGTTCGGATTATTAAGGACTGCTGGCAGCGATTTCTTCTCGTTTTGAGTCATGCCCCAATAGCCAATGAAGAACCCGAGCGCCTAACTCAATCCATGTCATTGAGGTCGCCTCTGCTTTCCCATTCTTGCTTTGAGGGGTTCATCTTCTGGCATTGCATCAAACAATATTCTGGGCTATTCATGGCGTTTTTAGTGTCAATCCCTCAGAAGTGGACAGCCTATTCCTTCTTCCTAGTTTCAGGAGACTCGGGAGGTTCCCCCTTTCACAGAGCCGTCTCTGACTCCAGAAGTGTCCTGGCCTCGACTTCCCTTTGTCACTGATTTGAGAGTCTTGGCTTTGCCCAAGAAAGAGTCCCAGGCTCCGGAGATGCCTCCGCAAGGCCTCTTCTCCCAGCGGACGCCAGCCGGCACTGGCGCGCCCCCATGTGCCCAGTGACTGCAGCTGCAGCGCCGCGGCAGGGACTTTCCAGGAAAACAGAGAAGGGGGTGGGGGTGTCCGGGGATGGCGGGGGTGGGGCTACTACAAGCACAGCTGACATTTGAGGGTGCCCAGCCCTGGCGGGGTACCCTTCCAGGCCCGAAAGGTTTCCAGGGGCCGCGATCTCAAGCTCGGAGCGTTTGCTCTGGGAATTCTCTGAATAGGAGGAAGGAAACATCCTTCGCGGACGTTCATCGTTCATGGAAACCTTCTCTTTCCCATCAATATCGACAAGTTTTCCCTTGAAAAGGCAAGATTCAAATGTGCCGCCGGTGGACGTATTCTCTCTCCCCCCCCCCCCCCGGGCAAGGAAGAAAAACAACAAAAGCAGCAACCCGAGACAACAGAAAAAAGAGAAGCAACATGTACGCTTTTAACCAAGAACAGCCGCCGACGTTAGTTGGGCATCATTTCTAAGGGGTAAAAGGAAGAGTTGCTCTCTGCATAGGCCTGTGACCGCGTTTGGTTCGATCCCCATAGCGGCCACTCCGCAGACAAGTGGAGTTTTCCAATTCCGTCCAAGTTCGTCTCCAGTGGATGCGGTTACTTCACATGAACTCTCAGAAAAATCACAACAGATGCAGTCATTTAAGTCTCAACCCAAACATGGCCTAACTGTTCATCTGGTTAGAGTCTACTTACTTTTAAAAGGTTTAACACCCACCTACCCCCCTTTTTTTCTCCTTGAAAAACAACTTAAGAGTTTTAAAGATAGGTCCTTTTTTAAAAGGAAACTGAATAAGATTGAGACGGTGTCCTTAGCGAGATTAAAAATAGGAATTATTTTCTACAAAAGTCCTTTAGGCAAAACGTTGATGGTATATTTTAAAGTTTCAAAAGAAGCAAGTAGATCTCATGGTCACTGAACAGCTCAGCATGCTGACCTGTCGTAAGAATACTAAAGTTACGGCTTGAGTGTCTTATATTCTGTAAGGGCTGCATTTTAATCTCTCCGTGATCGACAATAGACCAGTATCAGGCTGAGTGTGTTTGTGCATTAGCTGGCTTGCAGAATGGTGTGCCCTTGAATACTTATTTCAGGAAGCTGGATTTGCTGATCCACTGACTTGATCCACTCAGCTTTCAGCTGAGATTTACAGTGGAGTATATGAGCCATTGGGCATTTACCAGTCGACCCGAAAGAACTTTGTAACATGTCCTGATAAACAATCATCCCAAGCATTTCTCACTTGCATTACAATCTGTCAATTTCCTCAATAAACTCTTCAACCATGAATATTGTCTGTGAGTTCTGGGTAGCTCTTCCAATGGAGATTAGAAACTAGAATTAAAGTAGAAACAAATCAAGATTATCCTGGTTTATCTGGGTAGGCTCAATTAAATCAAAGAAACACTTGAAAACATAGAAATCCCCTCACAGGAGTGGTTCTCAGCCTTCCTAATGCCTCGACACTTTAATACAGTTCCTCATGTGGTGGTGACCCCCCCAACCATAAAATTATTTTCGCTGCTACTTAATAACTGTCATTTTGCTACTGTTATGAATAGTAATGTAAATAGTTTTATGCAGAAAGTATTCTCATTGTTACAAATTGAACATGATTAAAGCATAGTGATTAATCACAACACAATATGTCTTTTTTTAAAACAATTTATTAGGGGTTCATACAACTCTTATCACAGTCCATACATACACATACATCAATTGTATAAAGCACATCTGTACATCCTTTGCCCTAATCATTTTCTTTTTTTTCCTCCTATTTTCTTTTTTTTTACATTTTATTAGGGACTCATACAACTCTTATCACAATCCATACATATACATACATCAATTGTATAAAGCACATCCATACATTCCCTGCCCCAATCATTCTCAAAGCATTTGCTCTCCACTTAAGCCCTTTGCATCAGGTCCTCTTTTTTTTCCCCTCCGTCCCCGCTCCCCCCTCCTTCATGTGCCCTTGGTAATTTATACATCGTTATTTGGTCATACCTTGCCCCATCCGGAGTCTCCCTTCCCTCCCTTCTCTGCCGTCCCTCTCCCAGGGAGGAGGTCACATGTGGATCCTTGTAATCAGTTCCCCCTTTCCAACCCACTCGCCCTCCACTCAGCATCGCCTCTCACACCCTTGATCCTGAAGGTATCATCCACCCTGGATTCCCTGTGCCTCCAGCCCTCATATGTATCAGTGTACAACCTCTGCCCTATCCAGCCCTGCAAGGTAGAATTCGGATCATGGTAGTTGGGGAGAGGAAGCATCCAGGATCTGGGGGAAAGCTGTGCTCTTCATCAGTACTACCTCGCACCCTAATTAACCCATCTCCTCTCCTAAACCCCTCTATGAGGGGATCTCCATTGGCTGACACTTGGGCCTTGGGTCTCTACTCTGCACTTCCCCCTTCATTCAATATGTCCCCATGTGTATACACACATATACACACACATACATACACACATATACACACATATATATCTTTTTTTTTGCATGATGCCTTATACCTGGTCCCTTTGGCACCTCGTGATCGCACTGACTGATGTACTTCTTCCATGTGGGCTTTTTTGCTTCTGAGCTAGATGGCCGCTTGTTCACCTTCAAGCCTTTAAGACCCCGACACTATCTCTTTTGATAGCCGGGCACCAATATGTAATTCTGTTGTGAAATATTTATTTCCAATTACATATAAATGAAATTTTGTCTTGAAGTATGGTGTGGCATGGGTAAGAGTCTTCATGCTGGGTACTCGTATGTGGGCATACCTGCATGTAGGTGGGCCCGCCTGAGGGTGTCTCTGTGGGAAACAGAGGGATTTCTCCCATGCTGTCTCCCCCAAATATATGCCAAACTTGCTGCTTGCGAATGACAATACACTTGGAGGTCATCAGAAGTAGATCAGGGGTCATTCTCCCTAAGGGTTATCAGCCCTCTAGAGCAAGCAGTCACCACTGTTTATCCCACAAGTAGGGCCCACTCCCTTCTGATAAGGATAGTAATTGTCTGTTTCCTTGTAGGAGACCCCAGAGAGGGCAAGCCCACCCAAGGGTGGCCAAGATTAGGCTGCCACCATGAATCTAGGGTCTGCCCTTGTCACATGTATACCTCTAGTTCCTCCTCTTCCTATCTTGTCACCCCTAGCTCATCCCCTTCCTGCTAGGCCTATACCCATTGTACATCCCCTTCCTATAATGTGTATGCTTATTGTACTGCCTCTTCCTGTGACTTGTGGTTACCTGTAATCACTTCCCCCGAGTAGATATAACCCTGGATTAGCAAGAAACGGGGTCCTCCAGCCTCCTGCCAGGTCTCCAGGCGGCTGCAGGGTCTCCCCGCCTTACCTCGACTCAGCCCACGCTGTGCGGGGAGCTGGCCAGTAAGATCATGGCCATTCAGGAGGTGAGCATGCTACCATGAAATGTGTCTGATTCCATTATTTCAATCTCTCTTCTATCTCTCATGCTCTCTATGACTATATTATAATATATATCTCAACTGTACAATTGGACTTACTGAACCCATGATTAGTGGTGGGGGCTGGCACGCCTTCCAACCACATGGCTCGGATCCTAAGACCATTGTAAATATGTGTTTTCTGTGTTTCTTCCCTCCACATCCTGCAAATCTTTGTTTGCCGATCAGCTCGAGGAAATTTATTACTTTTCTCCTCATCTCAACCCCTCAAATTGTAGATCTTATTCCCTAGGAATAGACTCTTCATGACTGAAAGTTAGTACAACTGCTCAAGAGCTATGGTTTTTAAAATCACCCCAACATACCATTGAAAACACAAAATCCAATTAAGTAGACACCACTGGGATTTGAACCCAGGAGCTCCCATTTACTGGACATGTGCTTTGACCAGCTAAGCCACAAGATTCCTAAATAAAAGGTTCAGTTACATCACATTTATAGCTTTTCTGCAGAATTTCGCAATTTGCCAGACACTTAATTGATGACAAAGAAAATCCATCCATGGGGTAGCTAAATAATCTTGTGTCAACTTGAGGATACTGAGTGAAGGTGGGGAAAAAAGAAAACATGAAGGGGCGGAAATAGCCTGTCAATCAGGTCACAGGCTGATGATGCCTCTTTGTGGGCGTGGCCTTCTCATGAGATTTCTGGGAACTTCCTCTCCGTCTTCCTGGAGGCGGGCCCCACACTGCTTCACTGTCCTGTGGAGCAGGCACTTAGAAAGCGGGAGGAGCCAGTGCTACGATACTTCTCAGAGCCTTGGAACCACAAGACTTCCATCCCAGTGGCCTGTGATCTTTCTGGATTTGGCATTATTGCATGTGCTGTTTCTGAAGAGGAACGTATGGGCTAGTTAGTATCAGACATAAGGGCTAATATCAGGCTTATGGACTTGATCTGGACTGGGATGGGATGTTTTTTCAACGTAAACTTACTTTTTGATACAAAGCTCTTTCTTATACATAGATGGATGTTTCTGGATTTAGTCAACCCGGCCTAACACAATCCGTGTTTCTGAACTAGTATCAAAGCAGAGCATCCAACAATAAAAGGAGAAATAAAGGGTTTGGGGTGAGCATTCTTTGAAGCAGGTTTTACAATGATTTCAAATGGGAACGAATAAATTCTATTTTGTGGGGACTATCGCCCTCTAGAGGCAAAATTTGATATGGCACAGTTTTATACTTCATTTTTCAGTAATTCATTTTGTGCACACATGTTGAGCCACTACTGTGTGTCGGACTTTTCTGGGTCCTGGAGATAGAGCAGTGGATAAAGCATACCTAAGTTCCTTCCCCGGTAGGACGTAGATTCCAGAGAGAGACAAAGGAAGTAAGATTTAGAATTTTACTAATGCTGCCCAGTTATTATTTAACTATTTACTGAGCTAATTCATCACACTTGAGGGAGGGTATTGTGTTAGACAGGGTTCTCTTGAGAAACAAAACCGAATGCTAATAATTATATATATTTATGCAGATAGATAACATAAAAAAAGAAACAGTTAAATTATAAAGCAGTACAAATGACTCAGTGCAACTCACTCCTGTGAGAGAGTTGTGAGACACTGGCAGTTGTGAGACCGCCGGGTAGTCCTCCGTAGAGCGATTCAGGCTATCCAGGCACAGGCAGCAAACAGCAAGGCAGGTCACCAACAGTCAGCCAGATGACAGGGCCCGACAGTCCCCGACTCAAGAGATGTAAATTCCAATGGTGCGGTGAAGCGGGTCTTGAGGGAACCTCAAGTTACAGCAACACAGTCCATGGGTTAGGTGTCCCACAAGTAGTGTAGCTTGCAAATTGAGGCACAGAACAAGCAAGGCAGCCACACACTGGTCCAATGATCAAAGAGCAAGAGACAAGAAAGGCGAGGCTCACCGAGCATTTATCTCTCTGCCCTTCAATTAGTACCACGTGTGTTTATCAGCCAGGTTGGCCCAATAAACCACCTCAACTCTCATGCTTCCTTCTATTTTATTTCAACTGACACGAGAAAGCAAGCCCAGAGAGTGACACCTTTTTCCAGAGGAGATGCGTAGCCAGCCAGACACCATGAGATCTCTCACAGGACACCTTGACCCCAAACTGGGGGTGTGTGGCTGAAGCCCGCGGTCTCACAAGATAGAATATCTCTGTGTTTGTCTTGGTCTGGTGTTGGTCCTCTGGGTTGAAATGGACTTCAGTCCTGGCCCCTAGGTTGTAAAACTGAGTGTACGGTACGAAGAAATCAAGAGAAAGCTCAAGTGCACTGTGATCAATGAGCCCAGAGGATGATGTGGGGCTTCTCCCTTGGGCAGGCAGAGACCGTATCCTAGGAGACTCCCAGGACTGCCCCATTGGGTGAGACTTAGCAAAGCCCGGGGAAATCTCATATTTCAAGCCCAAACAGGGTATGTTAAAGGGGTTGTGGCATGTTTGACTGAATACAATGTGGCATGGGGAATGACAGAGAAGACCAACCTTCAGAAGCATTTCTACAAGGGCCTCGGGCCATGTGAAGGACGGGGACCTGAGCATTCACTGAGCATGGGCTATGTGCAAGGTCCAGGAGGGATGAGAAATCACACCAGTTGGCTGAGCTAGATCTCTGTAGACTTGCTTTCCCAGCTCCGGTCTCCCAGTGTGGCCTGTCCCTGATGGGTCTTTCCTACAGCACTGCAAGATTCATCCCCTGTGGTCTCCATGCCCCATTGCCATTCCTCTCCTGACATCTACTGCCATTTCCCATGTATTTATTGGGCCTCGTTGGGGTTATACTTGGTGCTGTGAGCTGCTGTCCAGTCTGTCCCGGTCATAGCAATCCTACAGAAAACATCAGGAACCACCAGCTGTTCCAGCTCCGTCCTCAAAATTGCTGAAGACCATGGGTGTAGGCACTGTGTCTATCGGGTATATGAGGGGGCCTCACACCGTTTGTAGGAATATGCAGGTGTAGGACATGAGCAGATCCTGGAGTTTGTCCACTAAAGTCTCCTGGAATGTAGTTTTGCAGTAGGGACACTTCCATTTTGCGCAAATATATTTTAAATTCCCTTAGTGGTGGACTGTATATTCTTATGCCTCTAGTTATATCATTAGGACTTTAAGATCCAACAAAGTTGACCTATGGACAACTAGCTTATAACTTTTACTGCTGCATGAAACCTCTCTGTGTCTTCCCTGTCTTTCAAGAGTCTGTCTGGATGTTTCTAAGCTGTCTGAATGTCAGTTTGTGTGCTCTGATGTTTCCTGTCCTTTGCCCACATTCTTACTAGGGCTGTGCAGTTTGGGGCTGGTGCACGTGGGAGTACATTGTATTCTCAATATGTTAGTTTGTGGAATTTTGACCTTGTAATATTAGCGACCACTTCTTTACCTATTAACTTTGTCAACCAGCAAATGAACAGCTGCTGGTAATCAAATGTATGCTTCCCCACCCTTTTATAGTTTGTACTTCTGAAGTTCCTATTAGTAAGTAAAAAGATGTTCTCCTCTGTGCAAATATAAGGTGATAGTTAGACTGTATGTGAAGTTGAGTGGGCCAGGATGCTCCCATGATGTGATCTAACAGTGTGGCCAATGGCATGATGGGATCTTCTGAGAGAGAAGCAGCCAATCAGATCACAGTCTTGACCATTGCAGGGGCGTCCTTCAGAGTCTGGCCTACACGCAGAGCAGAGCTTTCTTCTCCTGCTGGATCTTGGGCCTGCATCTGACTTGCAAACTTCCCGGCATATCACCTGCACCTCCCAAGAGCAGTGGACTGCTGACCTGGGATTCATTCAGCTGGTCTCTAGCCACCAGCCTGTTGTCTTCCTGTTTTATCTTTCTGCTTCCTGTTCACCAGCCCCTGCAGCCACAGAAGTCAGGAGGTAGCTTACACCTGACCATGGACTCCAACTTACCCACTCCCTTCTGCATCAGCCCTTTCTTGATAAACATTCACATACGCGTCATTGCTCTTGCTTCTCTAGAGAGCCCAGCTGTCACAACAGGTGGGGGCACTTGGAAAAACTGCAATTCCTAGGCCTGGGTCCAGGCTGTTACATCAGAATTATTGCCCGTGGTGCCCAGGAATCTGTTAGCTACAAGCCGATTTCTTTTGCGGGGAGAAGGGCAAGGTGGAACAAAGTTCTATAAGAAGAACATGGTAAGAATAAACCAATATTAATATTCTCAGACAGATGGGAGACCACAAGAGCAGCCTTTTATGAAAAGCATTTAAAATATATTGTCATAAATGAAAAATTAAATAACTAGATAACGAGTTATAAAATAAGTGTAGGTAAATTGAACAGAAAGGTCGTGATGACACAGGAAAAACCCAAAGAGAATACGAGAGAAAAAGGTTGGAATTACAATATCAAAATAATATTACTTCAAAGAAGAAAAGAAAATAGGAAGGATGATAAACTGAAAAAATATCAGGTGCAATTCACAGCACTGACCAAAATTAATATCTAGATATTCAGGAATCACTAAATAGTCATTTATAAAAGTAATCTTGTATATGCCTTACTATGGAGGAAACAGGGGATCCTAACATATTGCAGAGAGAATAAAAACAGGCCAGCAAATCAGTCACCACGATAACTAACTGCTCAAGACCAGCACTCGATGCTGGAAGACAGTAGAAAAATGGCTTCCAATGCGAGGAAGTCAAAATTCAACCTGGAATTCTTTCTATACCCAGTCACACGTGAGCATGAATTAGAGACATGTTCAAATTGACCTTGCATGAAATTCGAATACCACACTCCCTTTCTGAGAATATTTTGGAGGATCTGCTCCAGCAACGTGAAACAGCCACTTTGAGAATCCAGCTGGAGGTGCTGTGGGCTGTGAAGGCAAACAGGAGGAAGGTGGAGATGATGCTTCAGGATGAGGGGCGGGCTGCCATGGGTACGCAGTGCAGAGGGAAACTGGGTCAGATGGAGAGACATGATATCAAGGAAGAAGTCGTCAAAGAGATGGAATTTTGAGAAGCCTGGGTGTAGCTCAACACCCAAGAGAAGATTTAAATAACTGTTGGATGATTTGGGGTTGGGGGTTAAAATAATCAGGCCTATGGAAATTTACACAAACAAAAACGTGCTTATTCATGACAGGTCAGGAGAGCAATCCTAGTTGCTTAGGATGGTGTACTGTGAGAAAATATGTCTAAGAATTGCCACCTGACAGTCTGGTGACTTGAAGCACCAGGTACTCAGTGGGAAAGACAGCCACGGAAATCAAACAGAACAATTCTATGTGGTCCTAAAGGTTTGCTGTGCTTTGGAATCTCTTCAAGATTTGGATGCACCGAGGAAATAGTTATCAAAACTCCAATTATTAAATATTCCATTACATTGTTTGAGTTCTGATGCAAAAGTTTACACTCTTTCTGTTTATACAAGACAACTGAGGGTGTATTAGGGGTGGTGGAAATGAGCTGATAACAAGGGCTCAATTAGAAAGAAAATGTTTTGGAAATGATGATGGCAACATGTACAAATGATCTTGACACAATGGACGTATGTGTACATGGATTATGATAAAAGCTCTAAAAGCCCCCAATAAAATGATTTTTTATAAGAGGGGTGTATTTTAGAGGTATTTTATCAGTGGAAGTCACCCTCTTGTTGTGTTATGTGTTGTTCTGTGTTTCAGTATACGAAACCCAAGACTGATGGACCTATTGGGACAACAAGTAGACTAGGAGTTGAGGTGGTAGGGGCAGGGGCTGGGGTACAGTGTTGGTGATGGATAAAAGGGAGAGGATGTCAAGGAGTCCAGGACACAAAAGAATGTTTGAAAACTGATTGTGGTAGTAATTGGACAATTCTGCTTGACATCATTGAAATATGGAATGATACATGTATTCACTCCCACTTAATAATAAATTAACAACAACAAAACCCCACTTCCACCAAGTTCATTCCAACCACTAGCGACTCTTACACGGGGTTTCTGAGGCTGGGAATCAGATGGGAGAAAATAGAAAGGTACCAAATGAAAGCTCTCAACCCACGTGGGGTATTTCTCTCACAGCAGTACTAGGAAGTCAAGACTATGTCTGAGGCCAATCTGAAAATGTATAGAAAGTGGCGACGCTCAACAACTTGTATCGAAGGATAAGGTGATAAGGTCCACACTGCCATCCAGTCACTTCTGAGTCCTGGTGACCAGGTAGGGCAGGGTAGAACTGGCTCTGCCGGGCTCTGAGACTGCAACTCTGGACTGAGAAGAAAGCCTCGTCTTCAGAAGATGTAAGACTAAGTCTTGCCATCCTTTCCTCTAAGGAGCATTCAGACCTTCCTTCTAGTACAGATCAGTCAGGGTTACAGTCTCCAAAACTCACAGGGACAGTACTACCCTCTCTTACAGGATCACCAAGAGTGTGAATTGATCCTATGGCAGTGAGTTTGGCTTCATGTTTGGTCTACCAATCTCAGAAACTAAAAAAGCTTAGAAAATACTTCTATGCTTATTATAACTTGTTATAATTGTTTCCTATTGAAGAGTTATGACTTCAGAGATGGCGAATTGATTCCATTTGAAATATGGTGTAGGCATAGAATATCGAGAGTACCATGACCTTCCAGAACAAACTAATTGTTCTTGGAGAAAGTACAACCAGAATACTCCTTTAAAAATGAGGACGGTGTACACAGACTTGGAAAATTATGAAAGCACAACCTTCATTATAATCTATCTGAATTATGAACAGTATATGTTACACTTTGAAATAATCTTTAAAAAAATGAGGATGGTGACACATCACACTACTTCGACACGCTCTCAGGAGAGACCATTCCCTGGAACAGGACATCATGCTTGGTAGGAGGTCTCTGACAAACTAGAAGACCTTCAATGACGTGGCTTGGCTCAGTGGCTGCAACAGCAGGCTCACAATAACAATGATTGTGAGGATGGTACCAGACGGGGCACTTTCCTTCTGTTGCCCACAAGGTCACTGCGTCAGAACCAACTGGATGGCATTTAGCAACCCAACAGCAGACTCAAGTTGAGGGCAGGCCAGAGTGTAGGGCCTTAGAAAAGCAAAGCTTAACCGAAGGAAGTCTGATTAACAAGCCATTTGCTTCTGCTTGGTCAGAAGAGACAAGTGATTCAGTTACACACTGAAGCAAGGAGTGGGGATTTGGAGTGTTGTTAGTTTGAATATTTTCATTATTTCTTTTTTACTTTGGCTTTAGCCGTTTTTATGACATGTAATTAGCACATTTTATAAGGCAGCAATGCTTTTAAATATACAAAAAAAGATTACAGCCTTGGAGAGCCCATGGGACCATTTTATAGGTGTAACCCCAGCTTAAATTCTAAACACATGGTTTGCTGAAGTCTGGTTTACAAACGCGCTCTTTTGACTTGACATCAATTCAGCTTCCACTGGCGTTCTTTCTGACCTCTCTGGGAAAGGAGAAATAAAAAGCACCACCCTCAAGCAGAGGATGTTTGAAAATAGGTGATATGACCATTCTTTTTTTTTAAATTGGGGACTCATACAGTTCTTATTATTATCGATATGTATATCCACGGCGTCAAGCAGATTTGTACATTTGTTGTCATGATTTTCAAACCATGTTCTTTCTACTTGAGCCCTTGGTATCAGCTCCTCATTTTTTTCCCCCTTACTCTCCCACCTTCCCTCCTTCACGGAACCTTGATAATTTATAAATTATTATTGTTTAAATGTTTTACACTGACCGATGTCTCCCTTTACTCACTTTTCTGTTGTGCGTCCCCCAAGTAGGGGGTTATATGTAGATCATTGTGATCGGTTCCCTCTATCTTCCTCTACCTTCCGTTTCCCCTCCTGGTATCACTAAGTTCATTATTGGTCCTGAGGGGTTTATCTGTCCTGGATTCCCTGTGTTTCCAGCTCTTATCTGTATCCATGTACATGCGCTGGTCTAGCCAGATCTGTAAGGTAGAATGGGGGGTTCATGATAGTGGGAGGATGAAGCATTAAGGAATTAGAGGAAAGTTGTATGTTTCATCGGTGCTATACTTCACCCTGACTGGCTCATTTCTTCCCTGTGACCCTACTGTAAGGGGATGTCCAATTGTCTACAGATGGACTTGGGTCTCCACTCCACACTCCCCTCCAATCACATTGATATGATTTTTTGCTCTGGGTCTGAATTGGAAACTACGCAATGACAGTGGGGAATCCAAAGGTGAGAAATAAATGTGTCTGTATAAAGACATCTAGTAAATAAACCAAGGATTTTAGTATTTTCCTCTCTTTTTATTTTTTAACGTATCGTCCACATGTTTTACTAAATAATAAAAGTGGTAGAGAAACAGAAAAGGAGGGGTAGGAGTTTGGGGGAGGAGGAAAAATATCCCAGACTTTTGAGGATTAAAATAAATAAATAAATAAAAAGACCGGAAACCAAAGGGACGACAACCCACTTTGACTCCTCCCACAGCCCCTCCCCTGACCAAGAAGCTCTTCCCGCCAGAGCCTTCTGTTCTCACTCCGGTCCGCAGTACATTGCATATAAAAGGGAACTGCAAACACCCGAAAGGCAGTCTTCAATTCTCTGAGAGAAGATGTCTGGTCGCGGCAAGGGCGGGAAGGGTCTGGGCAAAGGCGGCGCCAAGCGGCACCGCAAGGTGCTCCGCGACAACATCCAGGGCATCACCAAGCCCGCCATCCGCAGGCTGGCTCGGCGCGGCGGCGTCAAGCGCATCTCGGGGCTCATCTACGAGGAGACGCGCGGCGTCCTCAAGGTGTTCCTGGAGAACGTGATCCGCGACGCCGTCACCTACACGGAGCACGCCAAGCGCAAGACGGTCACGGCCATGGACGTGGTCTACGCGCTCAAGCGCCAGGGACGCACCCTCTACGGCTTCGGCGGCTGAGCAGCATTCTTTGGCGCTCCCGCAGGTTGCTAAACGTTAAAGGCCCTTTTCAGGGCCCCTAAGCTTTCAATTTGAAGGAGCTGTGAAATACGGATTGGTGATGAGATTGCTGTATTCTGGGGGGGCCAGTTGAAACCCTCTGACTGCGCTTCTTAAAGACTGCAACCATAGCTTACCATCTGCAATACCAAATTCTAACTACTCCAGGGCAGTGAACTTTTATACAATACCTTCAATTGGTGTCCCAAAACGGGCTAATTTAGTACATGGCTTGCTTTCCTTTTTTTAATTTTTGCCCACAGCCTCCCATTTTTCGTGATTTGTTTTTTTAACCCTTTGCCACTTGGCAAGCTCACCTTACTGGGTTTGCTTTTAAATCAATACAAGAGTTGCGTTGAGTAATACTGAACCTGTTTTTTCTTTCAACGCCCCTTTTATAGAGCAATTTTGTAGCCTTAGCCTCAGGCATCAAAAGGCAAAGAAAAAATTGAACTGTAAAGTTTTCTGAGATAGCTGGAAGCATAGCATTAACAGCTGAGAAAGTTCTGATCAACTAATGTTTATATTTTATAATGAATGGATTAACAATGATTAGGGAGACAGCATGAGAAAACAAGAGGAAAGAAATTCAAATGTTTATATTCATTATCATATCTAAAGCATTTAAATGAGATGGTCTTTATTAATTAGTTAACATTTTAAAACATGGAAATTGCATGTTTATGCTTGAAGCATTGGTTTGCACTTTGGAATAACGGGCCAGAGACAAGTCAAAGCTAACGCATCAGAATGAAGAGGACTGCCATGAAGCCATAATGATGCCCAAAGGGTTCATAGCCATGTTGCTAATTGTAGAACATAGAAAAAACAAGAACTATATCACACGATAACTGGCAACAGATAATCACTGTCAAAGGTGGGCTATGGAAGCAGGAAAAAGGACCATGATTAGGCTAAGTACACTTTTGGAGATCAGTAACATTTCCAGAATGGGTACTGGCCACCACCACCACCACCTGTGCTTTGGTCTGGATATAGGACTCAGGATGGTGTCATCTTGGTACTTTAATATCCAATAAGGGCACACTCAGGCAAGACTCTGAGGCTCACCCTGCCTGGACAGGCTAGGGGAGGAGTAATCCTCTTTCAAACACAATGCCTGAGGGCCAAGCTTTTTATATTGCAGGTCAATAATCAGAATCAACTCAATGGAGACTGAAAGGATTATGTTAACTGTTGGTGTCAGGTGCTCTTTAGTTTGTCCTGACTCATAGGAACCCTAAACGTAACCGAGCAAAGCACCACCAGGTCCTGGTCCAACCTCATAATTTTTCTTAATGTTTGAGCCCATTGTCACGGCCACTGATTGAGTCCATCTCACAGCATCTCTTTGATGCTGGCCCTCTACTTTACCAAGCATGATGCCATGGGCTAGGAACTGGCTTCTGAAATCATGTCCAAAGGATGCAAGACAAAGTCTCACCATCTTTGACTCTAAGGGGCATTCTGTCTGGCCTTCCATGACAAATGTGTTTGTACTTTGGCAGTCTCTGGTACTTTATTGTAAATTGCAGTCTTCCTCAAATCAAGTATTTCGAATGTAAACTTTACTACATTACAACCAAAAAGGGAAACAAAATCCCATATTTCTAATGAGCAGTGGTTGCATTGATTAGAGTAAGAAACGCTGAAGGTTTCCAGACCTAAGTACATTATTTGGGAGTAAAATTTTTTTCATCCTAGCACAGAAAATTGGGAAAGTAGAAGAAATCAAAATAAAAGACAAAATTCATTTTCCTTCCCTTATACTCCAGAAGATGGAGACAGATTTCTTTGAACATAAACTTTAGATAATACAAAAAAAAAAAAAAAAAAAAACCACCCTGGAATAACATATTCCAAGGCCTTCTGGTCTCTTTCCTATACATTAAGCATTCAGAGTTATGTATTTCTGAAATGATTTTTGGTTTATTTGGGGGGTTTGTTTCTAAGAAAACAGTTGGTTTGGGGAAGTAGATCAACAGGCCTCTTTGGGGAGACAACAAAGAACTATTAGTTTGGGAAAGATTTCCCTAGCTCACCTGAAGGGTAAAAACCAATGCCCTCCATCAGATTGATTCCAAGTCATAGTGATCCTCTATCAGGTTCAAAAACCCCTACCCCACCCCCGCCCTCTAATCCATGGTAGCCCTAGAAAGCAGGGTGGAACTGCCTCTGTGGGGTTTTAAGACTGTAGTAACACTTTCTGGTACAAAGCCTCTTCTTTCTCCCTGGGAGTGGCTGGTAGTTTAGAACTGCTGACCTTGAGGTTAACCCTGAAGCTGTAAATATTTACAGGAAAGTAGACAGCTTCATCTTTGTTCCTGGAGTGTGACTGGTGGGTGGGAACCACAGATCTTTATATTAGCTGTCCAACTCTGACTTGACAGCTTCTTTTTCTTTTTAAAAAATTTTATTAGGGGCTCATACAACTCTTCACAATCCATACATATACATACATCAATTGTATAAAGCACATCCGTACATTCTTTGCCCTAATCATTTTCAAAGCATTTGCTCTCCACTTAAGACCTTTGCATCAGGTCCTCTTCCCCCCTCCCCCCCCCCCCCCCGCCCTCCCTGGCTTCTTAAGCTGACTTCTTTTTACTGATTTTTAGACTCAAAGATACTCCTGACAGAGTCCAAACCAAACTCCTTGGCATAGAATCAGAGTAGAACTGTGCCTGTGGGGTTCTAAGGCTATAACTCTGTAGGGGTGTAGAAAGCCTCATCTTTCTCCCAAAAAATGGCTGGTGGATTCAAACTCTCATCCAACTCAAGGAGAAACCCACTATAGCACCACTATTAACTTATTAACTACATTTAGAATAAGCTTCCAAGTGTCTATCCCAAAATTACTCTTAGTTTCCCAGAAAAGACTCTAAAGCAGTGGTTCTCAATCTTCCTAATGCCGCCACCCTTTAATACAGTTCCTCATGTTGTGGTGAGTCCATAAAATTTATTTTTGTTGCTACTTCGTAACTATAATTGTGCTACTGTTGTGAATCGTAATGTAAATATCTGATATGCAGGATGTATTTTCATTGTTACGAACAACATAATTAAACAAAACTAAAGCAGTGACTAATCACAAAAACTATGTAATTATATATTTGAAACATTTATGTTTTACGATGGTTTTAGGTGACCCCTGTGAAAGGGCTGTTCAATCCCCCATGGGGGTCACGACCCACAGGTTGAGAACCACTGCTTTAACTGATACCAAAAAATCCTGAGACAACCCTGGGGGAGCTGCAAAAGCTAAAATCAAACTGTTTGCTCCCCTGCCCCATTCTAATCCTTGGCACATCAGAGACCAGTGCTAAATTAAGAGCTGAAGGCTGTTGCCTTTCAGAAAATTAATTACGAAAGCATTTATTAGAATGCTGATGAGAGGAATAAATAGCAAAACGTTTAGGCATTCATGCCTATCTAGTGTAAAGGTTTCCATGCCAGGGACCTATCAGAAAATTTCCTTGCGCATTCCTTAAAATGATGCCTACATTCCTAGGTACAGCAAGGCACCTGCAAGCTTCTAACTCCAGGCTCTCCAGAAGTGTACATGGAACACATCAACTTGTAAAGAAGTATGGACAGCGGCAAGAATTCTTCAGTAAGCACGGATCTAATTGTCTTCACTAACTGTAGTTGATCTCACCTGGGCTTCACGCTTTAACACAAGATGGGTGTACAAGGTTTACTGGCAATAACAAAAACCTAGTTCCCTGGTTACACAACAATGGCAAGTAGTCTCAAGTAATTTCGGTAAATTCTCTGAACATCCTGGATACTACTTGCATATCTGTTGGCAGCTCCAATGTTGGTGATGAAAGTGGTTTTCAAATGTGACTTTAGTGCGAGGCAGGAAGAGAACTGAAGAGTTAATGTATCCTCCTGTACAAAGAGCAGCTTATGCAAATCAGACATGAGTTAAAACGCTGCATCTGATTGCTTGTATTCGGAGTGACGTCTGCTCTAGGGTTTGTCCAATGAGAATAAAGCAAGTTCAACGGCGTATTTCCATTGGTTAACATAAAGTTGCAATTTTTAACCAATGATATTGCTTCGTTTTCGCGCCTAACAATGTGTATAAAAAGCGCTACCAGTGACTGGACTTCATTAAGGAGGCAACTCGTAGTTTTCCTAGTCATCATGTCTGGACGCGGCAAGCAAGGCGGCAAGGCTCGCGCCAAGGCCAAGACCCGATCCTCCCGCGCCGGGCTCCAGTTCCCGGTGGGCCGCGTGCACCGCCTGCTCCGCAAGGGCAACTACGCCGAGCGGGTCGGGGCCGGCGCGCCCGTGTACCTGGCGGCCGTGCTGGAGTACCTGACGGCCGAGATCCTGGAGCTGGCGGGCAACGCGGCGCGCGACAACAAGAAGACGCGCATCATCCCGCGCCACCTGCAGCTGGCCATCCGCAACGACGAGGAGCTCAACAAGCTGCTGGGCAAAGTCACCATCGCGCAGGGCGGCGTCCTGCCCAACATCCAGGCCGTGCTGCTGCCCAAGAAGACCGAGAGCCACCACAAGGCCAAGGGCAAGTAAAAGATGACCTTGCTCTGCAGCAACTGAGAACTCCATCCAAACCAAAGGCTCTTTTCAGAGCCACGCACTTTTATCATGAGTGAGCTGTGCTGCGCTGCTTCAATGTCTCAATGCTGCCATTTCAAAACGCTTTACAGTTGGAATGGGACGGAAGGACGGTAACACGTTTTTACCTAGTGTAATTTTAAGGTTAGGTAAAATTAGTACCGGAACAACAGGTATGAAGGATATACACTACCTGCCAAAAGTTATACCTGCACTCACTAATTTGTAAATACTTAAAAGGTATTTTTTTTGTATAGATGTGTAAATGGCAATTAGGAAACCTTCCTGAAGTTTTCAAGGACTACTTGAACTAGAAAGACAAGGTCATGAAAGGTCACAGATTGAATCTGATTCTTTAGGCTCCCAAATCCTGGTCAACCATTTCATAACAGCCCACTCCCCTCAGCTAAAAATAACCCCCAAACTAGGGAAGGCCTTGCGTTTTGTACCTGATGCACACGACTCAGCTAATGTTTTGTTTCCTCAGGCTAGTTTCCCTTTTGATTCTTTTTCTAATCCACCAGAATGTATTTTCAGAGTGTTTTAGGAGATGCATATTTAAATCTCAACTGCAGTCACGTGCAAATGTCATTTGGAACAAAATCGTTATCACCGCAATCTTGGGAAGTCAATCTACGTTGTATGGTTACTTGTTCGATGACTCACACCTGATTTCAATGAACTAATCATTTGCTTGTTCTCTCTTAAAGTAGGTATTTGGATGTAAATTCTAGACAGGCACCCTAGGGCAGTGTGCTGGCTACTAATACAAAGGTGGCTGGTGGAGGGAGATGTGGCATTCTGCTTCCTTACACAGTACAGCCTCGGGAACCCTGTGGGGCAGTTCGAATCTGCCCTACAGGGTGGCACCTGGAGTCGGAATCAATGAGTTTGAGTTGTTTGGGTTAAATTTGAAATAATTCATTCACTTGTAACTGGGAATGTCAAGCAGAATAAATGACAGCTTCTGGGATGGTCAGTCTTTACATAATATACCATTGTATCATTGATGGAGGTGATGGAATTACTAACGCCTGCTGAAGTGCGTTGTTTATTCCCCAACAGGGCCAACCACCACACACTTCACTCCTGCCACTGTAGCTATTGGTGTGATTTAGGGAAAGATGGAAATGCAAATGCTAGTATCTTAAATTAATTAATTAATTAATTAAACTAAATGTTTCTGTGTGATCTATCATTGTTCATATTTCCACACATTCGCTGAGTTTATAACTTGACTTGTGCCAGTCTCATAGCAGAAAATTTCTACTATGTAGATATAGAAGTATATTATCTCTTTAGAGATAAAAAAGTGATTACGTAAACCAGTAAACTGGAGAAGCAGAGATGAGACAGAGGCTGCCAGCCCACATGAAGATCACGGAGGCACAGAAGCTGAAGAGAATAGAACAGAGAGAGCTCCCCTAGAGCTGCCTCCCTGGACTCTGCCTTTCAGCCTGTACCCTGGAAGAACATTCATGTGCTTGATAAAGCCACCTATGAGTGGTTTCCCTGTTATTATAGTGCCAGATAAATATGACAATGACCAACAGTTTATAGAAGCATATTTCCACTTGTTCTCACCACTAATTTCTCTCACCACAGTCTCTACACAAATATAAAGGCACCTTGCAGTATCCTCCCATATTCGAGTTACTGTGTATTTTATGCAAGAGCTTACAAACTTCACGGCAGAGACTGGATTTTGTTTGTATTTGTTCCATCCAAGATCCTAGGTCCCAGGCCCCTAGATCGGGAGTAATGGTGCATGATGGTTATGAGTTGGGCTACTAACCACAGTCAGCAGTTCGATACCACTAGCTGCTCCACAGGAGAAAGATAGGACTGTCTGCTCCCATAATGATTGACTTCCAGCCTTGGAAAGCCAAAGGAGCAGTTCTAATCTGTCCTATTAGATTACACTAGTCATTTAGTAATGGGACCGTGCAGTAGGGGACCCAGGGGAGTTCGTCCTCTGACCCTTACATCGGACCCCTATGAGTCAGATTCAGCTCCATGGCAGTGTTTTCATCTTTCCTATAGAGTTGCTACATGAGAGTGGTCTTGATGGCAGTGAGTTTGGTTTTTGTTTGTTTTGCTTTAGACCTCCGAGCAATTCGCAAGTCCACAGACCATAGTCAATAAATTGTGTGCACAGTAAAAATCTTCATGAAGGAAAGCAGTGACCTAAAGAAAACAAATGAAAGTTAACGTGGTGTCGATCGCATGGAAGCCCACAGGTTTCGCGTAAGATGTGGAGGCTGCTAAGTAAAAGAGACAGAGCCTTAAGATCAACGGCAGTAGAAGGGCTGAGACCTGCTGGAAAGAATTCAACTGGACAATCAGCCTCTGGAAATTCAAGTGTGTCATCTGCAAGCAACTGTGGGTGTTGCGGAAGGACTGGGAAGCATTTAGTTCCTCTGTGCACAGAAAGTCACTTACTGGCACCTAATAACAATATCACAAGCCCTGGGGTTGTAGTGGTTGCGAGTTGGGCTGCTTATAATGGAAGGTCAGCAGTTCGAATACACCAACAGCTTCTTGGGAGAATGGGGCCCCAAACAGTTGCAGTTTTGGAAACTCAACAGGGCCGTTCTACCCTCTCCTACAGGGTCGCTATGGGTCAGAAACAGCTTCATGGCCGTGGGTTTGGTTTTGGGATTACTATTACTTGATATGGTAAACCATCTGGATGACTGTTAATTTGGCCTACATCCTGCTTCCTTTTCCAAACTTTCAACATCACACTTAAGTAGATATTACTGAGGTTTATGGAGTATTAATTATCCAGTCGAACAATGAAATAGCTTATTGAGTGAATGGGGAAATCGGTGCTCTGAAGAAGCATAGACACTAATAAGGGGTTGGAATTAGGGGTCCAGATTAAGGGATGTCCAGCAATCCATACAAATTTATGAAGCTCCCCACAAATGCCTTTCTAACTCCCTTCTCCCTAAGGTTGCTTTTGATGTTTCTGTAACTTTCTCTTTGCTTACTACTGAGTTCATGCAAACAGTAGCTGTACTGGTGTGGTGGTAGTGCCTGAGGGTAGGGTTTGGGCTGTGAGGGAGCAGCAATGAGTCCATTAACATGGTCTCGCTCCCACATGTCCACAATCACCTTCAAGTTGATTGTGATCCATGGAAGCACCACTCCCTGTGAGTCAAAATAGTACTGCTCCGTGGAGTTTGCAAAGCACCTGACCTTGTGCTAGGTCAGACTTTGAATATGCCTCTGGTTGGATTTGAGCCTCCAACCTTTCAATCAACTGTTTAACCGTTTGATAACAACACTCACTTTAGTGATAATTTGAAATTTCCCCCAATATAGAATACTTTATAAAATATAAACATATTTACATATGCACAATGGAAAGCTGAGAGGTTTATCTTGTTTCAGGCTAATAAACACTAAAAATATGTACACATTTTATATAAAAAGGTAAAATTTCACTAAAAATCTATAAGCACAAGTTTAAAATAAAAGTTGATTTCGTGTTAATAGTATTTGGTAACATAGACTAAATATAGCTTTGTTTTAATAATAATTTTGAAAGAAGCAGTCTTTGTACTAAGCAGTTTGTTTAAATTTAATTCTTTAAAAAGTTTTATTAATTCTAATAGTAACCCAAAGAAGCCAACAAGCAAACCCTACTGCCATTGAGTGAATACCAACTCATGGCTATTATAAGACAGAGTAGAAATGCCCCTGTGAAGGCCTAAAACTCTTTAACTCTATACAGGAGTCGAAAGCCTCATATTTCTCCCTCATGGCTGCTGGCAACGTCAAGCTGCTGACCTTGCAGTTTGAAGTTCAAAGCTTAATAACTGTAGTACCTGAGATTCTCTGTAGTGTGGGTCAGCCCACTGTGGCTCTCCAGCCATATGTGCCTCTTTCTGTACATATATGTGGGTCTGAAGTAAAACTGGAAAAGGTTACAGGGTATAATTCAAATAATGGTGACTTCATTTGTTTTGTAAAAAACATTAATGGCCCTCAAATAACTTTTTAAAAATCATTTTATTGGGGACTCCTACAACTCTTATCACAATCCATACATCATCCATGGTATGTCAAGCACATTTGTACATTTGTTGCCCTCATCATTCTGAAAACATTTGCTTTCAACTTGAGCCCTTGGTAACAACTCCTCATTTTTTTCCCTCCCTCCCATGTTCCCCTTCCCTCATGAACCCTTGATAATTTATAAATTATTATTATTTTGTCATATCTTATACTGTCCCATGTCTCCCTTCACCTACTGTTCTGTTGTCCATCCCCCAGGGAGGAGTTTATGTAGATCCCTGTAATCAGTTCCCCCTTTCTACCCTACCTTCCCTCCACCCTCACGGTATCACCACTCTCAGCACTGGTCCTGAAGGGATCATCTGTCCTGGAGTCCCTGGGTTTCCAGTTCCTATCTGTACCAGTGTACATTCTCTGGTCTAGCTGGATTTGTAAGGTAGAATTGGAATCATGATAGTGGGGGAGAGGAGGAAGCATTTAAGAACCAGAGGAAAGTTGTATGCTTCACTGTTGCTGTCCTGCACCTTGACTGGCTTATCTCCTCCCTGCGACCCTTCTGTAAGGAGATATCCAGTTGCCTACAGATGGTTCTTGGGGCCACATTCTGCACTCCCCTTCATTCACAATGATATGATTTTTTTGCTTTGATGCCTGATACCTGATCCCATCGACACCTCGTGATCACACAGGCTGGTGTACTTCTTCCATGTGGGCTTTGTTGCTTCTGAGCTAGATGGCCACTTGTTTTGCCTTCAAACTTTTAAGATCTCAGATGCTATATCTTTTGATAGCCGGGAACCATCAGCTTTCTTTACCACATTTGCTTATGCACCCATTTGTCTTCAATCCTTGAATAATTTTTAAAGTGTTGTGAGAGACAAGATCGGCTCTTCCGTCTCAAAAGTTTGCCAACCTCTGCTCTATAGTAACATAAGAGGTTAAAATGTCCCATCCTGAGGGAACTTCAAAGCAGATCCTGGAGGAGGGAGTGGGAATTGGGGGGACAAGAGACACGGAGAATGGAGACAAGACAATAGCCTGATCAAGTCTCCTTTATTGAGTAAAAAGCTACAACTTATATGTGGAAGAAAGGAGGGAGCAGGATGCAGGTGCTTATCTAAAGAACATCACACCTTGTTTGCTTAAGTTTTACAGGCTGGGTACTTTCTGGGAATGCTGACCACAAAACAGAATTGTACAGACAGATAGAGACTTCCTTATCTATGTCAGGCAAGTTAAGTAAGTCAAACACAGCTGCAGTGCTCTGTCACGTAGGCTGGGATCGAAGAATACCCAGAGCTCAGGCTAATAAATTCCAAGTAATGGCCGGACCTCATGGCTCCGGACATTAAAGTATTTATTACTATGCCAATATCACTTTACAAGTGACTAGACAAGATGTAGAAAGCAAAAAGCAAGTTAGCTGAAATCAGTAGAGGTTTAATTTTGAAAGGTTTTTTTCCTAACTCCAAAATTGAAGCTGTTAATTTCTAAAACAAACCATTGAACAACAAGGGGTTGCTGTAGAGGTTATAGGATATTAAATGCTTTCATTCATATTAGAAGTTCACATAGAAAAATAAGCACCTCTAGTAACAACTGAAATTGTGTCCCTGATTAGCTAGCTACATCCTTACATCAGGGCATAAAAATGAGGGGGCTTCAAAAAGTTCCTGGGAAAACAGAATTAAAATATCGTGGAATTTTCCCCAGTAACTTTTGAACACACATCACATTGTATGAGCGTTCAAGTCCAAGCTTACTAGAAATACAGTTACAGTGGGTATGCCTTGGGCTGTAATCGGCAAGGTCAGCAGCTCAAAACCACCAGAAGCTCTCCAGGAAAAAGTCAAGACTTTCTACTCACCAAAACAGGTACAGGAAACTCATAAGAGCAGGTCTATCCTGCCCTGTTGATAAGAGGCTACATAAAACTCAATCAATGGCTTAGAGTTGAGACAAGAAAATCCACGAGTTAGAAAATCCACTTGCAAATCTCCATGTAGATTAAGCTTCCATTGAATTTCTTATGGACCTTTAAACAGCATCATAAATACCTTTCCCTTTGGGTAGAGTTTATTTGGAGGTGATTAACTATCATTCCCCCTAGCCAGTCAAATAGGGGCAGCTTCTCCCTCAAGGAAGTGACCAGGTGTGTCCTTCATGGAATTGAATTGCAAGGGCAACTCAGCCTTGATCAGATAGCCCTGAACCACTCCTGTAAATTAATCCTGTCTGCGACTGTGATTTCTTGACCAATTGACTGCCTCTAGGGCTCCTCTCTCTGCCACTGAGTTAATTCTGACTCATAGAGACCCTATAGGGCAGGGTAGAAATAAGCCTGTAACTCTCTTTCTCCCGCAGAACAAGTGTAGTTTGAAACCACTCACCTTGTGGTTACTGGCTCAATGCAAAACCACTACAGTACCAAGGAGCCCTAGATAACTTGAATTCCTGGATGGAGTATGTATTTTTCTCATTCAAATAAAGAATAGTTGTGGCCCTTATTGAAGCTGCAGTTCCTTCCACATAGCTGCTGTCGTCAAAAGAGAGCCCACAGTTGAATTTGTCCTTGATGGTCGCTATTTGGTTTGCTGAAACTGATTACAGTCGGAGTGAGTCCTTTGTTCAAATTGGCACACTTTCCCGAGCCAGAAGCAATGCTGACGATGGCTGGCATGCACAGTTAGCACAGTGAGGGCTGGGGAAAGTCACGGGCCTGCAGCTTAATCAGGACTGAAGATGCAGCACACAGTAAGGGCCACCTTGTGTTCAAAGCGGAAACGTTTGATCCAGTTGTCCTTAAGAAATATTGTGCCTGGCCTCCAACCTTAGTTACTGAGGAGCAGTCAGGTCAGGTCATCCGGGACTATTGGTGTTCTGTTCTCATCACAGCTATGCCGAAGATCCCAGGATACCTGAGACTGGTGATCTCCGGTGGAGATCAGGGAGTAGAATCATGTGCCCCGGGATCTGGATGTCCTTGCTTCTCCTGGTTGTTAAAGAAACTTGAAGATGTAGCTGTGCTTTGTAAAAAAAATCTGGCTAGTAAAACAGCCTTGAAATGTGATGAAGCACAAAAGATCAGAATTTTGAGCATGGAAGCACTATGAGAAGAAAGAACTTCAAGCAGGCAGTTTTATATGCGGCAGAAAAAAATTTTTTAATGTACCTGGCTTAATAAATAAAAAGACTTGTGGGAGTGAAAGAAGGAAAGAAAGAGAATAATTGGAGGGTGTAGCTACCTTTGAGGATGTTCTTTAATTGATATTGGGTGCCTAAGTGTTTACTGTCCTTCCATCTTCCCATCTTCACTATAGAATGTTCTTTGCTTGTCAGGATGACCTCTTTTTGAAGCCTATATATTGCCACTCCAACTTTTAAAAGCTAATATTGAGAAGAAGATGGATTTTTGTGGTCAGGTGCCACCAAGTTGGTTCCAACTCATGTCCACCCAGTCCTGCGCCTTCCCTGCATTTTCATGTTTGAGTTGACTCTGGAAGCCACTGTGCCAAGCCATCTCATGAAGGGTCCTCTTCTTTTGTGCTGAGTTTCTATTTAACCGAGCCCGGTCTCCTTTTCCAGGGCCTGGTCTCTCCTGGTAACATGTCCAGGGGGCATGAGATGTTTCACGTGGATGTGTGTTCTTTTGGCAGTCCATGGTACTGCCTATGTGCCATCACTCAGGTGCATGATTTCTCCTCCTGTCTTCCTCATTCGCTGTCCAGTGTGCACAGGCGTATGAGGTGGTTGAAGAAGCTGGACACATCTTAGGCCTCCCAGTGACTTCCCTTGTTTGGGTCATGTCCGGACCGGGCAGCCCCTTGTACCAGCTTCTCGAGAAGACAAATGACCTGGCTGAACTTCAAAGCACCTGCCTCCAGCATTTCACAAAGCGTATCTCCCCTGGCAGGACAGTCTCCTCTCCATGGCATTCCACGAAGCAAGTTTGCTGAAAACAACATGATTTACTGGCAGGTCATCTGACTCAAAACTTGCAACCGCAGCACAAAGAACCTCCCTTCCCCTTACCGGCCCATAAAGCCTTTAAGTTCATACCCTATATATGTCTCGCTGCACCATTACCAGACGCGACTTCCCTGACCTAACTTGTTGGGTCATGGAACCTGCCATGGGGCTCAAGAGCTCCCACACCCCCATCCCTTTCTCTGCTCTCCCTTCACTCCCAGGAGTTCTTTCCCTGCCTCAATAAAATCTTTCTCAACTTCACATTCCTGGGTAAATTTTATCTCTGTTCCGCACCTCCGTTCCACCTCTCAATATCTTTTATCACTTGAAAGCCCCTGAGGCTAGTTGTCAATAAGAAATGCTAATGAGGTACATATTCAGTAACCCCATCCCAGAGATTCTGATGTAATTAACTGGGGAAAAACCAGTTACTGACATTTCAAATAAACAAAAAGTTTCATCATTGATCCTAATTTGCTGTGAGGTCAGAATTTCTGGTCTCCCTGGTTTCATTTCTTTTTGGCAGTTGAATTCTGTGCTATGCTGGACAAGAATCAGATGGGAGATTAATAAAGAGGTATTGAGCTTGAGCCCGGGTGGTATAATGGATTGTGCATTGAGCTGCTAACCACTGGCTAACGGCAGTGAACCTGATCTTGGAATAAAGAATTAGAGCTTAAAAAAATGACAGCTTTATAGGACTGAAGGGTAAGAGCAGTAGGAAAAAACAGGGAGGTCAGTTGCCCAATGTTCTGTCCATTATGCTGGGAATCAGTTTCCCAGTGTAAATCAAAGCTAAATTATCTTAAAACCCCCGACTTACATATGCTGAGCGGCTGGCAGCTGAGAGGCAGCACGCAGAAAGGGTGGCAGCGCTGGGCAATGACCCACTGGCCCGGCTGCAGATACTCAACGTCACCCCCCACCACCTCAGCACTCCCACATCCACTCGCACCTGCACCTGCACCAGCAGGATGCTATCCATGCAGCCTCTGCCTCGGTGCACCCTCTCATCGACCCCGTGGCTTCTGGGTCCCATCTTACTCGGGTCCACTACCCAGCCGGGACCCTCCCCAACCCCCTTCTTCCTCATCCTCTGCACGAGAACAAAGTTCTTCGTCACCAGCTCTTTGCCGCCCCCACCGGGATCTGCCGGCCTCCCTCTCTGCCCCCATGTCCGCGGCGCACCAGCTGCAGGCCATGCACGCGCAGTCGGCTGAGCTGCAGCGCCTGGCGCTGGAGCAGCAGCAGTGGCTGCATACCCATCACCCTCTGCACACTGTGCCGCTGCCCGCCCAGGAGGACTACTATAGCCACCTGAAGGAGAGCGACAAGCCGCTGTAGGTTCTGCGACCAAGAGAGCACCTGGACCTCGGAGGCACCCCTCCCGCACACCACAAGGAGTCCAGAGAGAACGCTGCTCAGTTGCAGGGTCTTGGCAGCTGGGCAGTGGGGAGGAGGCAGGGACAGACAGAAAGCCAAGGCTGGTGTGGGGAGGTGACGAGGGTGGGGCAGAAGCGCAGTCTCTTGGACCCGGTCCCTTTTCCTCCTTGCTCCTCCGCTTTCTTCCTCCCCAAGCACAGCCCTTGGTGGCCACCGACCCCTCCCCCACCCGTTGGTGTGGTTACTTCATCAGTTAGATGTGGCTGTTTTGCGTAGCATAGTGTGCTGTCCCAAAATCCTTGTGTGCGCGCCCCCTGCGATGTATGCCCGGCCCTCTCCTACATTAATAATTTATGTAAATGTATACATGATGCTCTTTAAAACACATCCCAACCAAAACCAAACTAGCAAAAACATCCTCACGACTCCCCAGGAAAAAAAAAAAACCCGACTTAAACCTTAGCACATAAATTGTAAGTTTGCCAGTTATGCATGACTATCCAAGCCATAGACTGCTGTAAGTCCTGTGTAGCACACCATTTGCAAGGCCTACCAAATAAAAGTATTACAGCTCTGGATCTGAGAAGTTGGTGGCCCTGAAAAGGGCCTTTTTCCACAATAAAATCATACAGCGCTTAACCGCCGAAGCCGTAGAGGGTGCGTCCCTGGCGCTTGAGCGCGTAGACCACGTCCATGGCCGTGACCGTCTTGCGCTTGGCGTGCTCCGTGTAGGTGACGGCGTCGCGGATCACGTTCTCCAGGAACACCTTGAGGACGCCGCGCGTCTCCTCGTAGATGAGCCCCGAGATGCGCTTGACGCCGCCGCGCCGAGCCAGCCGGCGGATGGCAGGCTTGGTGATGCCCTGGATGTTGTCGCGGAGCACCTTGCGGTGCCGCTTGGCGCCGCCTTTGCCCAGACCCTTCCCGCCTTTGCCGCGGCCAGACATGTTGAGAAAGTCAAAGCCTCAAAAAGCTGTGAGAGAAGCTAACTGAAACCGGCCTTTATATGTCCGTGTGCGGACCGAACTGAGAACTACCAGAGAGGAAGCGGGAAACCTCGCCCGCAAGGGCGGGGCAGAGAAGTCTAAGGAGGCGGGGAAAGAGGCGTTCTTCTTTTGTAAGTAGGTAACTAAAATTGGTTTATTGTGAAAATTCGGAATACGAACAAGAAAATTACAACCCGTTCTCCTGCGTCAATTATCCAGTTTATTTGATGCCGAAACTCGAGAGGCTTGGGGCTCCCCCCTCCTTTGGGGGTCCCTCGAGACGCCCTCCCCCTCTCTCCTAAATTTCCAGGACCTTTAAACGCGGCGCTTACTCAGTGCTCAGGCACACTCTGGCCGATGGGCAGCCGCCCTGGTGAGTTCTCCTTATCGCTCCAAGCTTGGTTTCGGTTTCTCGGGCTCCACCGGAGTCTTCCCGCCTGAGAAGCGGCTACGGCGGGGATTCTTCCGTTGACCTCAGGGGTCTTGGGGGAGTGATTGTCCTTGAGATGTCTTGCCAATCCCTCCTTCTTTCCTTCACTGCGTTCCCAGGCAGGACTCACCTGGGGTCGCCTGGGTACCTCCTGTCTGGTCTCGCTCACCGAGAAGCCGAAATCTTGCCTTTGTTTGCTCCCCTCTTCCCTCCCCCATCTTCCCCCCCCCTCTCTTTCCAGACCCCTCTAAGTTTATTAAGGAATTTATTTATCTTCCTCAAACATATGATTTAACCTGGCATGACATCCAAGTAATCCTTGCCTCCACTCTTTCCTCGGAGGAACTTGTGCGCGTGTCTCCGATGCAGGTCGCCAGCTAGCAGACAAAGACCAAGCTAGAGACCCCAATGTCCCCTTAGGGGCACATGCCATTTCCACTAGAGGACCCTGGGTGGAATTAGCAGCCTGGCCTAGGGGCTTATAAGGTTTATTTGGACGCAAAAACAGAATCAAAGACCCAATTAATGACGTTTTCGAAGCAGGCTTTATTGAGAAGCTTGCGGGCGGGTTCAGCAACTCAGGGTATCGAGCTATTGAAGCTGCACTGGGAAAAAATCCTGGCGGCATTTTTTATGCCCACTGCTGGCAGGCACAGCTGGGGAGGATCAAAGCTGGGGAGGATCTGTGCACACAGGTGCTTCAGAAGGGAGAAGGTTGTTAATCTTATTTATATGTCAGGGACGGGTGGAGTGACCATATCTTCAGAAAACGGTCTGGCTTTGGGATGAGCTGGTTCCCAGAATTTGGGGTTGAGCAGGGGAGGGGAGGTCGGTTAGGGGTCAGTCTTGAGAGCTAAGATGGAGGTACAGGACTCAAAATGGAGTCTGTTGTGCAAAGACCGGTCAGGTCTGACTTTCCCCACAGAAATCTTATGCTCAGATACCTCATTAGGGGCCTAGAAGCAGTCTCCAACCAGGTAGTCAACTACAATAAGCTGAGGGAAGTCACTCAAAAGGCAGATGAAAATCCTGCTCTTTTCTCAACTGCCTCCAGGAGGCACTCACCAGATACACTCGCTTAGATCCAGGATCTAAGAGTGGGGCCTCTATTTTAGCCTCTCACTTTATTTCACAGACCAACCCCTACTGGACGCTGAAGTCACATTGTTTGTGGATGGAAGCTCCCTATCGAGCGATTCTGGACGCCAATGAGCAGCTTATGCAGTGATAACACCCTCCCAGGTAACGGAGGCAACTCCGCTTCCCCCAGGCACCACCTCTCAGCAAGTAGAACTAGTAGCCCCCACTCGGGCCCTCACTTTATCTAAGGGACAAGTTGCCAACATTTACAGATTCCAAATATGCCTTTTTGATAGCACACATGCACTGCCCATTATAAATGGGCAGCTGTTTCAAGTTATCCTCCTGCCAAAAAAGCTAGCCATCATCCATTGCAGGGGACATCAGGCCTCTGGCGACCCCGTAGCCAGAGGCAATGCCTTCACCGACCCTACCGCTCACTCATTAACCCAAGTTCACTCTCCTGCTCCTAGCTCAGTGTGCTTCTTATCTCCCCCTTACACCCCAACCTACACTGACCAGGAGAACACTCATTACTGCTCCCTTCCTCGACGGGAGGGATGGATGTACAAAAACAACTTATTCATCCTCCCAAAGTTAGAACAGGAAACAGTCATCACCGATGTTCACAGCTCTTTACACATTGGACCAAAAGCTTCATATAAGTTCCTGACCCCCATCTTTCACCCCACTGGACTATGGAACACTATCGACTCAGTGCAAGCAAAGTGTAATATTTGTGCCCTCTCCAATAGCCAGGGAGCTCAACACCCTCGCAAACAGCTCCACCAGGTGCGAGGACACCTGCCAGGACAAGACTAGCAAATTGATTTTACCCACATGCCAAGACGTAAGCAGTTTAAATATCTCCTCACTATGGTTGACACGTTTTCAGGATGGATTAAAGCCTTTCCCACCTCCTCTGAGAGAGCAAACATAGTCACCACCCACCTTCTCCAAGACATCATTCCCCGCTTTGGCCAGCCTGCTTCAATCCAGTCTCTGCAAAAGGAAACCCCGAGAGGTAGAGAGTCCAGGGTCATTGTTTGCTTCCTGTATGACCAAAATCCAACTACCGGGTGCGCAACCCAGTGGATACAGGAAAATGTAGGGTGCCCATGGAAGTCCTGTAATATCCACTACGCTCACTCCTACCCCATAACCAGGTCCCACCGGCTCTATTGGTCAGGAACACAGTTCACCTTAACCATCCCCTACCCATGGGACAACAGGTGGACCAGCCCGGTCCCAGGTAGTTGGTATGTGCAATCATGGGATAGTTATCCAGTATCCAGACTGTTCATATGGAGAACGCTTGTGCAGGTCTAGCCTACCGTTCACCACGCCATCCAGACCCAAGAACAGCAACTTACTAACCGAATCTCTGGATTTTCCGGGTCCCCCTTCGCCTGGCTAGCCCTACTGCAACAGGGACTTGCCGTTGCCAACCTCACTGGGCTAGGTAACCTCGCCACCTGTCTCGTGCGCAACCTTGGAACGCCCTCCAATGGCAGCAGTCCCAGTTCCTGCCCTGCCATACTCACCCAACACCTCAACCACACAACCATCCGCAACGTCCCACTATACCCTCCATCGGAAAAGACGCAGGTACCGTTCTGCTACTCAAATGCATCCACTCGATTATGCAACATCACAGAACCACCTTCCCAACCTCTGACAGCCCCAGAAGGCTTCTTCTTCTGGTGCAACTACACCCTTTCTAAGCACCTTAATATTAGCTCTTCCTCAAGTCTTCTTTGCCTCCCTGTCACCCTGATCCCACAGCTGACTATATACACTCCCGCTGAATTCCAAACCAAGTACTCGCAGGTTTACGGCCGCCGAGCAAAAAGAGCCGGTTTTCTCCCTGTGGTCACAGGCCTCTCCCTGGCCTCGTCAGCAGTTGCAGTGGGACTGAGTGGCGGGGCCCTTGGACACTCTGTCGTCACAGCAGACAAGCTAGCTACGTGCTTCCAGCTGGCAGTCGGTGCCTCCGCTGAGTCTTTAGCCTCCCTCCAGAGGCAAATAACCTCAGTTGCTCAAGTTGCCTTACAGAACCGTCAAGCCCGCGCCTTAGACCTCATCAGGGCTAAAAAAGGAGGAACCTGCCTCTTCCTCCAGGAGGAATGCTGCTACTACATCAATGAGTCGGGAATTGTGGAAACCAATATCCAGACCCTCAACAAGCTAAGCCGTGAACTACAAAACAGATTCGGGACAGACGGGTCTTCTTCCTAGTGGAACTCCTCTCTATACCTCTACTTAGCCTCCATATTGGGACCCATAATTTTAGTTAAAATTTTACTTCTAATGGCTCTTTGTCTCATCCAGCTCCTACAAAGCCGGCGCCGTGACATCCCCCAAGTTGCTGTTCACCAGATGATGCTACAGCAATACCAACCTCTCCCCCCTGTGCCAGGCCAGAACTCCCAGTACTCTGCCTAAAAATCCCCTCCCCTTGGTTCTTCGCCCACTACTAACAGGAAGTAGTTACAGAAAGACTGACTTCGCCCTCTTTCCCCTATAAGGCAAGGTCTGGAATGCCTGGTCTTAGCACAAGAAACCCCATTTTAAGTCTGACGCCTCCATCTTAGCTCTCAGGACTCACCCCTCACCAGCTTCTCCCTCTGCATAAGCCCAAGTTCCTGTCACCAGATGTTCCCAGAACCAAGATGTTCTTTGACGATATGTTTACTCAACCCTTCCCTGACCTTTAGGTAACTTTAACGACCTTTTCTTTTCTGCTACCCCTTTGTGCACACTTCCCCCCAGCTGTGCCTGCCAACAGGGGGTATAAAAATTCTGCACTGGGCAGCTTCAATAGCTCTATACCTTGAGTTGCTGAACCTGCCCACAAGCCTCTCAATAAAGCCTGCTCCTAAAACTTCATTGATTGAGTCTCTGGTTCTGTTTCGCGTCCAAATAAACTTGATATCAATAAGTAACTATTGCTAATATGTTTGTGAACAGATAAATGCCCGGTGTTGTCTGACTGCAAGTCGTTTTGTCATCTTTCCAAGTGATTGTATTTTTATTAACTACCCTTTTATAAGGAAACTTAACATGTTGCTTTTTAATTATTCCTTCTTATGAATTCTTACTACCAATTCTCTAGTAATTAATAAGCAGGCAGCATTTTAAAATTCATCTTTTCACTGCTGATGAATTTTCATTTTGAAATTTTTTGGCATAGGCCAAATAAAATTTTTTTCTTTTATAACTTTGTGATAATTTCTTCCTAGAACAATTCAAATCTTCAATTTGGGCCCATGTTTAATTTTTTTAGTTCTCAGAAATGTATCTTTATTTTATTTTTTAAAATCATTTTATTGGGGGCTCGTACAATTCTTATACAATCCATACATCCATCCATTGTGTCAAGAACATATGTACATTTGTTGCCATAATCATTCTCAAAATATTTGCCTTCTACTTGAGCCCTTAATATCTGCTGTGAAATGTATCTTTAAGCGTACAAAGTATGTTTTATGAGTTTTTTGCAAGATACATTTCATTTTCTACTAAAAGCAATTTATGCACATGGTTAATTTTTTAATTAAATTAGAAAAATCGGCTATAATTTCTGAGACATTTGCTTTATTTTCATATTTAACACTTTCTACATGCATGGTGATAACTTGTGCAATTATTTTAATTGTAAATAAATGATGATAATCCCAATACCATTTTAAAACAAAGATCTTGTTTTTTGATGTTTCTATATAGATCTGTGCTTTGGAAAAAGGTTTGGAACTCAGTCTCTGCCATCAGTCAAGCCTGGGTTTACATTGAGGTGTTAGTGTGGTTCCTTTTCCTCCCTGTATCTTAGTTTGGCCATCCATAGACTGATGGTGAGGACAAGAATATTACATAGATGTATGCTAAGAATTAACGAAGATAAGGGATCAAAATACTTAGGCCCGTTTATGGTTCAGATCTTCCTAATAGAAAAGCGAATATTTATATCTAGTATTTGCTTAAAGTTTTACAGAGATCATAATTTTTTATTTTATCTGCATGTGAGTATAATAAAGTACTTACAACAATATATACAAATATTTCTATTTGTGTGTTCTGAGAATATTTTCAACAATGTCCTAGTAGCTAAAACACAATAGGATATAATCACTGATTCTCTGAGGTGTCTTCTCTTGGAACTATATCAATAGAGTACATTTATTGTAAAACAAAAACCAACCTATTATCCAGTCAACGCAGTTTCACAATGACCACATAGGACAGGATAGAACTGTGTCTGTGGCTTGCCAACCCTGCAAAGCTATATGGGAGTAAAAACTCATCTTTATCTTGAGGAGCAGTTGGTGGTTTTGAATTGCTGACCTTGTAATTAGCAGCCCAATGAGTATACACTAAGGGAAAACAAATTGCAGTCTAAAAACTTCAGAGAACCTAGAGATTGGAAAGCAAATTCTTGCCAGATAATCTAAAAGCTTTGCTTTTAGAGATTTTGAGTCTGTTCCCTAATCACAGTCTGTGTGGCCAGCCTGCCTTTCTCTAAAACATTGTTGCAAGTTTTCTAGGCTCCAAAATAGTAAACACTTGCCAAAAAGGCAATTCCAAGTCATAGCAACCATATAAACAGACCAACTAGACCCTGGAAACCATAGGATGCAAAACTCTGTTGAAATATTGCTTTTTTATGGTTCCACAAAAAAAGTTAAGTCCCTTCATCTCCTTAGTAGAAATGGTTAAAAGGGGTGAGGGAGAGGCCCCAAATGAAAATATAACTTAGATCAGCCTCTTCTGGATGCACGTCCCCCCAAACAGACAACAAAAAGGCTATCGAATCAATTCCAAATCATTGCCACCTAAAATAAGATAGAATAAACATGCTCCAAGGAGTTTCCAAGGCCAAATACTAACTTTAATTCATACTTATTAAATCTTCAAAACCCTAGATGGAACAACAAAACACCACCCAGTCCTGCACCATCCTCAAAGTTTTCTTAATGCCCGAGGCCATTTTTGCAGCCACCATGTCAGCCCATCTCATGGAGGCCCTTAGTCCTTGTTGCTGCAGCTGTACTTTTCCAAGCATGATGTCCCTCTCCAGGAACTTGTCTCTCCTGACAACATGTCCAAAAAATATCTAGGTCAAAATCTCACCATCCTTGCTTCTAAGGAACATTCTGTCTGGCCTTCTTCCAAGACAGATGTTTGTACTTTTGGCAGTTTGTCGTACTTTCACTGTACTTTGCAACCTTTCTCAAACTCAGAGCTTAGAATGTAAGCTTTACTACATTACAATTAAAAAAAACCACATTTCTATTGAGCAGTGATACATTAATTAGAGTCACAAATTCGCTGTAAGTTTTCAGGTCTGAGTACATTAATTGGGAGTAGAAAAACAATTTTTTTTAATCCTAGTAGGGAAAAATGGGGAAACCAAAGAAAATACAAAATTTATTTTCCTCCTCTTATATTTCTGAAGAGGGTGATAGCTTTCTTTGAACAGATACCTTAGGTACCAAACAACACATTCCATGGTTTCTGTTCTCTCCTCCTATATAGTTATCATTCAGTGTAATTTTAAAAATATATTTTGGTTTCTTAATTTCAAAGAAAACAGTTGGTTTGGGGAAGTAGATCAACAGGCTTGAGGTGGGGGGAGGGGCAGGGGAGAGAGAACCACAAAAAATTAGGCTCTCGGTTTGGATAAAATTTCCCTAGCTCAACGGAGGCGTAAAAACCAATGCCCGTCCCTCACATTGATTTCAAGTCATAGCAATCCTATATCAGACTCAAAAACCAAACCCACTGCATAAAGTGAATTCTGACTTCTGGCAACCCGATAAGGCAGGGTAGAACTGCCTCTGTAAGTTTTTGAGACTGTCGTAACTCTTTATTGTACCAAGCCTCATCTTTCTCCCGGAGAGTGACTGGTGATTTAGAACTGCATACCTTGAGGTTAGCCCCGAGGTTGTAAATATTTACCAGAGAGTAGACTGCCTCATATTTGTTCCTGGGGAGTGACTGGGGAGTAATAACCACAGACCTTGAGGTTAGCAATCCAACTGTGATGGGACAGCTCTGTTTTCTTAAAAAAAAAAAAAGTTTTAACTCTGATTTTTAGATTCAAAGATAAACAGAGCCCCATACCAAACCCTTTGACACAGAATCACAGTAGAGCTGCCCCTATGGGTTCTAAGGCTGGAACTCTTTAAGGAAGTAGAGGCCTCGTTTTTCGCCCACAAAATGCCTGGTGCTTTCGAACTGCCAGCCAAACCAAGGAGTACCTCCCTACACCACCACTGCTAAATCAGTAACTGCATTTAAAAGAAGCCTCCACCATGTCTCTCTCCAAATTACTTTTTCCCACAAGACTCTGAAGCTTTCATGGGCGGAGCTCATAGAAATGAATTATTTTCCATTACCAAAATGTACCAAAAGACATCACTGAGCAAATGGGATTATCCATTAAATCACTGGATTTCCCCATCTTGAGCGCAAGGGCTCCATTCAGTGGCAAGGATGGTTTCAAAGGTGGTGAAATACAAAACTCCAATACGAGTGAGAATGCAGAGAAACAACATTTCCCTCGTCCAACTTTAGCCTCCTGTCAGCTACTCAACTATACCACCAGCTCGTGCTCACTGGGGGCCCGGAGCACAATTCCCTCCCAAAGTGAACTTTAGTTTCAGGGACAGCTTTGCTCTTAAATTTGTTGCCTCATAATTCCCGTCAAATCTTCCTTTTGGAAGTGCTTTGTTAAAAGAAATTGAATAAAATTCTACTCAGTCATCTTTATTACTTTAAGCTGCGAAAGTGAAACTGTTACCACCCCATTCTACTTGGCATTTTATAAGGTTAAGACCCAAAATTCACTACGAAAAGCACTCATGGTGGAGGGAATTAGCGAAATAAAAATGGTCACAACCATTTAGCGTTAAGATTGCCGCTTCAGGAACTGTCAGAAATCCCCTGGCATAGCAAACCCCTTCAAGCAAAATGCCCGCAATCCTAAATGAGCCCTGCTACAACAGGGGACGCCCACGCTCCCAACCAAAGCATGCCCACGTTTGGACTGGCAATTCTTAAAGACGCACGGATCGAATTGGTCACAAAAATGTAGTCAACTTCACCTGGACTGCACAATTGCAGTCCCAAAGATTACGGTTAAGCGGAATACCCTGAGTTCATTGACCCAGCAAGAGGAGCAACATTTTTACAAGTTCCTCCTAAACCCAAGCTTAGAGACTCTTACTGCCTGTGTTTGCAGCTCTAATCCTGACAGTGAGAGTGGCTCTGAAAAGAGCCTTTTGACTTCGGTGCGAAGGCGTGCCGGTGACGAAGTTACTTAGCGCTGGTGTACTTGGTGACGGCCTTGGTGCCCTCGGACACGGCGTGCTTGGCCAGCTCCCCGGGCAGCAGCAGGCGCACGGCCGTCTGGATCTCCCGCGACGTGATGGTCGAGCGCTTGTTGTAATGCGCCAGGCGGGACGCTTCGCCGGCGATGCGCTCGAAGATGTCGTTCACGAACGAGTTCATGATGCCCATGGCCTTGGACGAGATGCCAGTGTCGGGGTGGACCTGCTTCAGCACCTTGTACACGTACACCGAGTAGCTCTCCTTGCGGCTGCGCTTGCGCTTCTTGCCGTCCTTCTTCTGCGCCTTGGTCACGGCCTTCTTGGAGCCCTTCTTCGGGGCGGGCGCGGACTTCGCTGGCTCAGGCATGTTGAAGGTAACTTGCAAGAGAAAAGCAAAGCACTGTAGAGGAGAGGGAGTACCCTCGTTTATAAAGAACGTCTTATGCAAATTAGGCATTAGCTAAAATGCAGCATCTGATTGGCTTTGTTTGGAGTGACGTCAGTTCTAAGCTTTGTCCAATGAAATTAAAGCACGTTCACCTTCAACGACGTGTTTCCATTGGTTAACATAAAGTTGCGATTTTTAACCAATGACATTGCTTCGTTTTCGCGCCTAACAATGTTTATAAAAGTACTACAGGTGAAGTTTGGCTTCATTCCACTTCTTTTAGTGACTTTGGTAGCAGTCATGTCAGGACGCGGCAAGCAAGGCGGCAAGGCTCGCGCCAAGGCCAAGACCCGCTCCTCCCGCGCCGGCCTCCAGTTCCCGGTGGGCCGCGTGCACCGCCTGCTCCGCAAGGGCAACTACGCCGAGCGGGTCGGGGCCGGCGCGCCCGTGTACCTGGCGGCCGTGCTGGAGTACCTGACGGCCGAGATCCTGGAGCTGGCGGGCAACGCGGCGCGCGACAACAAGAAGACGCGCATCATCCCGCGCCACCTGCAGCTGGCCATCCGCAACGACGAGGAGCTCAACAAGCTGCTGGGCAAAGTCACCATCGCGCAGGGCGGCGTCCTGCCCAACATCCAGGCCGTGCTGCTGCCCAAGAAGACCGAGAGCCACCACAAGGCCAAATAAGTCGCAAGACCAAAGGCTCTTTTTAGAGCCACCTACTCCAGCCAAGAAATAGCTGTGACACTTTTATGTACTGTTCCTGCTGCAGATGTCATGAGTGTAAAAGATGCTAGAGCAAATTAGATCTTCACTTGACGGTTTTCGTACAAATGATTGCATGTCTTTTTGGATGTTTTTCATGCCGTTCAATTTATGCATTCTTTCCTTTTCACTAAATTTCTCAAGAGTCAACAACCCCCATCTGCATAGTCAGTTCATTTGAAAATTGGCTCAAATAACACCATTGGCAACTGAAGGCTTTCTAAAATATCACTCTTGAATATGATTGCCATTTAGTTTCTGGTTAATTAAAATTAACCAATTTCTCTGGTATGTGTTCTTTTGCGGTTAACAATTTCACACCTATTGTCATTGTTTCTCAAAAATATGGAGAATGTTAGCCATGTTGAAGCCAGTCACCAAGACAGACAATGGGTGACCCGATTCAAACTTCAAGGTGATTTAAGTCCATCTTGATTCCCAGTTTTCCTCAAACATTGTTGTACCTTTCTTTGGAGTCATGGTTACAATAGTTTTCACAAATAAAGTAGAATTAATGAAGCACACTAATATTTTAAGTACTAACACAAGCATATATTGTCTGAGCCAGAACTGTGCTTAGGTGGAAACATCAGCCCTTTGTGTAAAGATGAGATGTGACTCAGCCCATAAAAGGTTTTTTCAAGTCAGATTTTCAGTGTTTTTGAGCAAAGTTATGAACAGTGAGCAGATTTTTTTTTTGTTCAAGCTTTGCTGTTTGAATTGTGGAAAGCAAGCTTAGAGCTATTTGAGAACCAAAATATCTGCAATTTTATTTTGTTGATGTTTTGATGAAAATCATACTATAAAAGACTCCTTTCCCCCTTGGGAAGGATTGCATGGAATCTGATCAGAAATGACAAATATTACTAAAAGCCAGAAATAAATTTTAATTTCAGGAAGTGCTAGGTCAGTCAGGCCAAACTGGGAACCCACTCTGGAATTCCAGCCTGAGGTAATCTGTAATATTTGCAGTCTGTCAAAGAATTTGGTGCATACAATTTCTGGTGTAAATTAATACTGCTTTAGCAAGCAAAAGCTGGTCTGAGTCACAGACTTCCTAAAGTAAACATTTGAAGAGGTCAGGACATTGCACACTTTACAATTGATTATTGAAAACTTCATAAACTGACAGACTGATCAGACTAGAAATAGTTTCAGGGATTGGCTTGATTTGTTCTATTACTTAAGCTAAACAACTAACTCTGAAACATACAAGACCATGTCATTCAATTGTCCAGTCAAATCAGATATCTAGTACCCTGTCCAAAACCATTCACATAACATCTCTGGGTTTTGCTCCAAAATGTTAGGGTGCTCAATGATATTTTAGTTGAAATAGAGTATTCTAGGCAGAGACACAGAAAAACAAAGTTCTGACACTGAAGTCTACCTGGTATATTCAAGCAACAGACATGATGATCATTTGGATTGTAGGCCTAATGGAGGAAAATGGAAATGATGATAGGGCTTCATGAACTTTGCTGCCCATTCTTTCAGGCTTGCTGTTCTGTTAGAATGCATGAAGAATTGACAGACCTTTAGCAGTTAGAAATTAGCCCACCTCCATTTGAAGGATAAAGCTCACTAGCAATAGCTGTAGCTGAAATGTGCACACACCTGTCCAAAAAGAACCTGAGAACCAGAACACCTCTCTCCAGCCAGATGCCCTCCCTTAAGCCTGTCACCTGTTGCTGGAGTGTGGGGGTGGGATCCGATTTTGATGGGCAAGTTCCATTTGATGGGTGAGTGCTCTTTTCTCCCTTTCATCACCCTGTCTCCCCGAATCCCTCATTTTGAGTGAACATTTTGTGGTCACCTGACTTGAAAGGTGACCAGATCACTGAGTAGTTATTCGCTGTTTCAAGGACTTTTCTTCTGAGTGAGCTAGGATGGGGCGGGAGAATTTTCAGATGACGAATGGAATGATCAGGCCCACCTTTGAGCAGGATCACTGATGAGGCCAGACTGCAGGTGGAGCACTGTAAAAACAAGGTCAATTGGAAGTTGATCCAGGTGAGAGATGATGGGTAACTTGGTGACCATCAAATGAAGTAGGTGAGGTGCTAGTATGTTTTGAAGAACAGGCTAATGGGATATATTCTGGTTGTCTGCGTGCCCAAAAGTACATAAGAAATGCAGAAATCAAGTGTCACTTAAAGACGTGGGCCTTGAACTGAAATGGAAAGAATTGGAAATTGGAGATTTCAGGGAAAATATCAAGAATTCAGGTTCAGAAATATTGAGAGGCCTATTCCACATCTGAGGGTAGATTGAGTGAGTTGCTGGTTAGAGTTTTGGGTAAGGGCTTGACCAAGATGGCAGAGTGAGTAAAACCAGATGTAACCATCAAGCAGGAGAGATAAGATGTGGAGGAGACCAAGTGCTGACCTTGAGGATTTGAAGAAGTAAGAATAAATCTAGAAACGGAGAACTAGGGGCTAGTGAACTGGAGTAGGGGTGGGGGTGGGGGAGCAACAATGCAGAGTGTGATGTAAGCCGGTGCCTGAAATCAAAGGCATTTGCTCAGTCTGCCGTCAGAGCTCTGTTTCCAGCCTAAACCTTGAAACAGTCCTAAGGCCACCTTGAGTATCGGACATCTCTGCCACCAAACTGCCAAGGAGACTTGAAAGGTCAAGTATCCTTCTGGGAAGGCAAGCAGGAATAGTTTGCCCAGGAAAAAGACCGATGAAGCATCTACCCACAGAGAGTAAAGTAGATGACTTAAGAGAATCCTCAGAACTAAAGTCATGTTAGTGTTGTGATTAGCTGCTGTTCCAGCACTTCCAACGCGTAATGACCTCTTGTAGAACAGAACACAATACTTCCGTGTCCTGTGCCATCCTCACAATTGCTAAGATGTTTGAGCCCATGGTTGCAGCCACTGTGTCAGTCCATTTTGTCAATCTTCTTTTTCACTGCCTCTGCTTTAATGAGCAAGACGTCTTTCTCCAGGGGCTGGTCCCTCCTGACAACATGCTCACAGTACATGAGATGAAGTCTCCCCCTCTTTGCCTTTAAGAAGCACTCTGGTTGGACTTTTCCCAAGACTGATTTGTTTGTCCTCACTGAAGTCCATGGTACTTCAACTATTCTTCACCAAACCATAATTCAAATGCATCCATCATTTGATCTTCCTTAGTCAATGTCCAACATGCAGATGAGATTATTCAAAATATGGCTTGCATCAGGTACACCTTAGTCTTAAAAATGTTTGCTTGCTTTTCAATACTTTAAAGAGGTTTTGTGCAGCAGTTTTACCCAGTGCAATTTGACCTCTTGAACGCTGTGAGACAAAACCCTTTAAAGCTTCAATCCTGTCTCCATTTATCACGATCTTACCTAGTGCTCCAGTTGTCGGGATTATTGTTTGCTTTACAATAAATTGTATTCCATATTGAAAGCAGCAGTCCTTGATCTATCATCAGCAAGCTTCATTTGCAGCAAACAAGGCTGTTCCATCTGCAGATGGGAGGTTGTTTATAAGGCGTCCTCCAATCCTGATGCTGAAATCTCCTTCATTTAGTCCAAGTTCTCTGATTGCTTAACAGACAGAGTGAATAAGTATGGTGAGAGGTTACAACCCTAGTATACGCCTTTTGTGACTTTAAACCTATTCACACAACTGCCTCTTAATCCATGTGCAGGTCCCACATGGGCACAATGAAGTATTCTAGAATTCCCATTCTTCTCAGCGCTGCCCATAATTTGTTATGGTCCCATAAAACATAGACAGGAGAAAGCAGTCAGTTTCTGGTCCTCTCCCCTTCTGATCTTGTAGGTCAACAAAAGCCTCTCCTGACTCTTGTGGCCATAACTCTTCATTCTATTTTCACGTCTCTTTCTGTTTTCCTCATATACTGAATAAAATTTTGTGGGGTTATTTCCTCACAAGTATAACTTTGATCATTCCCTTACAGAACAAGTGTCCTGAACACCAAATAAAGAAATATTTTCTGGAGGAGAAATCAACCAACCGTGTCAAACGCTGCTGAGATCAAGTATCTGCTATAGCCATCTGAAGCCGTGAACTTGTAACTTGACGTGGAATGTTGGGGTGAAAGGCAGGCAGACGTAGATTAAATGAACGTCATGGCATGTGTTTAGAACTTAACTCCTGAGCAATGGGTTTGTGGAAGTCTACAGGGTACAATGGGAGTCCTAAGTCCATTTTTTAGTCTCCACCTAGATTCAACCTCCAGGTAATTCTCTCTGGTCATTAACCAGTGCTGTGAAATGTTTTGCCGACAAACAGTATGAATTAGAAGGTGAATTGCTACCACTCCCCTAGCCAGCCCACAGGTAGCCTCTCCTTCAAGGACTTCCCTAGTCGTGCCTCTGATGGAATTGGTGGTAATAGGGCTTCTCCACATTGAGGAGCCCCGTTGTAGTAGCTGGTTGCACACTGATCTGTAAATCAGGCCAGCAGTTTGAACCCACCAGCGGTCCCCTGAAAGAATGTGGAGGCTGTCTGCTCCTATAAATATTTGAAATCTCAAACAAACAAAAAAACCCAAAGAGGTTCTACTGTATCCAATTGGGTGTCTGTGGGTCAGCATCGACTTAATGGAAGAGAGGGAGGGAGAGTGGAGAGGCCTGAACCGACCTGATCAACGTTCCTATCTGGGAGAGTTTGTGTATCTGAATCCCAATAGGACCCAGGAAGGTCCATTGGAAGCAGCCCCCTTTGTTCTCCATGTCCTCTTTCAGTGGTTATGTTTCGGTGACTCTGTAGACACATGAAGGCCTTGTGCTGATGGCCTTCCTCAACTGGATAATGTGCCTTTGTCTTTGTCTTGTCTTGGTCCAGTGTGACACTCAGTAGATGGCATTCCTGTGTCTTCATTCACTCTTCAGCCAACAATAGGTTTAAAACAAAAGCAATTGGTCGCCAGGTGTTCTCACTCAGGGCAGCTGAGTGTTGGAGAGCAGAGCTCTGTAGAAGGTGGTTTGAGTTGGCATCTTGGCAGGCCTGCGTACATGAAGAACCAACTACCCACCCAGGCTTAGAAGGCAAATGCAGTTTATGCCACCCAGGAACCTGCGGGACCGTTAAATTGGAGGGCTCGTTAATAGACTATTGAACAATGATGACATCGCCTGTGGATATTCAAAGGAGGGGTCTGACATGAACGCACTAACCTCCATAATTAATACATCACAACCACCAACATTGGGATTCACTGAAGGGCAGGGGAAAGGAGCCAAGAATAAAGCAAATGCAGACGTTTTAACCTAGAAGGAGCAGGCGACTGTGGAGGGAGGTCAGGGGAAGCGCCTCTGATGGATGAAAGCAGAAGAGACAGGTGAAGGACGGATCAAATTCCGCCAGGGAAAGGAAAAGTGTATCGTTTGTACTGAGAGGGGTGAGCTTCTGGAACCCAGGCTCTAGAAGGCATGTCCCCAGACAGCCAGCTGCGAGTAGGGGCAGCCGTCCCACACATGAAGTACACCCCGGTTACCAGAGCAAGTGAGGATCTCAGCTTTCCCAAAGCCAGGCAGCCTCCGTGTTTCCCCCAGCCAGCCGCTAGTGGGCTTGACTCCTCAACCTCACAGTGTCTAACACAACGCCTAACCCCCTACACCACCACCGTTTCCAAAACTCCTGGGATGGGAGAAGAAATCTTCGAAGAGACCATGGCGCCTCTAAGGCAGTATTGCCTCCAAGTTCAGAGCGCAGGCCGGGCCTCTCTGAAATTAGGGTCATCTCAGAGCCGCAGACCCACAGGGAACCTCACCTCTGCAGGGCTTAAAATGTACCGAGAACCAGTTGGTCTCAGATGGGACCCAGAAGAGACCGCTTACAAGCAGCCCCCTCTCGCTGCCGGAGACCTGAGGACCACCCTTTAAAAGCTGGACTGGTGTGTGGGCACCCGCGTGTTAGGACCCTGCGTGGGTCCACTGGTCTGGGAAAGATTCATGTGGGTGAAGCTTCGGCTTTGTTCCATTCGGTGTGTTACCGGAAGTGAATCTGGGTTTAAGGAGCAGAGGGGAGCAAATGCGGAGGCAACCCTAGAATAACTAAGGGGGAAGGTAACAGTGCACGGGTATTTAGACGTTAAAACTGACGTCCTGAAATTGAGAAAGGAGGGACAAAGCAGTCAGCTGTAGCAGAACACTGGACTAGGGCTCAGAAACTCTCTCTAGCTGCAGGCTGGGGTTCTACCTTGAAAAAGAGGAGCTTAGAGTTTTTATTCTCTCTGCAACATGTTAGGATCCCGTTTCCTCCATAGTAAGGCATATACAAGTTTGCCTTTTTAAATGACTATTTAGCGATTCCTGCTTATCTAGAAATCAGTTTTGGTCAGTGCCGTGAATTGTACCTGACTTTTTATAGTTTATCATCCTTTCTATTTTCCTTTCTTCTTTGAAGTAATATTAATTAATTAGTGTAATTCCAACCTTTTTCTCTTTGGGTTTTTCCTCTGTCATCACTACCTTTCTGTTCTACACTTATTTTATAACTCGTTATCTAGCTATTTAATTTTTCATTTATGACAATATATTTAAAAGGCTTTTGATATACAAATATACCTGTCCTTATTGCATTTTTCAGTGTGGTCTCCCATCTGTCTGAGAATATCTCTTTCTAGGACATACGTCCTATGGGGGAAGGAACTTAGGTATGCTTTATCCACTGCTCTATCTCCAGGACCCAGAAAAGTCCCGACAAACAGTAGTGGCTCAACATGTGTGCACAAAATGAATGACTGAAAAAATAAGTATAAGACGGTGTCATATCAAACATTGCCTCTAGAGGGCGACGACCCCACGAAATGGAATGTATTCGTTCTCATTTGAAATCATAGTGAAACCTGCTTCAAAGAACGCTCATCCCAAACCCACCCTCTTTATTTCTCTTTTTATTGTTGGAGGTTCTGCTTTGATAGAAGTTCAGAAACACAGATGTACTTCCTTTGTCGTCAATTAAGTTTCCTGCAAATTGCTACATTACGCAGGAGTGGTATAAATAGGATGTAACTGAACCTCTTCTGAAGGCTTAGCTGGTCAAAACACTTACTTGAATGTGGTGTTTTCAATGGTATGTTGCCCCTAAATGGGGTGATTTTTTACAAATCGTAGCTCTCGAGCAGTTGCACTGACTAGCTGTTCCAGTCCTGGAGCGTCTATTGCTAGGGAATAAGATCTACAGTGTGAGGAGCTTCGATAAGAAAAAAAGTAATAAGATTTCTGGAGCTGATTGGCAAACAAAGATGTGGAGGACATGGAAGGATGATGGTGACCAAGACTAAAATCTGTGAGTTGTGCAAAAATTCACTTTCTGATACAGAATAACAAAATTCTGACTTGGACGTTTGGTCTCAGATCTCTTACTTTGTCAATCTAAACATTTTGATCTAAACCATGGAATATACTTATCAGGGTCATGCAGAGACTACATAAACCATGTCATCTGGTTTTGAGTCAGACTCTGTTTTGAGATCAGAAGCCTGCTGGTGAATTTTAGACGTAACACCGTTTTTCCTTGTACAAGGATAGCAAACGTCATATGTCCTTGTCCAGCATTAAAAATATCGGAACTCTGGGACATCTTGAGGAGATAATTGAACAAAATGGAGTATGGCTTTCTTGGATAGTCAGTGGTGTTGTGTCCACACGCTCCAATGTGTCTGTGCAGTGCTGAGCGCACGCTGAGCTGCGCAGCTTTGTGCACAGAGGTCGCAGGTGGTGGCAGGAGTTTCATCTCTCAGGGTCTGTTCCCTATAGCGACAGCAGTCATTCCTTATGCCTGACCTCCTCTCTATCTGTCCCTTGATCCCAATGTTGTTGTGCTCATGATATTCACATCAGTTCCCTTCCACATACTCCCAAAGAAATTTGAGCAGAGAGAGACACACACACACCTAACTTTAAGAAACCAATAAACCACCAGAAGAATTGATTTCAGAAGACAGCACTGAAGCTGCAGCTCAGGGAGAGGGACATGTCTGATCAGAACACATGGGAGCAAGATTCCTGCTCAGAGCAGCCAATCCACAGAGAAGACCATAGGGCCGGCCCCACTATGAGACAGGACATCCCTCACTGACCCATAGCTCTACAGGGAACAAAACTGGAGACACCGTGTGGGAATTCTGCCTGATCGGATCCCACCACACTGAGACAAACCACTAAGTGTGTGCAACAGAACAGCAAGGAGAACAGAGCAACGAAGTCCACAGGGAATACCAAAAATAGACTTAGGGGCCAGGGCTTGGCACGCCATCAGACTCATCCAGAAAACACTCCTAAAGGCCAACAAACTTTCCTTGAACTAACCTCAAGCTTTTCTTTTTTGTTGAAGTTGTGATGTTTTGTTTGGCCATTGGATTTTTTGTTGTTGTTGTTTTGTTTTCTTTTGTTGCTTGGTTTTTCTCTGTCTTGTTTTGCGCATGTTATTATCTCCGCAGGTCTGTCTAAATAAGATAGGCTGGGTGAACAATCTGGAGGAGAAAACAACGGGACTGACAGTTCCAGGGGGACATGGGAGAAGAGGAGGTGGGGGGAAAGGAAGAGGTGTTAGCAAACCCAGGGACAAGGGAACAAGTGAGCCAAATCAGTGGTGAGGAGGATGTAGGAGACCTGGTAGGGCATGATTAAGGGTAATGTAACCAAGAGGAATTACTGAAACCCAAATGGAGACTGAGCATGATAGTTGGACAAGCAGAAAGTGAAAGGAAACAGAGGAAAGAGCTAGGAGGCAAAGGGCATTCATAGAGGTCTAAATAAAGGTGTGTACATATGTAAATGTACATATTTATATATGAGGATGGGGAAATAGATGTATGTGTATATATTAGGTTTAGTATTAAGGTAGCAGATAGCCATTGGTCTTCCACTCAAGTACTCCCTTAATTCAAGAACACTTTGTTCTATTAAACTGGCATTCCATGATGCTCACCTTCCTGACACAATCGCTGAAGACAAAGCGGGTGCATAAGCAAATATGGTGAAGAAAGCTGATGGAGCCCAGCTATCAAAAGATATAGTGTCTAGGGTCTTAAAGATTTGAAGGTAAACAAGCGGCCATCTAGCTCAGAAGAAACAAAGCCCACATGGAAGAGGCATACCAGTCTGTGTGATCACGATTTACCAAAGGGATCAGTTATCAGGCATCAAAGAACAAAAAGATTATATCATTGTGAATGAGGGGGAGTGGGGACCCAAAGCCCATCTGTAGGCAACTGGACATCCCCTTACAGAAGGGTTGCAGGGAGGAGATGTGCCAGTCAGGGTGGAGGGTAGCAATGATGAAACATACAACTTTCCTCTCGTTCCTAAATGCTTCCCCCTCCCCCCACCCCGGGCTTGCTTTCTTGTGTCAGTTGAAATAAAATAGCAGGAAGCATGATAGTCTCCCTCAAGGGTGTTGAATTAGCTCAGAAAATAGTTAAATAGTAACTGGGCAGTATCAGCAAAATTCTAAATTGTACTTCCTTTCTCTCTCTCTTGAATATAGGTCCTATTGGGAAGGAGCTTTCGTCTGCTTTATCCACTGCTCTATCTCCAGTACTCAGAAAAGTCCCGGCACATAATAGTAGCTCAACATGTGCGGACAAAATGAAATTATTTTCAAAAGTATGTGTGTGGGTGTGCGGGGATGGGGGGGGAAGTATCTGTAAAATATGGTGCAATATCAAATATTGCCTGTGGAGGGCAATAGTACCCACAAATAGAATTTATTCCTTTACATTTGAAGTCATTGTAAAACCTGCTTCAAAAAATGCTTTTCTCAACACACACACACACCCTCCCCTTTCTATTTGTCTTTTTAATGTTGGAGGTTCTGTTTTAGTACACGTTCAGAAACACAGATGTGTTTCCTTTGTCGCAATTAAGTTTCTGGCAAATTGCTACATTCCGCAGAAAAGCTATAAATATGATGTAACTGAGCCTTTTCTGAAAGGGCCCTGTGGCTTAGCTGGTCAAAGCACCTGTCTAGTAAACAGGAGATCCTGGGTTCAAATCCCAGCGGGGCCTGCTTCTTTGGATTTTGTGTTTTCAATGATATGTTGCCCCTAAATGGGATGATTTTAAAAAAGCATAGCTCTTGAGCAGTTGTCCTGACCAGCTGTTCCAATCATGAGAAGTTTATTGCTAGGGAATAAGATCTACAATTTGAGGGCTTGAAATGAAAAGTAATAAAATTCTTTGAGCTGATAGGCAAACAAAGATTTTTTCAGGGAGTGGAGGAAAGGATGGTTACCAAGACTAAAATCTATGAGTTGTGCAAAAATTCACTTTCTGATACAGAATAACAAAATTTTGGTTTGGAAGTTTGGTCTCAGATCTCTTACTTTGTCAATGTAAACATTTTGATGTAAATCATGGAATTTGCTTATCAATGTTGAGCAGAGACTGCTTGGGCGGGTGGGGGGGGGCCTGACCAGACAGCCACCCCCCCACCCCAGCCCTCAGACGCTCAGGAAGACCTGCTGGACTATGGAGGTCCTGCCCCAGCATTCTAAGGACCTTATCTCTCCAGGCCTGGTTTGTGCAGCGCCTCCCCACAGCACTCCTGGGAGCAAGTTTGCAAACAACAAGATGACTTCTCAGCGTCCACATCCTGACTCAAGACCCCACAGCTGCAGGATTAAAAACCTCCCTTCCTCTTGTCAACCCATAATTCCCTGGCTCAAGCCCTACAGACACCCCACCGCCTCACCGACAAGTTGCGACTTCCCTGGCCTAGCTCGTTGGGTCGTGGAATTCCTCCGGGAGTTTTTCCTTGCCTCAATAACGCCTTTCTTTACTTTCCATTCCTGACTGAGCTCTGCCTCCTTTCTGCACCTCCGTCTCAACCCCTCAGAGACTGCACAAACCGTGTCATCTGCTTTTGAGTCTGACTCAGTTTCGTGATCAGGAGCCTGCTGGTGAACTTAGACTTGCACCGTGTTACCTTATACAAGGCTAACAATTGTCCTATTTCCTTGTCCCGCATTAAAAATACCGGAACTCCGGGACATCTTGCGGAGATATTTGAACAAAATGGAGTATGGCTTTCTTGGATATTCAGTGGCGTTGTGTCCACACGCTCCAATGTGTCTGTGCAGTGCTGAGCGCACGCTGAGCTGCGCAGCTTTGTGCACAGAGGTCGCAGGTGGTGGCAGGAGTTCCATCTCTCAGGGTCTGTTCCCTATAGCGGCAGCAGTCATTCCTTACACCTGACCTCCTCTCTATCTGTCCCTTGAACTTGATGTTGTCGTGCTCATGATATTCGCACCAGTGCCCTTCCACATACTCCCAAGAACAATGAGTGACTTAAAGCTCGCACCTGAGGAAAGCAGTTTTCATTCTTCATCTGTGGCCCTCACTACTCCCTTGTCCATCAGATACTAAATTCACTTACACAGTTCTCCTCCACCGTGCACCCCGTTCATGCTGTTCCATCTGGACTCAACGCTTTTAGGACCCGTGTACAAAAAATAAAATAAAAGCAAGACAAGTTGGAAATGGTTGTGGAGTTGCGGCACCGAAGACGATGGTAAAATAGAACCCAATAACCAAGCGCCGATCTTGATTTTACCAGCGGTGGCCAATGTGGTGCCCTGAGTCAGAGGCCAGCAGGGTACCGACGTAGTCTGCTGTGGTTCGCAGAGAGATAAAAGCAGCCCCTATGGATCATAAGGTCAAACGCATCACTTTAGTGTTACTATAACAGCGGAGTTCACACGCTCAGCTCTTCCGTCACAGTGAGAATCACTTGTTTCTTTTGAAGAGCTTGAAGCTATTCATTCAATGTTCTGCCTCACGGACTTTTTATCTAAAATAATTCCTATTTCCAATGTTTCTACGTACACCAGCTCACTCTTATTCAATTCCTTTTAACAACTACCTAAAACTCTTTTTTTAAAAATCTCTAAAACTCTTAAGGTATTTTTGGGAGAAAAGGCAGGGTGGCCTGCTGGCGATCTCTCCACCCGGCACTGTAAGGAGCAGGGTCAGTCGCCTGTCAAAAGTAGGGAAGTAGGGAGGTGATGGAGGCAAGAGGGCAGACAGAGCAGAACTGAAGATCTGAGAGTCCAGAGGATGTGGCCGCCAGGTGGCGATCCAGAGCAGGCTGGGATCTGGAGCAGGCCCCAGACCAGGAGCAGAGCGCTTGTCTTCTCTTGACTGCGGTTACCAAGCTGAGTCCGTTTCCAAGGACATGCTCGGCCAAAGGCGGTCAAACTGCCGGCTCTCCTATCCCCTTCAACCCTCAAACATCAGAATTAAAGTCTTGAGGGTATGGGAAAGAGGGAGGGGGTGCTTCGGAGCTAACATCATGGATGACTGCATAACCCCACCTGAGGGGAGTGAACAATACAACTGTGTGTGAATGGAAATAGCGGATGGTGTAAAGTATGCCATAAAAACATCATTTTTTTAAGACAGGAAAGCTTGGCGTGGGGGTGAAGGAGTTAACCTCAAAAGTAATTAGGCTAACTAGACGAACCAAATTTATTGCATTGTCGTGCTTTTTCTGAGAGTTGCATGTGAGGTAACCACATCCACTAGGGAACAAAGCTGGAAGAAACAGAAACACCACACATGTCCCAGGAGCACTGAGGCCATACAGGTACCAGGCTGGCGATCTTGGTGTTATTTAGAACCACATTCTACCCTTCCTCACATAAACGCTGAAGACGAATGTGTGCATAAGCAAGTGTGGTGAAGAAGGCTGATGGTGCCCGGCTATTGAGAGATATAGCGTCCTGGGACTTAAAGGCTTGAAGGTAAACAAGCGGTCATCTAGCCCAGAAGCAACAAAGCCCACATGGAAGCAGCACACCAACATGTGTGATCGTGAAGGGCCAAGGGGACCAGGTTTCAAACAACAAAGGCGAGGGAAATAAATCACATCACCGTGAATGAGGGGAATGCGTGATGGGGACCCAATGCCCATCTGTAGACAGCTGGACATCCCGTGCAGAGGGGTAATGGGGAGGAGATGAGTCACTCAGGGTTCAGTGTAGCAACAATGAAACTCAAAACCTTCCTCTAGTTCTTGAAAGCTTGCTTCCTCCCCTCCCAGTTATCATGATCCCAATTCTACCTTGCGGACCTGGTTAGACCAGAGGATGCACAGCGGTGCAGTAGGGATCTGGAAACACAGGGAATCTAGGACGGATGACCCCCTCAGGACCAGCGGTGAGAGTGGTGACACCGGGAGGGAAGGCGGTGTAGAAAGGGAGAACCGATCTTGGGGATCTATGTGTAACCTCCTCTCTGGGGGATGGGCAATGGGAAGGTGGGTGAGGGGAGACGCCAGGGCAGTGTGAGATAAGATAAAACAATAATTTATAAACTATTAAGGGATCAGGGGGGAGGGGGAGCGGGGAGGGAAGAGGGGGGAAAAAAGGAAAGCGAGCTGATTCCAGGAACCCAAGTGGAGGGCGAATTTTGAGAATGACGAGGGCAACGAATATATAAGGGTGCTTTACTCGATTTATGTATGTATGGATTGTGATAAGAGTTGTATGAGCTCCAATAAAAAGATTTATTAAATTAAAAAAAAAGAACCGCACTCTAAACAACTGAGCTAGTCAGCCAATAGGAAAGCTGTAACTTTCTTTTACTTCTTTAAACTATGTCCAACCAATGTCAACTGCTATTTCTGGTTAGAAACCTAGGAATTCCCTCTGTTTTTCTTATTGTCTCGGGTTGTGCTGTTGTAGTTGTTATTTTTCCTCCTTGCGAATGAAAAGAAAAGGAGAAACACCCGCCAGAGACACAACTGAAGCTTGCCTTTTCCAGGGAAACTGGGTCTTTCTCAAACTGTCCATGGTGATAGAAGATTCTGCTTAACGAGGTAGGCCCTGAGGGAAGTTTCCTTCCTCCTATTCAGAGAATTCCCAGAGCAAACGCTCCGAGCTTGAGATCGCGGCCCCAGGAGATCTTTCGGGCCTGGAAAGGTACCCGCCAGGGCTGGGCACCCTCAATCCTCAGCTATGCTTGCCATAGCCCACCCCCGCCACTCCCAGCCACCCCACCCGCTTCTCTGTTTTCCTGGAAAGTCCCTGCCGCGGCGCTGCAGCTGCAGTCACTGGGCACATGGGGGCGCGCCAGTGCCGGCTGGCGTCCGCTGGGAGAAGAGGCCTTGCGGAGGCATCTCCGGATCCTGGGACTCTTTCTTGGGCAAAGTCAAGACTCTCAAATCAGTGACAAAGGGAAGTCGAGGCCAGGACACTTCTGGAGTCAGAGCTGGCTCTGTGAAACGGGGATTATAAACTCCCGATGATCAATTAGATAAATTAGTAAGGCCGTTTTGCCCTGGGCATTGGACTCTTTTGAAGAATTCCATCAGGTTCAGAAAACAGAGCTAGGTGTGGGGTAAATTACTATTGATTTGTCCTTCAAGATAATGCTGTGTGAGAATCCCCCGGACCACAAATGTGTTTGTCGGTTCTGTTCCCCTCCCCACTCCCGCCCCATGACACTAGCAGTCAGATGTATATTAGAGATTTCTGAGGTGCGTGGGAACATTTTTGATTCTGTAATCAAAATGTCATCCCGATTTGCAAATCATATGTTAAATGAACCTCCATCAGTTTCTATGGTGTGTTTAAGCACCACTCAGCCTCCATTCCTGGTAGGAACTGGTGAGATTTTTGGATAGAGATGGCAGTGGTGGGGGAGTGCAGGGATGAACATACAATGGTGAAGGTTCTGTCCCTTCGCTCCCTCTCTTCTGACACTGCCCCAGCTGGGAGAGAGAGGGATGCCCCATTACTGCTGGAGTGACCAAAGAAATCCTCTTCTCCACTTGGCTTTCCCAGGCGCCACCCCTACAAGGGTGTTGGTTGATACAGCGTAACCATGGTGGAATTCTAAGTCCAAAACTAGTTCTTTGCCCAACAACATTCATATATATATAGTTACATATGGTTTATATATACATAGTTTTATTAGGGGATTTTACAGCTCTTATAACAATTCATACATCAATTGTATCAAGCATATTTGTACATATATTGCCATTATCATCTTCAAAATGATTTATTTCTACTTGAGCCCTTGGTTTTAGCTCTTCTTTTTGGTTCCTTCCTCTCCCACACTCCACCTTTGTGAACCCTGATAAATTATCATTATTTTCATATCTTACACAGACTGCTCCTTCACCCGTGTTTCTCGACACACAGAATCCAGGAAAGCTAAACTCTTCAAGAACATTAGCCAGAATATCGATACCATGTGGGTGGAGAAGGGGAAGAAAGATGGAATGGATCACCGTGGTCACATATAAACTGACCCCCCAAGTGGGATGAGCAACAGAAATGTGGGTTTCCCACATTACTTGAAGATACTACAGGACCACTCACTAAGCTCTCCTACTACTGGCCTCTGCTACACCTCAACTCCCCAGCTTCCTGCTGCCCCACCCCACATGTCTGGCCTGAGGGCAGACTCCACTGTTTGCTTCCTTGACCTTGGACCAGCCCCCAATAGAGTTGAAGTATATTAGCCTTCAGTATATTAACTCTTCCACAAAGTGAGTTGAACTGTTATAGTCCTTCATGCTATGGAAATCTATCCACAGATCTATATGTGTGCATATATATATGCATATATATAATCGTGTGTCCTGGTTTGTTTCTCTAGACGACGCTACCTAACACAAGGGTCTTCTCTCTTTTTTCTTCTTCTCTGTCCCTTTGCTTTACCAAGCAGGATGTCCTGTTCCTGGAACCTGTCTCTCTGACAACATGTGCAAAGCATGTGAGACACAGTCTCTCCATCCTTGCTTCCAAGGAGCACTCTCTGATCACACTTCTTCCAGACAGATGGGTTTGTCCTTTTGGCAGGCCATGCATGGTACTTTCAATAGTCTTCTCCAGCAGCACAGTTCAAGTTTCTCTCTTCGTAATATATTTTAAAGAGAAGAATGAAAAGAAATCTCATACTGCTTCTTCGTGTGTGTGTGTGTGTGTGTGTGTGTGTGTGATCTCACAGGCACTATTGTCATCAAGTCAATGCTGACTCTCATAGCAACTCTATTGGACAGGGTAGGACTGACCTATGCGTTATAGCAGCCCAATGCATGACCTCTATACTGTGGGATTATAAAGAGATTTTCCCCCAACTTTGTCTCCCCCAAAGATATGCCAAACATCAGAGACTGGTTGCCAGCACAAGGTGGGAGGTCAGATGCTTAGAGACATTCTCCCTAAAGGCATTCAGTTGCCAGACTACCATCTGGTCCCACCACAGGTGGAGCCCACTACTGCTGTTAAGGACTTAGAGGCTACTTCTCCCTGAAGGCTTGGGACCATCAGTCTGGTCCCTGAAGGTGGCTTCACACCCTACTGAAAATGGTATCTATGGAGAGCCAGAGAACAGTTGAAACCAGCTCAGTGGTATCCAGAGTTAGGCTGCCATCCTGTATCTAGGATCCACCCATCTTGTCACATGTGTGCCCCTAATCCCTCCTCTTCCTATTGTGTGTATTACCCCCTAGATTGTCCCCCTCCCGTTACTGTAGCACCTATAGCTCAATCCTTTCCTGTGACGTATGTCTTTACCTGTAATTAGGAGGCTTGTGTACCCCCAAAGGTATATAGGCCTGGGTTAGCAATAAAGAAGCTCTCCCCCTCTCCCCTCTCTCTCTGCTCCCCTTCCTCTCCCCTGGTTCTTGCTCCCTTGCTCCCTTTTCCCTTGTTTCCTCCTTTCTCCCCAAGTTGATGATCAGGTGCCACATTTCTGAAGTGGTGGGTTCTTCTAGAGAAAATCAGACTCCAAATCCCAACATTTCATAGAGACCCCTTAAGCAGCCTTGAGGAGAATAAAGTCAAATCATCTGGATGAGAGAGACTATCAGCATGAGGTTGCAAGGGGAATCCTGCCCCTAACATCAGCACGGGTCCGGTAGGCACAATTGTACAGCGATAATAAGCAAAGATCATAGTAAAGTCATAGAGAGTGTGAGAGATAGAAGAGAGGTTGAAATAATGGAGTCAGACACATTTCATGGTAACAATGCTCACCTCAGCCTCACTTGGAGGTCCACGTGGAGAGAGAGAGATATTTAATGCTAACCAAGGTGTTTATATTTGCTGGATACATGCAAGCCCCCTAATTACAGGTGAAGACATACGTCACAGGAAAGGGTTGTGCTATAGGTAATACAATAATGGGAAGGGGTGGTCTAGAAGTATACACGCAATAGGAAGAGGAGGGGTTGGGGGTATACATGTGACAAGATGGGCGGATCCTAGATTCTGGATGGCAGCTTAACTTGGATGTCACTGAGCAGGTTTGACCTGTTCCCTGGCTCAACTGATAGAGACCATTAATCAGTAGGGTGTAAATTCCACCGACAGGAACCAAATGGATGACTGAAAATCTTTAGGGAGAAGTAACCCATTGTCCTTAACAGCAGGGAGCGGAATCTACCATAATCTGGCGACTGACTGTCTTCAGGGAGGATGTCTGTAAGCATCTGACCTCCCACCATATGCTAGTGAAATGCCCCTAATGTTTGGCATGTCTTTAGGGGAGACAAAGCTGGGGGGAAAGTCTCTTTATAATCCCACAATGAGGCCATACTGGAGTGCACAGGATTCTCAGCCACACGGTCAATTACAGAACGTGGAAACAAAGCAAGGTGTCACAAAATCGTGATGGGTGGCTCATCAGTGCATAACTGTTGAGGTGAAGCTCAGGGAGCAGGGAAAAGACAGTGACTGGGATTATAAACGACTGCGTTTTAGAGGAGCATCGTGAATCGGTTCTAGAACCCTCCAATCACCTTGCTCTCCAGGTATGATTTATGACCATGCACCCAGCACCCACTTTCTCATACAGGCACACCCAGGCAAGCTCCTAGGGTAAGACTCCCCCTTTAGAGGTTGCTAGGAAAGTTGTCCTCCCTTTTCAAGCACACCCTGCCTGGAGCCAAAGGTTTTCATGTGGCCTAAGGATGGTCAACAGGAACCCAAAGAAGTTGAATTTATTCAAGACTTAAAAGAAAACATTTTACTGGGGCTCATACAACTCTTATCACAATCCATACATACATCCTTTGTCTCAAGCACATTTGTATATTTGTGCCATCATCATTCTCAAAACATTTGCTTTCTACTTGAGTCCTTGATATCGGCCCCTTGTTGTTTCCCTTCTCTCCCTGCTCCCCTCTCCCTCATGAACCCCACATAATTTATAAATTATTATTATTTGGTCACGTCTCACACTGTTCGACTATTCAAGACCTTTCAGTGTTTTCCTTCATTTTACTTGAATGTTCAAACAGGTAACATCTGAAGTCTAAAAAAGCAGGCAGTTGTCTTGTTCTTGAACCCCAACGCCTCATGAACCCCATAACCTACTGTAAGTCTCTAGCCCAGCAGTTCTCAACCTGTGGGTCAAGACCCCTTTGGGGATGGAACGACTTTCACAGGTGTCACCGAAGACCATCAGAAAACACCTCTTTCCGATGGTCTTAGGAAGCGAGACCTCTATCCGTTTCTCCTCCCACATGCAGATACGCTCACACAAGAGTACCTGGCGCGAAGACTCTTACCCATGCTACATCAGGCTTCAAGGCAAAATTTCATTTCTTTGTAATTAGAAATAAGTATTTCACAACAGAGAATTACATATTGTTTTTGTGATTAATCGCTATGCTTTAATGATGTTCAATTTGTAACAATGAAAATACATCCTGCATATCAGATAGTTACACGATGATTCATAACAGTAGCAAAAGTACAGTTATGAAGCAGTGTAATAGTAAGCCTGAGTGGAAACACCTTGTAGCTGTCTCCATTTGTATCAAGTTATGGGATTCCCCTGAGGTTAAGGTCAAGCAAACATTTGCCAGAAAATAGCAGCTGCAAGATAAGGCCACACCATCTATCTTGAAGACAAAAAAGTTTTAAAATGTCAAGGCTAACTGCAAAGTCTGCTTCTGTTCTTGCTTGCTTGTTCGCACAGCTGAAAAACCCCCCATTGTTTACCCCACCCTATAAAAACCCAAGTCTGTAAGATCGGGACCAGCCATCCTCCCGCTCTTTGGAGGGGATGGTCCCTGCGCAGGTTCTGTTTTCTCTTTTTGTTCCCCCTTTAATAAACTGTTAGCTTCTTACCAGAGACTGAGTTGTTCTTGTCCGGTTCATGTACAACAGCAGCAACAAAAATAATTTTGTGGTTGGGGGTCGCCACAACATGAGGAACTGTATGAAAGGGTCTAGGCATTAGGAAGGTTGAGAACTGCTGCTCTAGTCCTTCCACTGGGGGCTGTTGTTAGAAATTTATCTTTTAAGGATTGTTGGATTTTTTTTTTTGCCAAATGAATATACAATTGAATGCAAATATAATGAGGCAGACTAGCAAAAGAAACTTAATTTTTGTAAGCTGCTAAGTAACTTGCCGGTTCCTCCCTCCCATCTCAGAAAGCTGACTGCACTTGACCTACCCTTTCTCCCTCCCCTTATGGGAAAGACTCTGCTGGTGATTAATTTTAGAATGTACTCCATGTTCCCAGGTTCTGAACCTGACAATGAGTTTTGATTATTCTTCAATATATCTTTGGTTCCGATTCAATATTGTTCCCTTGCATGTTGTAATCTGAATAGTGTAGCTAATTTTGTTATGGTAACCAGTATGTTATAGTCAATTTTGGCATTGTTTCTTTTGTGATAGGAATATACTGTGTAATGTATGCTTGCTCTTCTTGAAGTTACCAGAATGTTATAATCAATGCTGTGTCCTGCAGCGCTCCCTAACCCTAAAGAATAGTAGCACTAATTGTACTTTCTGCTTCTGTTCATGCTTGCTTAAGTCTTAGACAAAGGATAAAACGAGTGGTTCTGCCTTTAAAAGCTGGACTGAAATGTGGATTCGGGACTGCAATCAAAGAATCGCTTTTAGATTCTACCAGTCTGGTCATAAGCAAATGGAGACTCGTCTAAATGATCAAGGCATTAGAGTGGGTCTCGTTTATTCGAATCCGCAACAATTTCTCTCATGAGAATATTCTGTACGCATTTCTGTAAAGACCTTGCTTTTGTTATATATACACATATATTATATATAAACAAATAATCTTATCAGGCATACACAAGTTATTTCTCATAATAGTTTCAAAAAGCACAGCACTCCATTGTGTCGATGTCCCATAATTTCTCTGAATAATTCTGAATAATAAGCTTTACCACCTTGCTGTTACAAATAATGCTGCAGAGAATAAGTTTAAACACAAGGTAATCTTCATATGCACACATATCAGAAAAAAACAAAAACAGGGATTCTTGTGTGTTGGAACGTTGCATTCCCTCAAAGGGTGCCATTTGGCACTGGGTTCTGAAGAGCTGGGATGAAAAGGAGCGAGACTGGGAGAGGATCCTCTTGGTTCCTTGCTGGGCTGCTAACCTCCAGGAACTCGGCAGCCGCTCCACAGAAGGAAGTGTTTTTTCTGCTCCTGTGAAGAGTGACAGTCTTGCAAACACCAAACACGCAGGGTAGTTCTTCTCTGTCCTTTAGGCCTCTGTGCGTCAGAACTGTTTCAATGGCCGTGCGTGTGGTTTGGGAAGGAATTGAGTGCAGAGTCTGAAGAAGGGGCTTGGCAAATTACTTCCGTGTGCACTTCTGCAAAGTAAACACGACAAATAGAAAGCAGCGGGAGGAACTCAATGTGGCCAGCGAAGCAGCAGTGCAAATCCAGGCTGCAGAGATGGCGATGCCAACTACGGAGAGACAAGGTTGTAGTAGTGTGTGTGTGTGTGTGTGTGTGTGTGTGTGTGTGTGTGTGTGTGTAGTACTCCAGTGTATTTTCAAGGTTTATATTAAGGTGTACAACTCCAAGCTGTGATGGCCGAGTGGTTAAGGCGTTGGACTCGAAATCCAATGGGGTTTCCCCGCGCAGGTTCAAATCCTGCTCACAGCGTTCCTGTGTACTTTTCTGACTTGCAATCAAAAATAATTAAAGCGAATAAACGGCGACTCTCAGCTCTTCACTTTATTAGCTGCCACAGGGCACGGTCCCAGAAGCATGACAAGCAAAGCCTGTCTCCTTGTTGATCCGCTCAAAGCGACCTCACAGGACGAAGGTGCGCTGCTCTCCTGGCTCCACTGGGTTTATGGATCGGTCCGGAAGCACACTGCCCCATTTTCTCTGGTGAAGCAGCTGGCGAGTTCACACCCGCGATCTTTCTTTTAGCAGCCAAGCACCCAACCACTGTGCCGCTGGGATTGCTGATTCTACAAGCGTACGCCCCTCCCCCGACCCCCCCCCCCCGAAAACAAACCCGAAACAAGCCAAACTCACTGCCATTGAGTCTACTCTGACTCAGAGTGACCTTACAGAGCCCAGACCTTAAATCTCGACGACAGCAGAGCCACTGACGGGTTTAACCCGCGATCTAAGAGACAAAGGCTTAGGGCACAGCGCCAGCTGGGCTTGAGTCCCACCAGCTTCACACCAAAATAATTCTAAGCTCATTGTTGTCAGGTAAAGTAGAACTTCTCCCCAGGGTTCAAAGACCACAAATCGGGCTCCCGCAGAGTGGCTTTCGGGTTGGAATCCTGGGCCTTGAACTTGGCTTAAGTCTCTACGGCGCCAGAGCTCCTTGAGCAAACCCAAGTCCTAGAAATTGGAACCTTTTTTAAAAAGACAGCGTCCTGCAGCTCTGAAGCTTTCTGTGGATGCTCCCACCTCTCCCTGTTCCCTGCGCCACTCTCCGCCGGTTGAACACCAAAGCGCGTTGCCAGCCATTGCCGGTAGAACCTGCTCTTCCAGCGCCGGGGGACCGAGCCTCCTTCAGCGTCGGGTCCGCAGCCCGCCTCCGCCCCGCCCCCACCGCCACCCCCCTCCCCGCTCAGGGTCGCAGGTGGATTTCTGTTGTTTTTTGAAAATCTGGTAATAAACGTTCTCGTGCCGACGATGCACATGCAGCTAGGTTCTTCAGAGGCCTGTGTGGGACTGAAGTTAAAAGAGAAAGAAACAAGTCATCTATCTGTACAGGCTAGTGACAATCAAAATGGTCGCAGATCAACAAGACAAAACAAACTCACTGCCTTCGGCTCGATCCCGACTCCCCGCGCCCCTATTGGAAGGGGTGGCGTTGCCCCGGGGGTGCAGATTCCGAGCCTGTGGATCCTCAGCAGGAAAAGGCCTGATCTCTCTCCGGTCATCGAGCAGGACGGTGGTTTCGAACCGCAGCGCCGCGCAGAGCCCCGCGCGCGCCCGGCGCCGGGATTCCTTCCAGCACCCGCCCACGGCCCGAGCCCGTGCCCACTCCGAGCGCCACGCAGCTGCCTCCCCTCGACGGTCACCTTCTCCGTGAATGCGGCGCCCTAAAGGGGTGTGTTTTCGCTATTTCTCGTGCGCATTTTGCCTAACTTGGAGGCGGGTGGGTTATTTTTAACGCCTCTATCTGCATCATGGAGTCTGGAATGATTTCCTCTTTAGCGAGTTATGGCTCTGCGGAGCCTGAGATGGAAAAGACGTGACTCATCCTTTACAGTGTCTTTCATTCACTTTATTTGCATTGTGTCATACACTTAAAGTCGGCTCGTACGCGCCACTAATCACTGATCCCCCCACAGCGTCGGTATCAATGAAATTGTTGGCTGCACCGACCGATGAACGGACTGGATCGATCGAAGTGCTCGCCAGGAGATAAAAATAGATACAAGCACAATGCAAATCAAGAAAGAAGGGAAAGAAAACTTTAATGGGCGTCACTCTATCACGTAAACGATGTTCCAAAGGTGAAATTTAAAGTATTTTAGGGGAACGTAATTCTTAAAGTTTACCGAAAAAAGAAATCGGCCCGTTTCATCACAACCCTCATCACCATGCGCACATTTCTAGTTGCATATTCCTGAATAGCGATAATGGTGAGTAAATCTAGCAGGTGGGCCAGTGGCGCAATGGATAACGCGTCTGACTACGGATCAGAAGATTCTAGGTTCGACTCCTGGCTGGCTCGTGCCTTTTAGGGAATTTGGTAGCAAGTTTCTCCATGCAATCGCCTCAATTGGCTCCCACAATCCACTTGATGGTGTTTGCTTTGGTTGCGGCTGTTCAAATTCAAAAGCCACGCCAACCAGGAAGATGAATCTGCCTACTCCCAGGACGACTGACAGCCTGGAAACCCCTGAACAAGGTCGCTGGGAGAACGAACCCACTAAAGAAGGCTTTGGATTTCCACACAGGGCAACCTTGGCTACAAAGTAAATCTGAATTGATACTGAAAATACCAGTTTTCAGAAATTTAGTGGGTTTTGCCTCGTTTCTTTTGCTAGCGTTGAGAAAGAGAGTTGAAAGGTCACTTCTGAAAGGTATTGTAAAACCAATAAACTGAGGGTGATTGTGGTGTAGCCGTCTCGAATAAATGCTAGCCACTAGAATGTATTGATAATTTAGAAGAGTCTTTATAGCCGGACTGCTAGAATCCAAAAGTGATATTGGATTAGTTTCCAGTGCACGTTTCAGTCCATCTTTAAAGACAAAACTTATTTATGAATTGTCTAGGACTTCAGCAACCGTGGACAAACGCAGAAAGTAAAATTAATGTTATTATTCTTTAGAGTCAGAAGGTACAAGCAGTATGTGGAGTGTTACAAGCTACAGAAATTAATTACAATGTTCTGATCTTGAGCACACGAGAGTACATTCTAAACGCAAGCACTAGTGGGACTGTCTGAGATGGGTGGGGGGGAAGGCAGCAGGTCATTCAACAGTCAGCAAGATGGCATTACAGTGGCGAGTGCTGGTGTGTCTCTGGTGACGATTGCACAACTCTGTTTAATAGGTTTAATATAATCACTGAATTGTGATATGTATGATATGTGAATTGTGTGTCAATAAAACTTGTCTTCTAGGGGAGGAGATGAGTCAGTCAGGGTGCAATGTAGCACCAATGAAGAATACAGCTTTCCTCCAGATCCTAAATGCTTCCTCTCCCCAACTACCATGATCCAAATTCTACCTTGCAAGTCTGGATAGAGCAGAGGATGTACACCGGTGCAGATAGGTGCTGGAGACACAGGGAATCCAGGGCGGATGATACCTTCGAGACCAGGGGTGTGAGTGGCGATACTGGGAGGGTAGAGGAAGAGTGGGGTGGAAAGGGGGAACCGATTACAAGGATCTACATGTGACCTCCTCCCTGGGGGACGGACAACAGAAAAGAGGGTGAAGGGAGACGTCGGATAGGGCAAGATATGACAAAATAATAATTTGTGAATTATCAAGGGCTCATGAGGGAGGGGGAGGGGAAGCGGGGAGGGAGGGGGGGGGGAAGAGGACCTGATGCAAAGGGCTTGCGTAAAGAGCAAATGCTTTGGGGTTGATGAGCGCAAAGAATGTATAGATGTGCTTTACACAATGTATGGATTGTGATAAGCATTGTATGAGTCCCTAATAAAATGTTTTTTTTAAAGAACTAGAAAAAAATCTTCTCTTAAATTTTTTGATCAATGAACTCTCCAAGGAAAAAGAAAATAGCACATAATACATATTCACGCTTACCTATTGCCCCCAGGGCAGGCTCCTTCCCTCTCATGGGACTGTCTGCTGAGCATCACTCCTAAAGAAAAGAGAAGGAACAGCCATTGGAGAAGCACTGAGCCAACAAAGATGGGGCTGGGGACTTACTGGGTCACTGGGTTCAATTATCCCCACCGAAGTTGGACTTGAGGCCACCAGGAAGCACAGCCTCAGTGGCCCAGCTCCCCTGCGTCACCAAGAAGAGAGTGGGGCTGTTTCGTGGGGAAAACAGGGACCGAGACACTAATAGCATTTTTTTGTTTTGTTTCACCTCTGTGTTCTGACAAAATGTTTTCTTACAAAGGTTGTATTGTGAAGAGAGAATTTTCTCCCTGGCCTGGGAATGTTGTGAAGCTGCCCTGCCTAAGATTGTTTGCCTTGCCACCTGTTTCAAAGAGTTAGGATTTCTTTAAAGAGCTATATCTGATTGTGATAGATCAAAGTAGGTCCCTCCCAAAAGTATGAGTCTCTTGCCAAGGTCATGACTCCAAAGAGTGTGCCATTTTGTGATGTGTTGTACATCCTATCTGCAATGTCAGTAAAGATCAGCCTCTTCGGTGGAGAAAGACTCAGATTTCTACTTTCACAGGAGTTAAACAGTTCTACCCTGTCCTATAGGGTTGCTATGAGTCAGCATCGACTCAAGGACAGTGAGTTGAGAGAGTTACAGTTGCGCCCGTTCTACCCTGCCCTGCCAACTCCGTGGCACTAAGTCCCTCAAGTCCGTCTTACCTTCTTCTCTTTACAGAAGAGACAAGGAGAAAAGGCTGAGCAGATAGGGTCCCTCAGAACCATGAAGAAGAGACTTGAGCTTAGTGCATCATGGGATCCGGGGTCCCTGCCTCTGAAACTTGCACACCCAGGGGAAGGGCAGCACTGTGAATTCACACTTCTAGCTTTCTAAACTGAGAATTTACTATTTGTTTACTAATGCCATCCACTTGTAGCAGCTCTAGATGACAACAACATCCATTCATATTTCTATTGATTGAAAGTTGAGATACGACATTAAAATAATCTTAACCTGTTATTTTTTCTTTTTAAATATAGCAATTTGAAAAGTATTTATTACATGATATGACATGTCATGCTGTAACTCTCATATCTTCTTGCAAGAGATTTGATAACAGCAATAAAGTGGGATCAATTTAATAGTTCTTTTTGCAGCCTCGATGGCTATGTCTTACTCCCAAGGTTTTGTTTGTTTGTTTGTTTGTTTTTCACTTCAAGATGTGTCCTAAAAGAGGTGTATTCTACTCCCCTCACCATGACTTGATCACTTAAACGCTCCTGATAAAAGCTCTAGTAATTACTAAAAGCCACTTTTTAAAAGTGATCTCCACAACTGGTCTTAATTCTTGTTTGCATCCTGAAATAGTTGCTTGGGATGTCACATTCACAGGCAAAGCTTGATACAATTAAGCATTTCTGATCTGGAAATACTAAAAACTATTTCCCATGTAAATGAATGGTAATTCTGTCTTCTATTTATGCTCTTTAGGGTTACAGGGGGGTTCACAGAAACTCTACTTTAGGAGGGGGGTGGGCGAGGCAGAGTGGAGGGAACCTGTATTATAAAAGTCCAGATGCACTTTCACCGAGCAGTCTAAGAGGGAGGATTCTGAGCTGAGATCAATGGGTCAGATGGCTTCCAGAATGAACGGGTGTCCAGAACAGCGTCTCCTAAGCCACCTTTTCTTGATGGCAACACATTGCAAACTGCTAACTGCTAAGAGGATGCCACTGATTAGGTGTTTTGTAAATAGTGCTCCCTGCATGCGTTCTGGATTTGTTTGTTTTACTGGGTCTATCCTGGACAAATTTTTTAAAAGTCTAAATGAGCAAAGAACATACAAGACTAGCAAGATGGTAGATTTTAGTACAGATGGCAATGAGTCACTACATGTATGTTGTCTGAACATACTAATCACAGACATCGTTTGGTGACTGCATGAAAAGGAAGGACTCAACTCTATTCTGCGAAATATAATCACATGGACAGGTTAAAATGAAAATGCTATGAATTCTATGCCACAATAAATAAATATGCCATCATCCAAAGAATGGAGAAGCTAAATTAACTTCAGATATATGAAATTTCAGAACAAGGACTGTTATCAGATATACAAGTATAAGGGTCAATTTCTCAAATAGCATTGTAATAATAAAGGTGTATGCTTATAAAAATAGAATTTCAAATCCCACGAAGCAAAAAACTGATAAAACTAAAAGAAGAAAGACAGATGTGGAAGCAGACAGATGTAGAATTATAGTCGGAAAGTTCAACATTCCTCTCTAAGTAATTGATAAAACAAGAAGATAAAAAAAATCAATGGAGATATAAAAGAATCTCAGCTAACTTGATGTCGTTATTAATGATACAACAGTGTGTCAAACAACCACAGCATAGATAGTCTTTTAATTAAACCTGGAACATTCACCAAGCTAGAGCATAATTTTTGCCATTAAAAACAACACAACTCAATCAAGTTAAATTAATGTAAATCAAGTGAGCATATTCCCCAAACATAATGGAGTTTAAATAGAAATTAAGAACCAAAAGTATCTGAAACACCATTTCCCTCCCTCAACTGTTTAGGGATTATTTAGTAGATGTCTAGATGACCCATGATTCCAAAAACAAATCAAGAGAAAACTTAGTACATCTTTCTGAATTGAATGAAAATGAGTTTGTAGAATTGAAAGGCAAAAGGAGAGCGTTCACAATCAATTGTCTTAACCGTCTCCTTAAGCTACTAGGAAGATAGAGGCAAATTATAGCTAATGCCAAAAGAAGAAAAAATAAATTACATTGAAAATAATAGAGACTGGCAACCAAACCAATAGCTGGTACACTGAAAATTATCAATGGTGGTTCTAAACCTCCAGCCAGACTAATCCATAAAAAATACGTTAGCCACAAATTACTAATATTAAGGAAAGAAGAGTGAATGTTAGTACAGAGAGAAAGGAATGTTACAAAACATCTATAACCACAATTTTTCACTTTAGTAAAATTGAAAATTGACTTAAAGCGCGCATACTAGCAAAGCATTATTAGAGAAGAAATAAGATATCCTAATGTAAAAATAATGAATTATGAAAAATAATGAATTAATTTTACATTTACTAAATGAATGGCATTGATAGTAGAAAGGCTTCCAATATTGAAACACGAGCACAAGTAAGTTTACAGGCAAATTCTACAGAATCGTTAAGTCAGAAAGTCAATCGTATACAAACTTTTTCAGAATTCCGCAGAAAAAGGAACATTTCCTAATTCATTGTATGAGGCCATAATTACCCTGCTCCTCAAACCAAAGATAGCACATGAAAAGAAAGCAATAGAAAACTCTCCTTCATGAACATAGAAACAGATAAATCCTTAACATTATATTATTATATCAGATTTAGAAAGAGTTCATTTCAACAATTCAAAGCTAGTTCATCATTCAAAAAGAAATTAATTTAATTCACCACATTATTCATGACACACTAATTAAAAATACCATAGAACAGCGGTTCTCAACCTGGGGGTCACGACCCCTTTGGTGGTTGAACAACCCTTTCACGGGGTTCCCCTGATTTATAACAGTAGCAAAATTACAGTGATGAAGTAGCATCAAAATAATTTTAGGGTTAGGGGTCACCACACATGAGGAACTGTAAAAAAGGGTCGCACCATTAGGAAGGTTGAGAACCACTGTCATAGAATGTTCTCAGTGATACAGAAGAACATTCAACAAGATTCAACGTCCATTATATGTTAAAACCTGTGTACACTAGGGGGAAAACTTTTCTCAACTTGATCAAGAATCTCCAGTTAACATCATACTTACCGGTGGAATACTGAATACTTTCCCAAGACAGGGAAGAATGTTCATTCTTAGTCCTCCTGTTCAACATTGATCTCCAGATAGGTCCTCTCCAACAGTGTAAAGGCAATGAAGGTAACAAAAGAAACATTCAGATTATTAAAGACATAGCTCTTTTCAATTGACAGACATAATTATTTATATAGAAAATTTCAAATTATCTTTATAAAGTTCCTAGAATAATAAAGGAATTTAACAGGCTAACAAGATGAAAGGTCAATAAACAGACATACATTATATGTGTATGTGTATATATAATCAATATACTTTAAAATTAAGATTTTAAATAAGTGCCATACACAATAGCACCAAATTCCATGAAATATTTTGGCATTATTCTAACAAAACCTGTGCAAGAAATTTGTTCTGGATCCTAAAAACATCAGAAACTAAATTACGAAGAGTTGTACCTTGTTCAAGCATAGTAAATCTCAAAACTGCCAAAATATCAATGATTCCCCCAATTGATCCATAGATTCAATGTAATCTAAATTTAAAATGCAGAAAGGCAATTTTTTTTAGAACTCTACAAACATATTCCAAAGTTTACATGGAAAATCATAAGATATAGAAAAGACAAAACTTTGGAAGAAGAATAACAGTCAAGTGACTCATATTAAATGCTTTAAAGATTTAGTATAAAGCAAGAGTAAGACATGACAATATGATATTAGTGTAAGGAAAAACCACAGATCAATGACCAAAAGAGAGTCTAGGAACAGACCCTTACATATGTGGTCAATAGATTGTTGATAACGCCAAGAAAATTGAACAGATAAACAAAGATCTTTGCAAAATTTATGCTGAAACATAACACATCTCTATGTAAAAAAAGAGAGAGACCAGCCTTGTAATATTTATCAAAATGAATGCATAATGGGATCATAGATCTAAATGCAATACCTAAAACAAAAATATTGTTGAAGAAAACATCTGAGAGAAAATTTTTTGAGAAAATTCTTTATAATGTTGAATTAGCAAAGATTTTTTAAAATATGTTAAAATTTTTATGTCTTAAAAAATCATTTTATTGGGCTTACCCATCTTTTAAAAATTTTTAATCACTTTAATGGGGCTCATACAACTCATCACAAATCCATACATGCATCCATTGTGTCAAGCACATTTGTACATTTGTTGCCCTCATAATTCTCAAAACATTAGCTTTGTACTTGAGCCCTTGGCATCAGCTCCTCATTCTTCCCCTCCCTCATCCCCCTGGCCATGAACCTTTGAAAACTTATAAATTATTATTTTTTCATGTCTTACACTGTCTGGTGTATCCCTTCACCCACTTTTCTGTTGTCTGTCCCTCAGGGAGGGCCTTATATGTAGATCCTTGTGATCAGTTCCTTCCTTTCTCCCCCACCTTCCCTCCAACCTTCGGTCTCACCACTCGCACCACTGGTCCTGAGGAGGTCATCTGTCCTAGATTTCCTATGTTTCCAGTTCCTATCTGTACCAGTGTACATCCTCTGGATTTGTAAAGTAGAATTAGGATCATGGTAGTTGGGGGAGGAAGCATTTAAGAACTAGAGGAAAGTTGTATGTTTCCCTGTCGCTACACTGCACCCTGACTTGCTCGGCTCCTCCCCACAACCCTTCTGTAAGGGGATGTCCAGAAGTCTACAGATGGGCTTTGGGTCCCCACTCCCCACTCCCCCTCATTCACAGTGATATGAGTTTTTGTTCTTTGATGCCTGATACCTGATCCCATCAAAATCTCATGATCACACAGGCTGGTGTACTTCTTCCATGTGGGTTTTGTTGCTTCTCAGCTAGATGGCTGCTTGTTTACCTTTAAACCCCAGATGCTGTATCTTTTGATAGTCAGGTACCATCAGCTTTCTTTACCACATTTGCTTATTCACCCACTTTTCCTTCAGCTATCTTGTCGGGAAGGTGAGCATCATGGAATGCCAGTTTAATAGAACAAAGTGTACTTGCATTGAGGGAGTACTTGAGTGGAAGCCCAATGCCTATCTGCTGCCTTAATGCTAAACCTATAAATATATGCACATAGACCTATTTCTCCATCATCATATATAAATATATTTACATATATACATGCCTGTATTTAGACCTCTATAAATGCCCTTTCCCACCTAATTCTTTCCTCTATTTCCTTTTACTTTCCTCTTGTCACACTATTATGCTCAGCCTTTATTTGGGTTTCAGTAATTCCTCTCGGTTACACTGCCCTTGATCAAGCACAACCAGGCCTCTTACACCCTCCATGCCACCAATTTTGGCTCACTTGTTGTTCCCTTGTTAACACCACTTCCTTTCCCCCATAAAATTACTACCTCTCTAAATTAATTAATTAATCAATTAGTTAATTAATTAATAATTAATAAATAAAGCTTTCTCTCACTCACTGCCATCTATTCAATGCTGACTCATAGTGACCCCCTGTGGATTTCTGAGATCACAGCTATAGAAAGGTCAGTCTTTCCCCACAGCCCTGGGGGTGGTTTCAAACTGTCAACCTTGCAGGTCACAGCCCAACGCATAATCACACCATCACCAGGGCCCTACTCAAGTGAAAAATCTGAAAAAAATCATTGTTAAGAAAATTACAGGCAAGTTGAGAAAATGGAGACAAAATACAAAATAATAGTGAAGTGTCTAAAATGTACAAAGGACTCCCAAAATTCAATGATTTAAAAATAACAAAGCAATGAAAATGGAATGAATATTTGAGCAGACATTTTACCAAAGAGTATGGATGGATGAAAAATAAATGTAAATGTGAAGAAAAATCCCCAGAAAGACGAGAAGTCTTTAATGACTAGATCCTTATCGGTGCCATGTGTTGGCCAGAAACCTGAACTCACATTTTGCTAGCTGGATTACACATCATAGGTACAGTTGCTTTGGAAAATTGTCTGGCTGTTTCTCCCTAAGCTTAAAATGCAAAAGTAATCTGCACTATGCTAAGGCCCATGTCACTGTGGGAAAGAACAGGAATCTGATCCCCAAACAGCAAGCGCTGAAGGGAACTGGTTACAGCCATCATGTCTAAGGACACTCTCATCACAATTTGATTAAATATTATATATTTTTCTTAGTGAAAATTTTAACTATAACGAGAAGCCTCTTCTCTCACCTCGTTTTCTTCTAGTGAATCGTATATACTAAGAGATAAAGGGGCAATTTGACTCTGTCGCGGTTCATTCAGTATTGACTCAATGGCACCGGATTTTGTTTCTAGGTTTTTGTTGTTTTTGTACTTCAGATGCATTTTTCTGCCCCAAAAGGTCACGCTGTCTCTCCTTTTCCTTGGAGTTGAATTGTTTGGAGAATTAAAGTCTCTTGAATTTAAGTAGGTTTATTTCCCCTAATCTCTATAACCCAAAGGCACTGTGATAGATCTACTCAGTTCTTTAATTTTCACCCCGAGACATTTCTATACACTTGAAGACAAAAAGTGAAAGCAGCTATATTTGCCACCAAAGATTCTATATCCTAGAATTGCGCAAATTATTGTCTCCGGGTAAAACGGCTGCTAATATAAACCCAGCTAACATAGCTGCTAAAACTGCTGTACCGGGAGTGGGGTTCGAACCCACGTGGACACATGTCCATTGGATCTTAAGTCCAACGCCTTAACCACTCGGCCATCCCGGTTACTGGAACCCGATGTTGGACAACCAATCTCTTAATAAGATGCGTGCGTTTCTTTTCAGTTGCTACAACTAGTCATTTAATTTCGTTCCTGTGAAACCTGAAGGTAGGCTTCAAAGAGTGTAAGAAAAAAGCAAATCCTTGCAATGCTACTTAGAAAGAAACTGAGAAAGTTCAGTTTAAAAGGTCATCACAGTAGATCTCTGATGAGTATTTATGGGTTTGTGTTCAAAGATGTGTTTCTAGAACCAATTAACTTCTAAATTACAGTTTTGACTATAGTTACCGTATTCATAAGCATCATAAAATACCTACTAAGCAGCGCGCGAGCTCACGTGCACACACACACTCAACCCTTCTGTGATTTGGTTCCCAGAGGAAAGAAACAATAATAAATAAGAGGGCTGAGTCATTTGAGTCAATGCATATAAGAGCTCCAGAGTCAACTCTCCTCAGACTTAACACCATCCATGAAGAAGGACCCCCGCCTTTTGAGGGATGCATAGAGGTTCTTTGGTCCACATGCACGTCATCACGGCCTCATGAAGGAAGCCATGACAGGAACGCATCACTTAGTTCCGTGGTCCATCCACCTCACAGCTCAGTCTCTGACTGAGGCTTTTTCCTGGACTGGAGATCAAAGAGATCGTCTGGAGGGGTTCTTGCCTTTGCCAGATATCCAGGGAAATCTAAACCTGTCAGTGCCGGATTGATCTTGCCTTGAAAGACTGAGTACTGGGTGAAAATTCATATCAGAAAAAGGAGTTGCCCTTTAGAATGACATCAAAGATTTTTAAAAATCATGTTATTGGGGCTCGTACAATTCTTATCACAATCCATACATATGTCCATTGTGTCAAGCGCATTTTTACATTTGTTGCCATCATCATTTTCAAAACATTTGCTTTCTTAATATCACCTTTCTTAATATCAACCCTTAATATCAGCTCCGCAAAAAAAAAAAATCAGCTCCTCATTTTTCCTCCTCCCTCCCCGCTCCACCTCCCTCACAAACCCTTGATAATTTATAAATTATTATTATTTTGTCATATCTTACACTGTCGGACGTCTCCCTTCACCCACTTTTCTACTGTCCATCCCCCAGGGAGGAGGTTATATGTAGATTCTTGTCATCGGTTCCCCCTGTCTAGCCTCCCTTCTCTCCACCCTCCAGGTATCGCCACTCTCGCCAATGGTCCTGGAGGGGTCATCTGTCCTGGATTCCCTATGCTTCCAGTTCCAACATCAAAGATTTTTATACTATCCTGTTAATGTGATTCTTACCATTCACGGCACATATATCTGTATGAAATATTTGTGGAATATATTTATCCTAAAGTTAAAATACCTGGAAATGACAAATTTAAAAATTAAGCTCATAGAAATATATTGGGGAAAATATTTCTTCACCCAGAAGACAGACAAAGGATGTCTAAGAGACACTTGAAAATCATAAACAGTAAAACATTGATCTAGTTCAATTCCTCCAAATCAAAAGTAGATTTTTCCACTGTTATACAATTATTTTATTTCATTAAATTTAATCTCATAACAGCTCTGTAAAGGGAATACTATTGTCCGCATTTTATGAGTGGAAAAACAGAAGATTAGTGTAGTTAAGTTTTGTAGTACCTAGTTGTTGTTTTTAAATCATTTTATTGGAGGAAAAGTAGATTTCTTGAAAAGACACAGGGAAAAGTAAACCAGTAGATGTGACAAAAGTGAAGATATTTTCAATGTTTAATTAATCAATATAATATAGTAAGAAGGCAACAAAATCCACAATATTGGACAGAAAGATCATAGGAAATGGATAAGGAACGTGAACAGGCACTCATGAAAACCAGGATAGAGAAGCCACAGAAAAGACAAGCAACTCCTTTAAGTATTTAATGCTATCATCAATCCATGAAAACACAAAATTAAATGAGATGATACTCTACTCCCATGGGACTGGCAGACTCAGGATGCCAGGGTATCGATTCCTGCAGACACGGGATGAAAGAACTCTCAGGTCTCCTGGTGGAAGTTCATCCTGAGGGAGCCGCTGGGGAGAGCAGTCTTGTATTAATCGAGATGATCCCTACACAGTGGTCCGGAGGGCCAGCTGCTGCTCTTTCTGACCCACCCTCCCAAATCTTACAGGTGACAGATAGCAGACTATGGAAGGGTATTAAATGCAGAATTATTTTTAATGTATTAGAAAAAAACTCATCATTGATACCATCATTAAAAAATAAGTAAAGTGTGGAAAATTCATCATGCGTGACAGTATGCAACTATCAGATGCAATAAAAGAGATGCATATAAAGAAACAAAACATTTACAAACTTTCTACAGAGAATCAATGGCTTCAGGAGAGCATGGGAGGTCAGAGGACATTGTCACAGTAGTGCGAGTGGTGGCAGAGCAGGACATCACAGTTGCAGGTGGGGCTGCAGAAGTAGGAATGGGACCGTGATGGGGACATGCACCTTGAGTTACACAGAAGAGCTTACAAGACGAGTCCAGGGTCTTACAAGAGGCAGGGCATGATTCATGACTCTGTGACCCCACTAAGGCAAGTTCTCTGGAGGACACAACCAGATAATCACCTAAAAGAGGCCAGGCCTCCCTGGGCTGGTAAGGTGAATGGTAGTAACCATTTTCCTCTAATCCTCTCCGAACTGAGCTACTTGGGCGAGTCACCCATTTTCAAACACATGCTGCCTGAGGACAAAGCTCATTCACTTTTCAGGTAAATGGTTGAGCAGAGATTCAGTGGAGGCTTAATCCACATGGAGACTCAAGATGGATTCGGGCTTTCACTGTAACTGCAGCTTTCTGCAAACCCCACTGTTCAGAAGTCAACCCCGAATGCGCAGGAATTCTGAGGATCTGAATCCTCGCTTTCATGATTTTCTGTGGGGAGTCCCTACTGACTGACCGCTGATAGGGGGCGCTGTTCAGTCAGTTCCAGACCATAGTGACCGCACAGCAGACAGAAGCACTGCTCTGTCCTTCTCCATCCTCATAATTGCTCCCATGTTTGAGCCCACCATTGCAGCCACTGTGGCAATCCATTTTATTGAGGGTCTTACTCTTTTTGCTTCCTCTCTACTTTACCAAGCACGATACACCCCTTCAGTGATTGGTCTTCCTTGACAACATGTCCAAAGTGAGTGATTGAAACAAAGTTTCACTGTGTGGCTCTTATTCTCTCTTCCCACCTTTACACCCAACTCCCTTGTACCTTCACCCAGTGCAGGAATTAGCTTTCCTCACCTGTGCACTCAGGGTCCTTAATGTAGAAAACACCCACCTTTCGACACAGGTAACTACTGAATGAGTATGTTTAAGGCTACCTACAAATGTCCCAAGATCTATAGGTAAAGGTCTACTCTAACTTCTCACAGTTCCTCGTGGTCCATCAAGAGGAACTGAGGTGAGCATGCTACCATACAATGTGTCTGACTCCTTTATTTTATTCTCTCTCCTATCTCTCTCATCCTTTATGACTTTACTATAATCTTTGAATATTATCACCATACATTGGCACTTTCTGTCCTTTGTTGGAGCTTGGTTTCCACTGACAAATAGGCAAAATCATGATAAATGGAGAAAAGTTTGAACTTATCAAGAATTTTGTCTTACTTGGCTCCACAATCAATGCTCAGGGAAGCAGCAGTCAAGAGATCAAAGGAAGAGTTGCTTTAGGTAAATCTCCTGCACGACACTCTTTGTAATATTGAAAAGCAAGGATGTTACTTTGAGGACAAAGATGCACCTGACCCCAAACCATGGTATTTTCAACCACCTCACATGGATGTGAAAATTGGACAGTGAATAAGGGAGACCATAGAAGAATCGCTGCATTTGAATTGTGGGGCTGGAGAAGACTATTGAAGTACCTTGGACAAATCGATCTGGAAGAAGAAAGGCCAGAGTGCTCTTTAGAGGCAGGTATGGCAAGACTTCATCTTACATACTTTGGACGAATTGTCAGGGGAGAACAGTCCCTGGAGAAGGACATCATGTTTGGTAAAGAGGATGTGTGGTGAACAAAGGAAGTCCCTCAGTGAGATGTACTGGCCCAGTGGCTTCATCCATAGGCTCAGGTGTAGGAACGGTTGTGGGGATGGCGCAGGACCGTGCATTGTTTCCTTCTGTTGTGCTCAGGGTCACTATGGGTCAGAGACAGCTAGATGGAAACCAACAACCACCACAATATCCTGTATTTCATATTTTTAAAATTCATTAAAAAGAAAGGGGGAAAACACCACCAACAAAAAACATAGAAAACTCTCAATCCCAGAGAAATAAGAAAACAATAAAAATGACAACAAATTTAACGTTAGAATGGAAAACAAATGACATGACCTTACATTTTAACCTAACTACATCTGCATTAATCCACTTTCCAATGCATTCTCTGTGAAAGCAAGGTTATTCAAATCCCTTTTCAAAGGTCAAATGAGATTCATTAGAGGCTTAAAATTTGGGGATTCTGAAAATAAATTTTGGGCTTTCACTCCCATTCATAGCCTTATGAAAACTGGGTGCTCAGAATTTGAGCTGTCATACAATTCCCTCCCCTGGTCTTAGTTTTTATTATTTACAATCTTTGGATCACACAGGCTTGTGTGCTTCGTCACTGTGCACTTAGCTGACACTTCCTTTAAAGGCTGCTTGTTTTATGACAAGCTGTTTAAAACCCCAGACATTCTTCAGTCTGATAGCCAGGCACCTTCTGAGTTGCTAGAGCACACAAATCTTCAGCACTCTCTTCATGAGGGTGAGTATCAAGTAGGGCCTGATGTGTCTGTCTTTGTCTTGTCTTTTTCTGTTTATGATTTAATAATGTCCTTAAATTATGTTTCAAATTTGGGAATGCTTTATACTCTAAAGCAGTAATCAAAGTCTGGACGTTCAGGGTAACTTCACAAATAATGTGATATTGGAAGAAAATGTTGTATGTTGGGTCAATATGACTCAGATCCCATTCAATGGATTTGAACAAGAAACTTAATATAAGACTACAAAAAGGAGATCTCCAGTAGGCCAGAGATACTCCGTGGTGCTCAAGAAAAGATCATGTGAAATGTACACCAGGAGAGGATGAACGTAGCCAGAGGACTGGAAAACACAGAAAAGGAAAAGGCTTAAAGCAGCGGTTCTCAACCTATGGGTCACGACCCCTTTGGGGGTCAAATGACCCTTTCACAGGAGTTGCCCCGTTCATAACAGTAGCAAAATTGCAGTTATGAAGTAGCACTCAAAATAACTTTATGGTTGGGGGGGTGTCACCACTACATGAGGAACTGTATGAAAGGGTCACGACATTAGGAAGGCTGAGAACCACTGGCTGAATAGTTGAGCTCCGAGATATTCCCATGTTCACCCAAACCCCTAAGAAACCTTTGGGTCAAAATGAGCAATGCCATATTTCTTTCCTTGTCATCACATTCAGATGAAAATCTAACCTCCATGTGGTGGAGGAGCCTACCTCTCTTCCCTGCTCCTGCACCTATTATTCCACTTCCCTTTTGTGCCCACGGACAGTACATCGGAAGATGTCCACACTCTTTTCAACGTTCATCTGAGGCCAGAATGACCCTCCATTCAACTTCTCCATCACCCACTTGTTTTTAAATCAACTCTAAGGTAGTCTTCAATTTCCCCAGAAAATCTTGTCAAGACCAGTAGTAAAGCTTTTTTTCATTACTCCTAGAGAAGACCCTGTGGTATTGATGTGGTTGGCATGTAGGACATGGTATCAGGAGGGACTAGTCAAAGAGATGATCAGCGAAAGAGAGGAAGGCCCTCAAGGAGATAGCCTGATACATGGCTGTCGTCAGGAGCTCCAACACAGCAGCAATTGTGAGGATGGCCCAGGGTCATGTAGTCTTTGGTTCTGAAAGATTGAGAGTTGGAACCCACTCTGGGGCCCCTAACCACATCAACTGACCATGTTTGATCAGGCTGTGTTTTAGTTGCCAGAAGAAGGAGACAGAATGTGACCTTTCTGAGGCCATAAGCCTCCCGCTCCTTACAACTTTCTAGTATTTGGGACAAGCAGTTTTTCTGAGCTGAGCATGGTCACCAGCACTCAGCTTTCCAAGACGCCAAACTCACAGCCATTGAGTCGATTCCAATACATAGTGACCCTACGGGACAAGGTGCAACTGTTAGCGGGGTGGGTTTCCAATTACAACTCTTGACGGGAATAGAAAACTTGTCTTTCTCCTGGAGAGCGGCTGGTGGTTTCGAACCCGTTAGCTGCTAAGCTAGCAACATTCAGCCTTAGAAAAACTTAATTTTAGAGCCCAGTGGAAGGCAGATTGGTCCTACTCCCCGGGGTAAGGACAGTGACTTACTACAGCTGAAATGGGATAAATAACAAAGAAGAGTCACAAGCTAGAAAATATTTTAAAGGTTATCGGACCCCAAGATTAGCCGTTCCAGAGCAGAAAGCATGAGTGATAAAGAAAATACTTTGGGCCCAGCCCGCGCAGTGTGCAGTTGGTGCGCTCGCCCTGCAGTGCCTTGTCTCAGAGACTACATGTACTTCCTCAGCTCAAAGCAAGGGCCAAGCTAACCTGACTAAAGCTCTCCCTAGATGATCAAGCAGCCAACTATGACAGGGAGACCATTAAGAACAAAGCAGAACCCACCATAGCCAAGTTTTCAGTCCTGCAAGGTTTCCTGAAGACCCGCGCTTGGTCATGAAGGTGGCAGGGCAGGCCGGCAAATAAATCAGCAGCAAGAAATAGCCCAGTGATGACAGCAAATGCATTTTAAAATAACGGACGTTTCCCACAAACCCTTTGAAGCCCGTTGTATATCTGCCACACAACTTTTGCCTGTTCAGTTATTTACAGGCCTTGTTGACAGCAAGTCCATGAATCTGCAAGCTGCCATTCCATGATCCATGTCGTTTTCCCATCACCCCTACCCTTCACCCCCCCCCCCACTTTCTCTATCCTGACCCTAGTAACCACTATTAAACGTTGTTGTCGATTTAAAAAAAACCAAAGAGGAAGTTGATTTGGCGTCGAATAGACTCAGTCACCACAGATAGCACTTTGGCAAAGCCTCTACCACTCCCAGCCCCCTCGCTTGACAGACAGCTGGCCACAGCCTGACAGCCACACTCTCTGTCCTCGGTCCCTCCTGTCATTGCCGGGGCACCACAGCGCAGACGGCTCCTTAGCTGAGCCCGTTCGTCCCGGTTCCTAAAGGACCCTGCTCAGTCGTCTGGAGAGGAAGCTCAGAGTGTGTTACGTGGGCAGCGACCCCACGGGGTCTGGAACATATGGAAAACTCCCTGAAAGTTAGCCAAGATTTTCCTGTCTGCTTATTTCTGGAGGAATCGGGACTCTGAGAGTAACACGCCATCCATGGCTTTCCGGGTTGGGTACTGCCGATTTTAAGCATCTCCAAGTGTAGAGAGAAGTAAACAGAAAGTATCTGCTCAACCATGAAAATAACGTAAAGGACAAGTATGCGATGAACCAATGAGAATTAGGAAGACAGGCAAGTAGGCGGGTTTCCGTAGTGTAGTGGTTATCACGTTCGCCTAACACGCGAAAGGTCCCCGGTTCGAGACCGGGCGGAAACAGACTTGGTTTCTTTATTTTCACTTCTGAAATCCCATTTGAATAGATTTGCATTTCAACAAAGCAGGCACTGGATAGAGAGCGGAGGGTTCAGAGATCTGCACACTCAGCAACCTGCAAAGACCACCTGCGGCAGACTGAGCACAGTGGAGGGAGTAGATCAATCAAGTGGAGGCTCCTTCAGGCTTGCCTTCCTTCTTTCTTTCTTTACAGTTGTATTGGCACCTCCGCCACAGACCACACAATTCAACAGTTTGATCATTCCAAGAAGAGTTGTACAATCGGTATCACAATCAATTTTAGAACATTTTCTTCTCCCTTGTGCTCATTATTAGTGTAATTTTTATAACTGTGGCCAAAATATACACAAGAAAGCATTCTCCAACACCGTCGACATGTATGATTCAGTGCTGTTTTTTTAAGCACTGGATTCCATCGGATTCAATCAGTAGTCTCAGGGCTGTGAGCAGTGAGGGAATTCCATGTGTCTTATGTTTTCTAAAAGATCCCTCTGCCTGCTCTACAGAGACTTTTTTTTTTTAAACAGAGACAGGATTAAAAGTCAAGAAGTCTGCTAAATCTCTTGCCTCTTGCTACATGCCATACATACTTATGGCTTGAGGGAGATTATGGCAGTCCAGGCAGTGAGAAAAAGTCAGGCTCTGTAAACACCTAACAAATTGGAAGAGAGAGGTGAGAGTACGTGGAATCCATGATGGCTTTTCGTTTTATTACCTGAAAAAACAGGAACTGAGTTGCCATCAGTTGAAATAGTGAAACTGAGTGTAGCAGGATTGCTAAGAGGAAAACTGAGAATTCTATCGTATACACGCTACCTTTTCGATGCCTAGAATACAACACCCGGATGATAATACCAAGGAATGAAGGAGTTGTATCTCCAAATCTGGGGTTGAATAGAGTGACCCAGGCTGCTTTCATGAATTGAATTGTGTCCCCCAAAATATTTGTCAACTTGGTTGGGCCATTATTAATTCACAGAGATGCACATAATGATGGACCCCCCCCCATAGTGTGACCTGATATACGACAGTAAATTAAAAAATATATAGCTATAAAATCACAAACACCTGTAATAAACAAAAATAACAGAACATCCAAGATTTTATTCTTGACATATCCTCCTCTGGGCCTCCGTACTCCTTACAGTGGGTTTTCCAGCTCTGTGAGTCTTTCTTAAAGAATTCTATGTTCCTCAATTAATGCGCCATCAAACCAGTAGTTTGGGCATCTTCTAGAGACCCACTTCATGTTACTTTTATGTGCTCTTTGAGCATTTTGAACAAAAAGAAGCCTGAAGGAGCAAGATTGGGGCTGTGCGGTGCATGGAGTAAGATTCCCCAGGGAAATTCATGTAGGGCAGTTCTTGCTGCCTTCAAAAAGTGAGCAGGTGAATTGCCAGAATGGAAAAAGAAAATTACTTGGCTGGCATTTCCTGGACTTCCCTCCTCACCCCCAAGCAATGTAGCTTTCAAATTTCTGAAAACTTCATCCTAATAATCCCCAGTAATCAGCCTGTACCCTTCAAATGTATCTATCAATATTACCCCTTTGGAACCACCCCAGAGCAGTTGTCATGGTCATTTGAGCTGAAATCTCTGCCTTGGATTTAACTGGCTCGACAAATCCCTTAAGAAGCCATTGCTGTGATTTGACCTTTTAAAAATTTATTGAAGGCAGCCTCATGCGCCCAAATGAAGTGTATCACTGAGAACTTATCTATAGCACCCGCTGATCACACAGGCATGTTTAAACACATTTTGTTGGGAGTCATCTGTGCATGTATAAGCTGAAACCCTAGCAATGATTTTTTTTAACTCAATTTCATCATTATCCTGCATTTGTGATGTGTTGTAAATCCTGAGGCAAAATAGTGGTGGGTCTGGTTTTGGTGGCATAGAGGTTACACGTTGAGCTGCTAACTGCAAGGCCAGCAGTTGAAAACCATGAACTACCCTTAGAGAAAGATAAGAGGTTTTCTATTCCCATCAAGAGCTCCAGTCTTGAAAACTCACAAGCGCCCAGTTCTAGCCTGTCATATGGGGTCACATGGAGTTAGAATCAACTCAGTTGCAGAAGGATTGAGTTTTCAGAGACTATGTGTTAATTGATGTATGTATGGATTGTGATGGGAGTAGTGTAAGTTCCTAATAAAATGTTTTTAAAAATAAAAATTAAAAAATTTTTTTAAAATAAAAGTCAGAAAATAAAATAAAACAGGTTAGAGTATGTCTGTTATGTCAATGAGGCAGGATTTGGGTGGGATACAATACCCTTGCTGAAGTCACCATCCTGATCCCATGTACAGGCAGGTTTTCTGGAGTGTGGCCTGCATCACCCTCAGCTCATAAGAGATAAAAGGGGAGAGATGTGAGCAGAGAGAGAGACCTCAGTACTACAAAGAAGAAGAGGAAGAGGAGGAGCTAGGGGCACATGGAGCCTTTGGAGCCTGGGTACCTAGCCTAAGAACCTCTTACACCCAGGAGAGACTTGATGCCAAGCTGTACAGTGGTTTTCCAGGGACACCACACCCATAGATGCTGACAGGAGATGAGAACTTTCTCTCTGAGCAGACACAGAGGAGAAGGCTTCCCCTCAGGCTAGCACTGGAAGCCGTGAGAGCATGCGTGTGTTTGTTCACATCAGCCACTTGTAACATTTCTACATAACGAAGTCAACTGCGGGTACAAATTTGTGCACTGCATGCCTGTGAGCTATTCCTGTCAAGTAGTTCTGCTGGGCTGCTAACCACGAGGTTTGCTTCCTCACCCAGTAGCTTTGGAATCTCTGCAGGGCAGTTCTGCTCCATCTGGGAGGGTTATTATCAGGAGATGATGATGTGACATCTCAATGGGACCCAGTGGGGTGATCAGAAAGTGAGTGTAGGAAGGATGAGTGAGCAGATGCTACTGAGAAGGAGGAGCCCATGAGGTCAAAACACAGGACAAGAGCATTTTAGAAATAAAAAAAAAATACATTTTTTCAAATGTTTTATGAAAGTGAATGTGTTTCATGATCTTGAGATGTTTTCTTTTTTTCCTTCCTTTTTTTAAGGCTATTGTGACAGAAGCATCACCAAT